>NC_056725.1:1913494878-1913829878 GCF_019279795.1 Protopterus annectens
TTCTTGCCGGGAAAATTAAATATGCTGGCAGACGGACTAAGCAGAAACCTCATGGACCCACACGAGTGGAAACTGGAACCAAGGATTTTCAATATGTTGAAAAGCAATGGGGGAGCCCATACAAAGATCTATTTGCCTCCCCCCAGAACTACCAGTTGGATAAGTTTTGCACAGGGACTCCCCACAGACAAGCCTGGAAAGTGGATGCTCTGTCTTTCCGCTGGGAAAACCTAACAGTCTACGCCTTCCCCCCGCTGCCTCTGCTCTCCAAAGTTCTACTAAAAGTCAAACAGGACAAACCAAGGATGATCTTGATTGCTCCAGACTGGCCACGCCAACACTGGTACCCCTCCTGCACAGTGTGTCACAGTTATCTCCATGTCACCTGCCTCAGACCCCTTCCCTGCTGTCTCAGCAGGAGAACCAAATTCTGCACCCTCACCTTCCAACATTGAACCTTGCAACCTGGCTAATCACTTAAATTCACCCTTATCATCCCTCAGCAAACCTGTGATGGATGTCATTTTGGAGGCAAGAAGACCTAGTACTAGAAAATGGTATGCTGACAAATGGAAAAGATTCTGTGCCTGGAACCAATCTCAAGGAATGAGCACAGCAGCACCCAATTTACCTCAGATTTTGCAATACTTAACTGAGATGCTTCACAAGGGCCTGTCTTTTTCCTCCAATAAAATCCACGCCTCAGCTATTTCAGCTCATTATAACACAGAACCTCCCCTCTTATCTACTCCTCTGCTCAAGCAGTACCTCCTAGGGGCAAAAAACTTGAGACCACCCAGGAGAGCTCCAACCCCTGCCTGGGACCTTAACTTTGTATTGGAGAAAACTCACTCTACCTCCTTTCGAACCAGCTGCTACTGCAGACTTAAAATTTCTTTCTTGGAAAACAGCCTTCCTTTTAGCAATCACTTCAGCTAGAAGGATATCTGAATTACAGGCCCTTATGGCAGTGGAGCTTTTCATCATCTTTCATGCGGACAGGGTGTCACTCAGGACCAATCCATCCTTCATGCCCAAGGTGGTATCCAGTGTGGCTCTTAATCAGTCCATTCATTTGCCAACCTTCTTTCCCAATCCACAGAACAAAGGGGAATGGATTTTGCATTCCTTGGATGTGCACAGACAACTTAGATTCTACTTGGACAGGACTAAACATCAAAGAAAATCTGAACAACTGCTGGTAGCATTTGCTGCAGGGGCAGAGGGGAAGGCTATTTCAGAACAAAGCATTTCTAAATGGATAAGCCATTGCATTCATTTCTGCTATAAGTACCATGGAAAACCTTATCCCCAGGGGATCAGATCTCACTCCACCATGGCTGCATCTACTTCTGCTGCCTTTCTCAGAGGTGTTCCTACCAGGGACATCCTAGAAGCTGCTACCTGGAGTTCTGTACATACTTTCACCAAGCATTATCATTTGCCAATTTTCTCTAAATCCAGAGCTTGCTTTGCCACTGCTGTCTTGCAGGGCCTTCTATCTGGCCCTAATGCTATATAAACTCCTCCTCCCAACCATAGCTTTGGGAATCTACCCAAATAAAATGACTGCAACAGTGAAACACGAAGAACATAGTACAGATGTTCATCGTGTTTCACTGTTGCAGTCATTGCAATTGGGTTATCCTGCTGGCAGGCTGCCCGCAGTCGGCCCGAGTTCCAAAGTCTAGTTCCGGCGTCTGTTGCTGTCACCTCCTCCCTGACGTCAGTGCGCCAGGGGTATAAAAGATGCAGCCGACGCCATTTTCTTTAGTCTTTCTTGCCGCGCGGTACCCGAAGCAAAAGCAGTTCGCAAGTGCCGGTCGGCCGACTCCTGAGATTTTCAAATTCGAATTTCGGATCCGAAGTCTTCATTAAAGCTAAGTACCCCGTTGGAGAAACTTTTTTCTTGCTCCAGACCGATGTCAGAAAAAGTTAATAATTGTATTTCTTGTGGGAAGCAAATACCTCATAAGGATTTTCATTGTTACTGTATTCCTTGCCTAGGCCCTGACCACGACGTTGCTAGTTGTCAGTTTTGTGCTAGATTTTACTAACGCACTATTAAGCGTTGGTACAATTTTGCATTTCATTACTTTGGCAGAAGATTCAGTTATATAATGCCATCGGAACAGCCGACTACCGGAGTTTATAAAAAACGCAAAGAGAAAGAAAAGGACAGGCATCTGAGGTCTATAACCGATGACGAGGCTTCCGCTAGGCCTGTCGACGGTTCTCATTGAGGCGTTTTCGCAGCCCCTGATGCCCGCTACCTCAGAGCCACAGGCCGCTTCCGACTCCCATGTGGAGCTGACTAGGCCACTGGAAACTCAAGGTATTGGACGCTCGGAAACTATTCCCTCAGATCGGTCCGGAGCCACTGAGCAGGTATCGGCTTCTGAGGGTGTTTTCAGGCCTACACAGTTGTATGTAAAATCAACTTCAGCTTCAAAGACTAAAGCAGCTCTAAAGACAAAGAAACAAGTACAGCATTCTCCTGGACAGGCCTCCATGCCTAAAAAACATGCTTAAAATGGCCGAAGACCTAATTACTTTGATCAGGGGCTCCCATCCCCCTCCTGATAAGAGGCCTAGGTAAGAGATAGAATATGAATCTCCAGATCAGGTTTCCATTTCCTCTGATTCCTCTTCTGAACAGGAATATTCTCTTCCTCCCTATGAGGATTCTGATGCTGAAGAATCTATCCCTTCAGCCTCTCCTCCTGAGGATTATTCTTTTGGGGCGACCCTGCATACTATGAGGGAGCATTTCCACTGGGAGAGCCAAGATTATTCAGAATCCAAGAAGAGGCTCAGGGACTTCCTTTTATTACCTCAGCACAGGCCCCTTGCTATTCCTCCTGTTTTAGACATTGTAGATGATGTATTTTCAGAGTCCGGTTTGTGTCCTGACTCTACCACCAGCTCCTGTTAAGCCAGACAGATACTACAGGGTTCCTGATTCACATACATTTCTTTACAAAAACCCTGCTGCTGACCCAGAAACTCTCTCTCAGGTTCCCAAAGGGGTCAAGGCTTCCAGTGCAAAAAACCCTATCCCCTCTGATAGGGATTCAAGGGCCCTGGACAGATGGGAGAAAAAGATTTATACTTCTGCTACCTTGGCTGTAAGAGCTTTAAATTGTCAGTTTCATATGCTTAAATATCAGCAATAACTTACGTCACTGCTTAAACAGAAAATGTTGACAAATTCAGAATGTGCAGAAAACAAAGAAATGCAGGATTTATTGCATGCAGCTGAACAAGTGGGAAAGCATACTTTGCAGTGTGGTTTTGATTCTCTTGAGACCTCCTGCAGGGCCACTGTTACAGGTTCTGTCATTAGGAGGCATGCTTGGTTAAAAGAACAGAATCTGCAGGAGGCATGCTTGGTTAAAAGAACCGAATCTGCCCGATCTATTAGAACTATTAGATGCTCCATTACAGCATGATACTTTGTTTGGTGTTAAAGCAGAAGAGGAGATGAAGAAAATGGAGGACAAAGCTAAATATATGCAAACAGTCAAGGATTTCTTACAGGTACAACCTCCCAGATTTAGCAGGAACTGGCCTACAAAGAATTGATCCTTTCCAGTGTCAGACAGGCCACAAAGAGGCAGATACAAATGCCCCAGAGGCAGATCACAGCCCCAAGGCTCATACAGGCCTATACAAATGGGGTGCTTCTACCTCCAAAAGCGGAGAGGAAAAATCACAGCCATACAGGAAGAAAAATCACAGCCATACAGGAAACCTGCCAGCACAAAGCACTTATCTTCTGGCAGCTCCTTTGGGGGGAAAACTAGCACTTTTTTCACAAAATTGGCACATGATCACCCAGGACAAATGGGTCTTAAATATCGTATCACAAGGCTAAAGGTTCCACTTTCACACCCTGCCAAGGCCAAACAGTATGCCAGACCTGCCACGCATTCAATGGGCAGAGGCACAAAAACAAGTTTCATCGCTCATGGACATGAGAGCCATTCAGCAAGTACCACAGCAAGAGCAGGGACTAGGATTTTACTCAAGGCTATTCTTGGTGCCCAGAAAGGACAAAGCCTGGAGACCAATACTGGACCTGTCTATCCTAAACACATTCCTGGATATTCCAAAATTCAAAATGTTAACTCTGCAGCAGCTTCTGCCCATGCTGGGCAAGAAGGCTTGGCTTGTAACTTTAGACCTAAAAGAGGCAATACCTGCATGTCCCAATCAGACAGTCATGCAGAAGATACCTCAGATTTATAGCTGGCTCAATGCACTACCAATTTTCTGCACTGCCCTTTAGCTTATGTACTGCTCCCAGGGTCTTCACAAAATGCCTGGCACCAGTAATTGCATTTTGCAGACAGAGGAATACAAATATATCCTTACTTCAACAACTGCCTTATTCAAGCAGAGAACAAGGACATTCTACTACAGCATCTGGCGTTTGTAAAAAGATTACTAACAGGTCTAGGGTACACAGTAAACGAAAAGAAATCCAAAGTCATACCCTCTCAAGAGATAATATTCCTGGGTGCAAGCTTAAATACAACAGCCCAGATGGCTTATCTCACGCCAGACAGACAGACAACTGATTACTTATTTCAAAATGTTGGCAACAAAGACCCAGTTATCTGCAAGAAAAATTCTGCAGGCTTTGGGCTTCATGGCATCCTGCATTCTGCTAATTCCATATGGAAGACTGCATATGAGGAAACTTCAATGGTATCTAAATAGTGTTTGGACTCAACATTGCCACAGCCTGGAAACAACAATTACCCTCATTCCCTGCCTGCAACAGGAGTTTCGATGGTGGGCAAAAGCCTGTCACCACAACACGGGACACCATTCACCTTACCCACAGCCAGGCAGACATTGACAACAGATGCATCAGATTATGCCTGGGGGGTCCATATGGCAGGAAGAAGTATTCAGGGCACATGGTCCGCAAGTCAAATGCATCTACATATCAATCAAAAAGAGATGCTAGCTGTTCAGAATGCCCTGACAGCCTTCAAGGATCTACTTCATCCAGGACAACTACTGATAAAGACGGACAATACTACAGTCCTGTGGTACATAATCAAGCAGGGGGGCACACATTCCTACCCCCCCTGCAGACTAGCTGTGAACTTGAGACACAGCATTGACTTACCAAGTACATCTGCAAGCACAATTCCTGCCAGAAAGGATAAATATTCTGGCAGATGAACTAAGCAGAAACCTAATGGATTCCCACGAGTGGAAATTGGATCCACAAGTCTTCAGCTTGATAACAAGGAACTGGGGATGCTCGGACATAGAACTATTTGTCTCCCCCCTCAACTGCCAACTACAGAGATTCTGCACAAGGACTTATCACAAGCAAGCATGGAAAGTGGATGCTCTCTCTTTCAGCTGGAAAAACCTAACAGTATATGCCTTTCCTCCTCTGCCTCTCCTCCCTCAATGTCAGACAAGAGAAGCCAAAAATTATACTGATTGCCCCAGACTGGCCCTGCCAGCACTGCTACCCAGTCCTAAAGAGCTTGTCTCAATGCCCAGCTTGGACATTACCTCAAATTTTTCACTTATTGACCCAACAAGACAGATACTGCACAGCGAACTCAGGACCTTAAACCTGGCAGCATGGCGGATAATGTAGCCATTCAAGACACACCTCTCTGTAAAGCAGTGATGGATGTTATTTTGGAGGCCCGGAGGTCCAAATATTCCTCAGATTTTGCAATACTTAACTGAGATGCTGGATAAAGGCCTTTCCTTTTCATCAATTAAAATTCATGCCTCTGCCATTTCAGCTCATTACAATACAGAACCACCTATTTTTTCTCATCCGTTACTAAGGCAGTACCTCAGAGGGGCCAAAAACATAAGACCTCCAGGGAGAGCACCAATACCTGCATGGAACCTCAACTATGTCTTGGAAAAACTCAGTGCCTCTGTTTGAGCCAGCCTCTGTAGCTGATATAAAATTCTTATCCTGGAAAACTGCTCTGCCCCTAGCAATAACCTCTGCTAGACGAGTCTCAGAGTTACAGGCACTCATGGCTGTGGAACCTTTTATCATTTTCCATCCTGACAGGGTTTCTCTGAGGACAAACCCTACATTTATGCCTAAGGTAGTGTCCAGTGTGGCCCTTAACCAAACAATTTGCCTACCTTTTACCCAAACCCACAGAATAAGGGTGAGAGACTTCTGCATTCTTTGGACATTCACAGGCAGCTACACTTCTACTTGGACAGAACCAAAGCTTTCAGAAAGACTGAACAATTTCTAGTGGCATATGCTGCAGGATCACAAGGAAAGGCTATCTCAAAGCAGACTATTTCAAAGTGGATAGGTCACTGCATTCGTTTCTGCTATTCACAGCATGGCAAATCAGTGCCTAAGGGCATTAGGTCACATTCAAACAGAGCAGCAGCCTTCCTCAGAGGAGTACCAACCAAAGACATCTTAGAGGCTGCAACTTGGAGTTCAGTGCATACTTTTACAAAGCACCATCACTTACCTCTCTACTATAAATCAAGGGCAGGCTTTGCCACTGCAGTTCTGCAGGGCCTGATAGCCTCTCCTAATCCTATTTAGCACCAGCCTCCCAACCTTAGCTTTGGGATTCAACCCAATTGTAATGACTGCAACAGTGAAACACGATGAACATAGTACAGTTGTGTACGTACCATAAATGTAGATGTTCAAGTGTATTCACTGTTGCAGTCCAGGTTACCCACCCACCATCCCCATTTTCCTTGCCCTCCAGCCCCCAAATTTCTTCTGGCTATACCTCTACTTACCTTTACTATGCTTAAAAGCCTTTTTGGTGTATTTGCTTTTTGTTAGAGGTATACCTTTGTGTTTTGGTTTATTTGCTCCCCATTAGGGGGGCGTCTGACATCTGGGGCAAGAAAAACTGATGTAATGGCATCGGCTGCATGTTTTCTACCCCTGATGACCTGATGTCATGGAAGAAGGGACAGCAACTGACGCAGGACCCAAGACTTAATCAGGCCGACTGAGGGCAACCTGCCAGCAGAATGACTGCAACAGTAAATACAGTCTAACATCTACATTTATGGTAAGTGTACACAACTGTACTTTCCCCTTCCTCTGGCCTCACCTGCTAAATCAACTGTGGATTCTCAGTCCATCCCCAGGGCTTATCTCCCATCCACAGGGTCTGACTCACCCCAATCTAACAACCTGGAAACTGACAGCTTGGTTGCTCCACTTCCAGTGATTGCCAGGCAGGAAAACCTCTCATCCCCTGTGCACAATATTCTTATTGCATCTAATAAATCGTCCACCAGACTAATCTATTTCAATAAATGGAAAAGGTTCTCTCTCTGGGCGTCGAATAAACAATTAGACCCCTTGTCAGCCCCAGTTTCGGTGGTTTTGGATTACTTATCACATCTTTTCCACTCTGGGGTGTCTGCCTTTTCTATCGTGTGCATTTAGCTGCCATCTCAAATTTCCACATTGGTTTTCAGGATTCTTCGCTTATGTCACATAGACTCTGTAAAATTTTTTGAAGGGGGTTATCCACTTAAAACCTCCCTTTAGAAAACTGGTACAACCTTGGGATTTGGCATTGGTTCTGCAAGCTCTAACAGCTCCTCCCTTTGAACCTGCGTCTTCATGTGATGTAAAATATCTCTCTTGGAAAACTTTGTTTCCGATTGCAATCACATTGGCCATACGCCTGTCAGAACTTCAAGCCTTATGCGTCAAACCTCCCTATCTTATCTTCCATAAGGCTAGGGTATCACTGAGAACTAATTCTTCCTTTTTTACCAAAAGTGGTGTCAGAGCGGTCTGTCAACCAATCTATTGATCTCCCAGTGTTCTTTCCTAAGCACTCTAACAAGGGAGAGTATTGCCTGCACTCCTTGGATGTTCATAGGCAAATAGGATTTTATCTGAACACAGCAAAATTTACCCGTAAATCAGACCAACTGTTTCTCGCCTTTTCTGGACCTAGACGAGGTCATCCTGTTTGAAAAGTTACATTGGCTTCATGGTTGAGAAATTGTATTACCTTTATCTGCAACAAAAACAATGTCACTTTGCCTCGCAGAGTGAAAGCACATTCTACAAGGTCTATGGCAACTTCAGCAGCTTTCCATGCTAAGGCTTCCCTCAATGATATTTGCTCAGCGGCAACTTGGGCCCAACCTCATACCTTTATTCTTCATTACAAATTGGACTTGACCTCCAGAGGGTAGAGCTTCTTTTGGCTCCATGGTGCTCAGGAATGTCCTTCCAAGAGGGTCACCGAGGGATACAGGTAGCTAGGGACTCTGTCCCATCAATAAGGAATGAACGAAGATTAACAACATCAGATAAAGAAGTTATGTGTTACCATAATGTTCCATCTGTGTTGTTGATCTTCGTTCACTCATTACTTCCCACCCTTTGTCCCCCTCCTGAGGTTCCTGGTTGATCTCATGTACTCCTTTGTTGTAGGTCTGTTATGACCAGAGGTAGGCTCTACTTTTATCTGTCAACTTGCAAACTCGATCTGAGGTAACAGGGAGCAGAGCATTCTGGGTAGGACCTTGGCTTGAGAGTTTTTGGCTGATGCGAGCTTGATATGATATTTGGCCGGCTCGGTTCCGAGGACAGAACGGATACCCCATCAGTAATGAATAAACGAAGATCAACACAGATGGAACATTATGGTAAGACATAACTTTTTTTTTCCTCAAATCAGGCCAACTGTTTGTCTCCTTTCACCCCAGGGCTCTGGGGAAAGCAGTGGGAAAGCAGACCATTTTTATCATCATCTTTTGCTTACACCCACCATAGGAAGACTTTTTCAGTCGTTATCAGGGCCCACTCCACAAGAGCGGTGGTCTCTTCTGGGGGCTTTTTCAAAGGTCTGGACACTAATTCCATTCTGGAGGCAGCCACCTGGTCCTCTGTGCACTCTTTCACCAGGCATTAAAAACTGGACATAATCTCCAGAGCTAGGGCAGGATTTGCCAACGCTATCCTGCATGGGTTCCTGGATTCCTCTACCAGGCTACCCCACAGCCTTTAGTGAGCTTTGGTACTCACCCACTAATAGAATACTGCAACATTGGAATAGAAGGACATAGAAAAGTTGTATAAGAACTTACCATAACCATAGATGTCGTCCTCTTCCATGTTGCAGTATTCTACTAGTGGGTTTACCCTTCTTCCGTTCAGCTTATCCGGCCAGGTTTCCAAAGCTTTTTCAGTCCCTCTTGGTGCGGATGTCTGTTGTAGAGGCAGGTACATGGACCATAAAGGTGACGTCTGCACACACCAGTCCTCCGAACCAGTTAAGGCCCCAGACGGAGCCAGCTCTGAGTGACATAGTCTGTCCCTGTGCCGGATAGAGTAAGTGCAAGGTTAAGAAGGGGGGATAGTGGGAGGGAAGGAATACTGCAACACAGAAGAGAAGGACATAGTACAGTTGTGTACACTTACCATAAATGTAGATGTTCGAGTATATTCACTGTTGCAGTCATTACATTTGTGGTATCTGCTTGCAGGTAGCCCTCAGTCGGCCTGATTAACAAAATCTTGGGTCCTGCATTGGTTGCTGTCCCTTCTTCCATGATGTCAGGTCGTCAGGGGTATAAAACATGCAGCCGACACCATTACATCTGTCTTTCTTGCTGTGCGGTGCCCGAAGCAGAAGCAGTTCACAAGTGCCAGTTGGCTGACTCCTGAAATTTTCATTTTCAAGTTTCAGAACCGAAGTCTTCAACTAAAGCTAAATACCCCATTGGGGAAACTTTTTCTTGCTCCTTACCGATGTCAGTAAAAGTTAATAATTGCAATCCTTGTGGAAAGCAAATACCTCATAAAGATTTTCATTCGTACTGTATTCCTTGCCTAGGCCCTGACCACAACGTACCTTGCTGTCGGTTTTGTGCTTTATTTAATCAGCGCACTGTCCGTCGCCAGTATATTTTCGCCTCTAAATATTTCGGTTCTCTGTTTAATTATCCAGAAATGTCTGTTAACCATCCTACTACCGCAATTCCAAAAAAACGCAAAGATAAAGACAGAGACAGGCTGCTGAGGTCCAAACCTGCCGATGACGCTTCTCCTAAGCCAGTCGGCAGTTTGCCGGTATTCAGTGAGGCGCTTTTGCAGCCCCTGATACCCGCTACTTCTGATTCGCAGGCCTCTACTGAGACCCATTCGGAGTCCGGTATGCCGCGAGATGCTTCAACTATGGATCCCACGGATGTCTCTGCCTTGGATGGGTCCGGAGCCGTTGTGCAGGTACCGGCTTCTGAGGGTGTATTCAGGCCTATGGACTTGCATATTAAACCAACGCCGCCTCCTTTGCTTAGGCCTAAATCTCGATCCATGTCTAAAACACCGATGCCCAGGCCACATGCTCAGGCCTCTAGGCCTTAAAAACAAATAAGAATGGCTGAAGATCTAGTAACTCTAATCAGGGGTAGCCATCCCCCCCCCCCTCTTCTAAGAGGCTTAGGACTGAAGTTGATTATGAATCTTCTGATCAGGATTCTGTTTTTTCTGATTCTTCTGATGATCTGGATTTTCCCTGATCTAATTATGAAGATTCTGATGCAGAGGATTCCATTCCTTCTGCTTCCCCTCCTGAGGATTTTTCTTTTGGGGAAACCTTATATACTCAAAGGGAGCATTTCCACTGGGAAAACCAGGATTTTTCTGAATCAAAAAAGAGGCTTAGGGATTTCCTTCTCCTACCTCAGCATAGGCCTTTAGCTATTCCTCCTGTACTAGACATTGGTGGTAATGCTTTTTCGGAATCTAGTTTGGCCGCTGATTCCTTGCCTCCTGCTCCCAGAAAACCTGACCGATACTACAGGGTCCCCGAGTCCCACAAGTTCCTTTTTAAAAATCCTATTGCAGATCCAGAGACCATTTCACAGGGGCCCAAGGGCAATAAGGCTTCTACTGCTAAAAATCCTACCCGTTGTGATAGAGACTCCAGGGTGCTGGATAGATGGGATAAGAAGGTTTACACTTCTGCAACCTTCGCCATTAGGGCTTAAAACTGCCAGTTTCATATGTTAAAGTATCCGCAACATGTTATTGGACTGCTTAAACAGAAAATGATGTTGATTCCTGACTGTGTGGAAAATAAAGAATTACAGGATTTAATGCATTCTGCTGAACAAGTTGGAAAACATACTTTGCAATGTGGTTTTGATTCATTAGAGACCTCTTGCAGGGCTGCTGTTACTGGTTCTGTGCTCAGAAAGCATGCTTGGCTTAAGGAGCAATCTTTGCCTGATCATGTTAAAGTTAAATTGTTGGATGCTCCTTTAAATCAGGACTGCCTGTTTGTTAACAAGGCTGAGGAAGTTCTTAAAAAGATGGAAGATAAAGCTAAAATCTATGCAAACTGTTAAAGATTTTTTACAAGTTCAGCCTCCTAGATTTAGTAGGCACTGGCCCTCTAAGAATTGGTCCTTTCCAGCCCCTTCCAGGTCTTCTCAAGCCAAACCCAGACACAGCAAAAACCCCAGGTATCTGTCCCAGGGGACACACAGAACTAAGCAGTGGGGGGCCTCCACTTCCAAATCTGCTAATAATAAGACTCCCCCCATGGTAAACTATCTCAATGACTTCCTTTTAAAATTTCCAAGCACTTATCAACTGACTGCTCTTCATGCAAAGAATTGGGAACTTGTTACCCAGGACAAATGGCTTTTAAATGTAGTGTTCCCAGGGATACAGATTTCACTTCCACACGTTGCCAGCACCAAGTGGGTGGCAGGACCTACCCCCAAATCAGTGGGCAGAGGCCCCAAAACAAGTACTTTCTCTCTTAAGCATGGGGGCTATTCATCTGGTACCAGAAGAGGAAAAAGGACAAGGTTTCTACTAGAGACTTTTCCTGGTACCCAGAAAAGACAATTCATGGCATCCTATCCTGGACCTGCCTACTCTGAACACCTTTTTGGAGATTCCAAAATTCAAGATGCTGACTCTTCATCAATTACTTCCTATGCTAGGCAAAGATGCCTGGTTGGCAACACTAGATTTAAAAGAAGCATACCTGCACATCCCAATCAGGGAATCTTGCAGAAGTTACCTACGCTTCAAAGCAGGCTACACGGACTGTCAGATGTTCTTCGTGTTTCACTGTTGCAGTCATTACATTTGGGTAATCTGCTAGCAGGTTGCACTCATTCGGCCTGAATATCAAAGTCTTGGGTCCTGCGTCGGTTGCTGACTCCTCTTCCATGACGTCAGGTCATCAGGGGTGTAAAACATGCAGCTGACGCCATTTTCTTCAGTCTTTCTTGCCGCGCGGTGCCCGAAACAGAAGCAGTTCGCAAGTGCCGGTCGGCCGACTCCTGAAATTTCGCATTCGAGTTTCAGAACCGAAGTCTTCACTTAAAGCTAAGTACCCCCATTGGGGAAACTTTTTCTTGCTCCTTACCGATGTCAGTAAAAGTTAATAATTGCATTATTTGTTGGAAGCAAATACCTCATAAGGATTTTCATTTGTACTGTATTCCTTGCCTATCAAACTGCGGTGGTGGTGCTGCAGTAGCGTTGTCGCCTCACAGTAAGACTCTGTCCGGTTCGATTCTCAGCTAGAACGTCTTCTGTGTGGAGACATGCGTGAATGGGCGTACCTTCGTTGAAGGTTGTGTGTCAGGGCTGGCAACTTGGCACGTAAAAATCTACTGCCAGTCATTACCAGACCGAAGTTCCGCTGTGGCGACCCCTATTCTGCTGTGGCGACCCCTAACCGGGAAAAGCCGAAAGACACAACAACAACTGTATTCCTTGCCTAGGCCCAGATCATAACATGCCTTGCTGTCAGTTTTGTCCTAGATTTAACCAATGCACTATTGAGCGTTGGTATATCTTTGCTTCAAAATATTTTGGAAACCGATTTAATTACCCTGAAATGTCATCGGATAGCAATCTGACTACCGGAGTTCACACAGAACGCAAATAAAAATACAGAGAGAGACTGTCGAGGTCCAAAACCGAAGACGAAGCTTCTCCTAAGCCTGTCGCCGGTACTCGGTGAGGTGCTTTCGCAACCCCTGATACCCGCTACTTTCGAGTCGCAGGCCTCTTCTGAGACCCATGTGGAGTCCGGCATGCTGCGAGATTCTCAGAGTATTGTACCCGTGGATGTCTCTCCCTCAGATGGGTCGGAGCCGCTGAGCAGGCACCGTCATCTGAGGATGTTTTCAGGCCTCAACATTTCTATATAAAACTAACGCCAGCTTCAAAAACAAAGATAAAAGCAACATCTAAGGCTAAAAAAATGACGCATGAGCCACGTGCTCAGGCCTCTTTGCCTAAAAAAACAGATGATCGAAATGGCTGAAGACTTAATTACCTTGATCAGGGGTTCCCAACACCCCCCCCCCCCCAGATAAGAGGCCTAGGCAAGGCACTGATTATGACTCTTCAGATCAGGTTTGTATTTCTTCTGATTCCTCTTCTGATCATGAATTTTCTATACCACCCTATGAGGATTCAGATACAGAGGAACCCATCCCATCTGCATCTCCTCCTGAAGATTATTCTTTTGGAGAAACCTTGCATACTTTAAGAGAACATTTTCATTGGGAGAGTCAAGATTTCTCGGAATCAAAAAAGAGGCTTAGAGATTTCCTTCTTCCTCAGCATAGGCCTTTGGCTATACCTCCTGTATTAGACATTGTTGATGTGTTTTCGGAATCAAGCATGGCTCTTGATTCCCTACCTCTGGCTCCTAGTAAGCCAGACAGATCCTGACTCCCACAAATTTTTATTCAAAAATCCTGCTATTGACCCTGAAACTCTCTCACAGGGTCCCAAAGGTGTAAAGGCCTCAACAGCTAAGAATCCTACCCCCTCTGATGGAGATTCAGGACCGCTGGATAGATGGGGAAAGAAGGTTTATACGTCTGCAACCTTGGCAATTAGGGCCTTAAACTGCCAGTTTCATATCCTTAAATATCAACAGCATGTTATGGGATTATTGAAACAAAATATGATGATTTCTGAATGTGCGGAAAATAAAGAATTACAGGAATTATTGCATGCAGCAGAACAGGTTGGAAAGCATACTTTGCAATGTGGTTTTGATTCCTTGGAGGCCTCTTGCAGGGCCGCAGTTACTGGATCTGTGATTAGAAGGCATGCCTGGCTCAAGGAACAAAATCTGCCTGATTATGTTAAAGTTAAATTGTTGAATGCATCTTTACAGCATGATACTGTTTGGTAATAAGGCAGAAGAGGTTTTAAAGAAAATAGAAGACAAAGCTAAATCTATGCAAACTGTAAAAGATTTCTTACAAGTGCAGCCACCCAGATTCAGTAGACATTGGCCTACAAAAAATTTGTCCCTTCCTATGTCTGACAAAGCCTCACGGGGCAAATCCAGGTGCTCAAAAGGCTCTAGATACCAATCACAGGGTTCTTGCACGTCAAAGCAGTGGGGGGCCTCTACCTCCAAATCTGGAGGAAACAAAGCACAACCCTACAGTAAACAGTCTCAATGACTTCCCTGTGCCATCACCAAGCACTTATCTTTTGGCAGCCCCCTTAGCAGGAAAATTAGCACTTCATGCTCAAAATTGGCAGTTAATAACCCAAGACAAGTGGGTATTAAACATAGTATCCCAGGGATACAGATTTCATTTTCATACCTTGCCAATTCCAAACGGTTGGCCTGATCTGCCACAAAATCAATGGGCAGAGGCACAAACAAGTTACGTCCCTCACTGATATGGGGGCTATTCAACGAGTACCAGAACAGGAAAAAGGGCAAGGGTTTTATTCAAGACCGTTCCTGGTACCCAGAAAAGACCATGCTTGGCGCCCAATACTGGATTTATCGATTTTGAACACATTCTTGGACATTCCAAAATTCAAAATGCTGACTTTGCAACAGCTTCTACCCATGCTGGGCAAGAATGCTTGGATATTCATCGTGTTACCCTGCTGCAGTCATCACACTTGGGTTATCCTGCCATCAGGCGGTCCCACAGTCAGCCAGAGTTCCAAAGTCTTGGTCCGGCGTCAGTTGCTGTCGCTTTTTCCCTGACGTCAGTGCACCAAGGGTATATAAGAGGCATCTGACGCCATTTTCTTCAGTCTTTCTTGCCGCACGGTGCCCGAAGCAGAAGCAGTTCGCAAGTGCCGGTCAGCCGACACCTGAGATTTTCGAATAGCTTTATTGAAGACTTTGGACTGAAATTCGAAGTACCCCGTTGGGGAAAATTTTCTTGCCTCAGTCCGATGTCAGAAAAAGTTAACAATTGCATTTCTTGTGGGAAGCAAATACCTCATAAGGACTTCCATTCTTATTGTATTCCTTGCCTAGGCCCAGACCACGATGTCACTGGTTGTCGGTTTTGTGCTAGGTTTAATAAACGAACTATCAAACGCCATTTTGACTTCGCACAACATTACTTTGGTAGGAAATTTAATTATATCATGCCATCGGATCAGACGACGACTGGCATGCATAAAAAATGCAAGGATAAGGACAGGCAGCCTAGAACCAAGCCAGACTCCGAGGCCTCTGCTGGGCCTGTCGCCGGTTCTCCGTTTTTCAGTGAGGCGCCTACGCAGCCCCTGACTACCACAGAATTGGAACCCCAGACAGCTTCGGATTCTCAAGCAGGAGTGTACTAGGCCGTCGCAGCCATCTTCATTAGGCCCTTCCGACACCGGAGTAGAAGGAGATCCCGGTGCAGTAGAAACAACTTCGGTTGCAGAAGGTGTCTTCAGACTGACTACACTCACCATTAAATATTATGCTAAGGTTAAAACTCCATTAAAACCAAAAAAGACTGTACATCAGTCTCCAGTTCAAGGCCCCATGCCTAAGAAACAGATGCTTAAGATGGCTGAAGATTTGATTACCCTAATCAGGGGTTCCCATCCCCCTCCAGATAAAAGGCCAATACAAGAGGAGGATTATGCTTCCTCTGACCAGGTTTCAATTTCCTCAGATTCTTCTGAGGAACAGGATTAGTCTTTTCCCCCTTATGAAGACTCTGATGCTGAAGACTTTTTTCCCTCAGCATCTCCCCCTGAAGACTACTCCTTTGGGGAAACTTTACATACCTTGAGGGAACATTTCCACTGGGAAGGCCAGGACTACTCTGATTCTAAGAAAAGGCTCCTAGAGTTCCTTTTACTACCCCAGCACAGACCACTTGCTATCCCTCTATTTTTAGACATTGTGGATGATGTTTACTTAGAGTCTAGTCTTAATCCAGACTCTCTACCTCCTGCTCCAGCCAAACCAGACAGATACTACAGAGTACCTGACTCACACAAATTCCTTTATAAAAGCCCTGTTGCTGACCCAGAAACAATTTCCCAGGGTCCCAAAGGGGCTAAAGCTTCTATGGCTAAAAATCCTGTACCTTCTTAAGGTGATTCCAGAGCCCTAGATAGATGGGTAAAGAAGGTATACACCTCAGCTACTCTGGCTATGAGAGCATTAAATTGTCAGTTTCACATGCTGAAATATCAGCAATTCCTAATGTCTCAATTAAAACAAAAAATGAGCACACATGAATTCAAGGAAATGCTGGATCTGTTGCATGCGGCTGAACAGTTGGGCAAACATACTTTACAATGTGGATTTGATTCATTGGAAGCTTCCTGTAGAGCAGCTGTTACTGGGTCTGTCATACGTAGACATGCTTGGTTAAAAGAACAAACCCTACCTGATCATGTTAAAGCAAAATTATTGGATGCACCTTTACAGCAGGATGTCTTATTTGGTGTCAAACAGAAGAAGTTTTAAAGAAAACGGAGGATAAGGCAAAGTCTATGCAGACGGTCAAGGATTTTTTACAGGTACAACCCCCTCGTTTCAGCAGAAATTGGCCAACAAAAAACTGGTCCTTTCCAGTTTCTGACCGATCACAGAGGGGCAAATACAGACGCCCAAGGGGCAGAGGTCAGTCACAAGGCCATTACAAACCTCACCAATGGAGTGTCGCTACCCAGAAAGGAGGAGAAGACAGGCCCCAAGCTAGCAGAAGACAAACACAATGACTTAACCCTCAAACTACCA
This sequence comes from Protopterus annectens, assembly GCF_019279795.1. Taxonomy (NCBI): domain Eukaryota; kingdom Metazoa; phylum Chordata; order Ceratodontiformes; family Protopteridae; genus Protopterus; species Protopterus annectens. Next base: position 1,913,511,897 of record NC_056725.1, read on the forward strand.
AGCAAATCTCTCTTGGCAGCTCCCTTGGGAGGAAAATTAGCACTTTTTGCAGACAACTGGCACATCATCACAAAAGACAAATGGGTCCTAAACATTGTCTCACAAGGATACAGATTCCACTTTCACACCTTGCCAAGGATAAAAGGAATGGCAAACCTGCCACCAAATCAATTGGCAGAGGCACAAAAACAAATTACAGCTCTCATGGACATGAGAGCCATTCAACAGGTACCTACACAGGAGCAAGGACAAGGATTTTACTCGACTCTTTCTAGTCCCCAGAAAGGACAAAGCATGGAGACCCTTTCTGGATCTTTCAGTTCTGAACACCTATCTGCAAGTACCAAAATTCATGATGCTAACACTACAGCAGCTTATTCCCATGCTGGTAACGTTGGATCTCAAGGAGGCATACCTGCATGTCCCTATCAGACAAAATTGCAGAAGATACCTCCGCTTCATTGCAGGTTCAACCCATTATCAATTCTCTGCAGGACAGCGCATTTAGCGCAAATGGACTACAGATCAAAGGCATCTTCATATCAATCAAAAAGAAATGCTAGCTGTACAGAATGCCCTAACAGCTTTCAAGGACCTCTTACACACAGGACAACTAATAATAAAGGCTGACAATACCACAGTAATGTGGTATATAAACAAGCAAGGGGGCACACATTCCTACCCTCTATGCAGGCAAGCAATGACCTTGTGGAACACAGCACTGTCTTACCAAGTTCAACTACAAGCACAATTCCTGCCAGGAAAGAAAAACACATTGGCAGACGACCTAAGTAGAAACATCATGGATCCCTACGAGTGGAAACTAGATCCACAAGTATTTGCAATGATAACTCAAAAATGGGGACGCCCAGACATAGATCTGTTTCCAACCCCCAAAACTACCAACTTCAAAAATTTTGCACAAGGACATTCCACCCACAAGCTTGGAAAGTGGACGCCCTCTCATTCAGTTGGAAAACGTTAACAGTATATGCCTTTCCTCCACTGCCTCTTTTAGCAAAGGTGCTGCTGAAAGTCAGATTAGAGAGGCCACAAATGATACTCATTGCACCAGACTGGCCACGCCAGCACTGGTATCCAATTCTAAGGAACATGGCCCACGGCCCACCATGGATTTTGCCACAAATTCCTCACCTGCTCACCCAGCGAGACAGTCAGATTCTACACAGCCAGCTCAAGACTTTAAATTGGCTGCATGGCAAATTACCTAAACAACCAGCCAACACCTCTATCCAAAGCTGTTATGGATGTCATTCTGCAGGCCAGGAGGCCCAGCACCAGGAAAACCTATTCAGACAAATGGAAAAGATTTTGCGCCTGGAACCAGGCTAAAGGCCAAAATCCCCTTGATCCAAACATTCCTCAGATTCTACAATATTTAAATGAGATGTTGCACAAAGGACTTTCCTTTTAATCTATTAAGATCCACGCCTCAGCAATTTCAGCTCATTACAACACGGATCCTCCTTTATTTTCACATCCACTCCTAAGACAGTACCTCAGAGGGGCTAAGAACATAAGACCGCCCAGGAGAGCACCAACACCTACTTGAGATCTCAACTTTTTTCTGGAAAAGCTTACACTGCCGCCCTTTGAACCAGCTTTTTCAGCTGATTTAAAGTTAAGAAAACTGCCCTGCTGCTAGCAATAACTTCAGCTAGAAGAGTCTCAGAGCTACAGGCACTAATGGCAGTGGAGCCTTTCCTCATTTTTCATAATTTTTCATCAAGACAGAGTCTCTCTACGAACTAACCCTTCCTTTATGCCAAAGGTGGTATTGAGTGTGGCCCTAAACCAAACCATTCATTTACCCACCTTTTTTCCAAACCCCCAGAACAAAGGAGAAAGACTCCTGCACTCTTTGGACATTCACAGGCAATTACGTTACTACTTGGATAAAACTAAGGCTTTCAGAAAATCTGACCAATGCTGCAGGATCACAAGGAAAAGCCATCTCAAAACAGACCATTTCAAAATGGATAGGACATTGCATACGTTTCTGCTACACACATCATGGGAAACCGGTACTTGCTAGCATTAGGTCCCACTCCACCAGGGCTACAGCTACATCAGCAGCCTTTCTCAGGGGGGTACCAATCAAGGATATTCTGGAAGCTGCAACTTGGAGTTCAGTGCACACCTTCACCAAACACTATCACTTACCTCTATATTCTAAGACTAGAGCTGGCTTTGCCACTGCAGTTTTGCAGGGCCTACTAGCTTCTTCTAACCATGTTTAACTCCACCACCCATCCTTAGCTTTGGAATTCAACCCAAGTGTGATGACTGCAGCAGGATAACACGATGAACATAGTACAGTTTTGTACCTACCATAAATATAGATGTTCGAGTGTTCACCCTGCTGCAGTCCAGGTTACCCTCCCTTCATCCCCTCTGACCTAGCTGAACCTTTCTATACCTTTCTATCTGATACAACCTTTGTGGTGTATTTGCTTGTAGCTGAAGGTATGCTTTGTAATTTCATTACATGTTTTATTGGCAATAGGTAGTGACCACCTGCTGGGGGGCACCTGACATGTGGGACAAGAAAAACTGAAGAAAATGGCATCGGATGCCTCTTATATACCCCTGGCGCACTGACATCAGGGAAGAAGCGACAGCAACCGACGCCGGACCAAAACTTTGCAACTCTCGCTGACTGCGGGACCTCGTGACTGTAGGATAACGCAAGTGTGATGACTGCAGCAGGGTGAACACTCGAACATCTACATTTATGGTAGGTACAAAACTGTACTTTAGTGACTCTAGACTTAAGAGGCGTACCTGCATATCCCAATAAGGGAATTGTGCAGAAGATACCTCCACTTCAAGGCTGGTTTTATGCACTAATAATTCTCTGCACTGCCCTTTGGCTTATCTACTGCGCCCAGGGTCTTAACAAAGTGCCTGGCACCAGTAATTGCATTTTGCAGACAAAGAAGCATACAAATCTATCCTTACTTGGACAACTGTCTCATTCAAGCAGAAAACGAGGACATTCTTCTTCAACATCTGGCGTTTGTAAAAAGGCTCCTAACATGCTTTAGGGTACACAATAAACGAAAAGAAATCACAACTGGTACCTTCTCAAAAGATTACATTCCTGGGTGCAAGCTTAAATACAACTGCCCAGATGGCTTACCTTAGGCCAGACAAGCAAAGGCAACTGACTATTTACTTCAAACAGATGGCAACAAAAACCCAGATGTTATGTAGTCCAGTCTCACCTACATTATTACCCGTGGGTTCGGAGCCAAATGTTGGCTCCAACTCGGCCATACTTTAGCTCGAAGTCTTTCTATTGGCTGGGCTAAGATGGTATCCCATGCTGCACTGCTCTGTATCCCCAGATCTCGTTTGCTGTTAGTGTAGCTTAGATGTGGTCTCACTCTTGGCTGTGGCTAAGTACCTCCTCTTTATAACAGAGAAGTTTTTTGCAAAAAAAAAGCTATTTTCATAGCTATTTATGTGTGTTTCTTGACTGTGTTGTGGAAAAGTTGTTTTTTCTTATAGCGTGTTCTTGTGGTATCCCACTAGCTGTTTCCAATGGGCTAGGCCCATTTCAGTTAGAGGACCTAGTCTGTCCCCTTGCTTTCCTTGTGTGCTAACTTTTTCCCTTGGGCTAAAACCATTTAAATTAGAGGAATTAGTCCTCCCCCTTGTACTTGTGTCTAAGGACCGTTTTAGTTAGAGGTCTTTGTGGTGTACTGTTTGTTTGTCCTGTGCCAGCTTGTGGCTGTTTGACCGTTGGTCTAGTTTTTGAGTAGTTACTTAGTGTTTGTGGTAACTATGTCTAAAGATACTAAGGAGCATAAGCCCTCGGGCTTTAAGAAGTGCACCAAGTGTAGTTATGTCCATCACTGATAGACACTCTGTTTGTGTGTATTGTCTGTGAGCGATTCACCTCCAGGAATCATGTAGTTTTTGTCATGCTTTTAGCCCGCGTGTTCTTAAGGAAAGGAAGAACAAATTGATTTTGAAGGGACTTCTGAAACCCTCCTTCGAGGAGGGTTTGGAGAGTGCTTCCAGCTTTAAGGCTTTTCCATCAAAAGCTAAATCTTCCAAGACTAAAAAGTGACCCCAGGCTCCATCAGTATCATCGGAGCTGCCGGAGAAAACAGCAAAAATCTTCAACGACATCCTCGGCTCCATTGTTCTCGGGACTGCAGGAAGTGTCCGTGGTTATGGAACCTGCTTCAGCTCCAATTTTCTTGGAGCCTGTTCGGAGCCGGTCACCTAGCATTAGGCCGGTATCTCCTCCTCGCAGGTCTCCTTCAGAGAGGAGGTGTCGATATCCTTCCCTATCCTCCAAATCCTCCAGGACCTTACCAGATGTGGACATCGATAGAGTGGTGCAGAGACGACTTCAGTCACCGGTACTGGCAAAATTGTTTTCGGCTCTGACCCAGTCGGCTCTGGAGCCGGTCCCTCAACCTACATCGATACTTCCTCCTCCGAGCGCATCTCAGCTTTCGGAGCCAGAGTGCTCTGCTCCGTGTGATGTCCCTAGGTCAGTTCCTACTGCCCCTCCTGGCTTATCCGTTCCAACTTCAGCTCCGACCCCGTCGGCGCAGTCCACAGGGTTCAGGACTCAGGATTCATTGGTCGGACCCGAGGGAGAGGCTTCGGGACATCTCTCGGCTCCTAGCCTCCCTCTTGGTGCTTTGGCGTGGGGAAGCCTGACTCCTGTCTCTGCTTAGGAGGCTGGTCGATCTTCGGACCTGGGAGGACCATCTTTCAAGGCTATGCGGCGTGCGCTGGGCAGGTCGTCAGCGGCATCATACGGTTCGGTCACTCTGTCCCCTACAGCACCGGTGCAGGTCACTGATCGCCCTCTATCTCTGGACAGTGGAGCCCCAAGACCTCAGGGTACCCCCACAAGTGGTCCCCATATTTCTGAGGGCCCCTCAGAGTTTTTGCCTGAGGAGCCAACCAGAAAGAGAACTTGCAAGAGGAAGCACGTAGATTCCCAGGATGAGTCTCTCACATCACACACTGACCTCGAGGAATCGGAGGGGTCCCCTAAGTCATCCTCTCAGGATGTTTCTTTCTGTGACATCCTAGAGATTTTAAAGCAAAGAGGTGACTGGCCATCCAAAGCCCCCTCCGAAGAGGAGTCTGTGTTCCTGAAGGCCTTTGGTGCTCGGCCCTCTGCCTCCTGGGTGTCTCCACCCTTCGAGCTTCTGGCTCTGGTTTGTCGAAGGGTGTGGGAAACCCCTGACTCTGTGGAACCAGTCCCCAGGAGACCCAATACATTTTTGTCTGCCCCTCCTGATGAGGAATTTCTATCCAAGGGAGTCCCTGTGGATGCCATGGTGGTGGCAGCGGCCACCCAGAAGGAATTAGCTGAGACTACTTCCACCGTCCAGTACCCTAACAAGGAGTCTAGGACTATGGACCGGTATGGGAAGCATACATTTTCTTCAGCGGCCTTTACTTTGCTGTCACTGAATTATTTATCACACTTTACACGGCTCCAGAGAGATCTCCTAAAGGAGCTTGAAGATACTCTAACTGGTAACGTTTCTGAGGCAGTGGCTCAGAAAGGCAACGCTCAGATGTCTACCCTCAATTCTATTGCGAACTCCTCCATGAGACTGATCTCTCACGCAGCCGAGGGAGCGAGTAGGGCAGCAAGTTCGAGTCGCTCTTAGGAGGGCATGCCTGGATGCGCCTTTGTCATTTCGCGGAGGCCTTCAAGTCTACATTCACCGACACCCCGTTTGATGGTTCCTCTTTGTTCGGAACCAAGGTGAAAGACACTCTCACTAGGTGCTAGCAAGAGGGAAAAACTCTGCCATAGGAGTCCGTTTTTCCCTTCCCTCTAGGCCTTATCCCAAGGCCCAGAGTGGTGGAAAGATGTGGTTCAAGAAATCACAGATGTTTTTTTTCCCGGTTGCACAAGGTAAGGCCCCCTCCAGAGGCGGAGAAAGAGGGTGGTTATTCAGGTAGATGCCGCCCTAGGGGCAGAGGAGGCCCTCGCAACACGGGAGACTGCAATTCCTTCATGGTTCTCCCTACCGCCGTTCCTGATGGGAGGCCCGACTGTGCGTTTCCGGAGCCAGTCGGGGGTCGAATCTCATTATACCTGAAGGCCTGGCAAGATATCACCCAGGACCAATGGGTTCTACGAATAATTTCCGGAGGATATGTCATTCCCTTCTCGTCAAATCCCCCTCCAGTCAAGAAAATCCCGGATGTCCCACCCAGTCGAAGGGATTCCGCAGCTTCAGAAGTTTCAAAGCTGCTAGAAAAAGGAGCCATCCAACATGTCCCCTCAGACCAGATTGGATTAGGGACTTACTCCAGATTCTTTTTGATGCCGAAAAGGACAGGGGACCTGCGACCCATTTTGGATCTCAGCCGATTGAACACTCTTGTGTAAAAGTCCAAGTTCCGAATGGTCACGTTGCAGTCTGTTCTCCCATTGTTGGGAAAAGAAGTGTGGATGTGCTCCATCGACATCAAGGATGCTTACTACCACGTAAAGATGGGCAGTTTCAAGCCCTGCCCTTTGGTCTCACCACAGCCCCCAGGGTGTTTACCAAATGCATGGCAGTGGTGCCTGCTCACTTGAGACGTTAGGGATTCCAAGTGTTTCCATACTTGGACGACAGGCTCCTTACTGCCACCACCAAGCATCTCCTACTTCAGACCTGAGACTCTACTATCAACCTACGTCAACAGTTCGGCATCACCTTGAACTGGGAGAAGTCTGCCTTGTTGCCCTCGCAGCGTGTCACTTTTATAGGTGCCGAATTAGACACTGTCCTCGTGGGCGTTTCTACCACAGGAAAGAATCAGAGTCCTACAACAGATTTACGCCTTGCTCCCTTTGAGAAGAGTGAAGGCAAGATTGGTCCTCCAGTTGTTGGGGACGATGGCTGCTACGGTTATGTTAGTCCCCCTGGCAAGGTTACATATGAGGCTCCTTCAGTGGTTACTCTTCGCCCAGTGGTCTCCAACATCTTCCACTTTCTCACCCTATTCTACTCGGACAGGTGCAAACAGCATCTCAGTTGGTGGCTTCACACCGACAACCTCAATGCAGGAAATCCTTTTGTTCCTTCGCCTCCTGTTGCCACGGTGACCACGGATGCCTCCCAGATTGGGGGGGGGGGCATTATCTAGGCAGGACAGTCTAAGGCATATGGCAAAAGCACGAGATGCATCTGCATATCAGTGTCCTGAAGATGAGAGCAATACTACTAGCATTGCAAGCACTTCAGAGCTTACTTCCTTTCGGGACTATTGCAATCCACTCAGACAATATGTTGGTGGTATGGTATCTGAACAAACAGGGAGGAACGAAGTCGTATCCCCTTTGCAGAGAGGCCATTCGAGTGTGGCAGTGGACAGTGTCTTCCCAACGTTTTCTGGTAGCAACGCACATTCCAGGGAAGTCCAGTGTGATCGCAGACAGGCAAAGCAGAGCTATTCTGATGCCTCACGAGTGGTCCCTGAACTGTCAAGTTGCGGAGCAGATTTTCCACAGGTGGGTCAGCCTTGCTGTGACCTTTTTGCCAGCCCCCTCAATGCCAAATTCAGCAGCTACTTTACCCTTATCCCCCCTCGGGGAATCACCCAGGGATGCTCTAGTCCACGATTGGCCCTCTGGTCTACTATATGCCTTCCCTCCGGTTCCCTTGCTGTCAAAGGTTATTCAGAAAGCGCAATCCTTGGGAAGCAAAATTATTCTGATTGCTCCACACTGGCCTCATCAAATTTGGTTTCCCTTTCTCCATCCCTATCTCATGGACGCTGTTTGGATTCTGGACCCACAACCAGACTTACTGACTCGCATGTCAGGGCAGCTCCATCCCTCTCTTCGGACCCTTCGGTTGACAGCGGCTACTCCACTTCCGTCATTAGTTAGGCTTCACCAGTTTTCGCCGGAGGTGGTTCATATTATATCTTCCTCTCATAAGCCTTCGACCAGGAAGATTTATTACAGCAAATGGAAGAGGTTTCCCATCTGGGCACATGCCAAAAAGATTGACCCTTACACAGCTCAAATCTCATCAGTATTGGAGTTCCTTTCTATGCATGTTCATCGTGTTACACTGCTGCAGTCATTACACTTGGGTTATCCTGCCGTCAGGCGGTTCCCCAGTCGGCCTGAGTTCCAAAGTCTTAGTCCGGCATCAGTTGCTGTCGCCTCCTCCCTGACGTCAGTGCGACAGGGGTATATAAGATGCAGCTGACGCCATTTTCTTCAGTCTTTCTTGCCGCGCGGTGCCCGAAGCAAAAGCAGTTCGCAAGTGCCAGTCGGCAGTCTCCTGAGATTTTCATTCAGAATCCAGAACCAGAACCGAAGTCTTCTACAAAACGAAGCACCCCATTGGGGAAACTTTTTCTTGCCTCAGACCGATGTCAGTAAAAGTTAATAACTGTATTTCTGGGGGAAGCAACTACCTCATAAGGATTTCCATTCCTATTGTATCCCATGCCTAGGCCCTGACCACGAAGTCACTGGTTGTCGGTTTTGTGCTAGGTTTAACAAGCGCACTATTAAACGTCTGTTTGATTTTGCCCGACCATTATTTTGGTAGAAAATTCAATTATACCATGCCGTCGGAACTTCCGACAGCCGGAATACACAAAAAGCGCAAAGACAAGGATAGGCATCCGTGGCCCAAAACTGACGATGATGCCTCTTCTAGGCCAGTCGCCGGTTCTCCGGTTTTCAGCGAGGCGCCTTTGAAGCCCCTGACGACCGTTTCTGTAGAATCACAAGCCGCCTCTGACTCCCACTTGGAGATGGCTGGGCCTTCGGATGCACTAGTTCTTCAGCCTACCGAGACTAACCTTTCATAGGGATCCGGAGTAGCTGAGCAAACCACAGCTACAGAGGGTGTCTTCAGACCTACTCAGTTAAGCATTAAACCCTCAGCTAAGACTAAGCCTCCTTTAAAATCAAAGAAACAAATACAGCATTCTCCAGGACAGGCCTCCATGCCTAAGAAACAAATGCTCAAAATGGCCGAAGACCTAATCACTCTGATCAGGGGGTCCCATCCCCCTCCTGATAAAAGGCCTAGACAGGATGCAGATTATGACTTATCCGACCAGGTGTCCATCTCTTCTGATTCATCCTCAGATCTAGGATACTCTTTACCCCCTTATGAGGATTCTGATGCTGAGGAATCAATTCCATCAGCCTCACCGCCTGAAGACTACTCCTTTGGGGAAACCCTACATACCATGAGGGAGCATTTCCACTGGGAAGGCCAGGATTACTCAGAATCCAAGAAAAGGCTCAGAGACTTCCATTTATTACCTCAACACAGACCCCTTGCTATTCCCCCAGTGTTGGATATTGTGGATGATGTGTATACTGAATCCAGCTTAAATCCTGATTCCTTACCTCCAGCCCCTGTTAAACCTGACAGATACTGCAGAGTCCCTGACTCACATAAATTTCTGTATAAAAGCCCTGTAGCTGACCCTAAAGGAGTTAAGGCCTCATCAGCCAGGAATCCAGTTCCCTCTGACAGAGATTCCAGAGCATTAGACAGATGGGGAAAGAAAGTATATACGTCTGCAACTTTAGCAATGAGAGCCTTAAATTGCCAGTTTCACATGCTAAAATATCAGCAATTTTTACTGTCTCAGTTAAAACAAAAAATGCTTCCAGAATCAGATTCTTCTAATGTTAAAGAAATGCAGGATTTATTGCATGCAGCTGAACAAGTGGGAAAGCATACTTTGCAATGTGGGTTTGAATCTCTAGAGGCCTCCTGCAGAGCAGCAGTTACAGGCTCTGTCATTAGAAGACATGTTTGGTTAAAAGAACATACATTACCAGATCATGTTAAAGCAAAATTATTGGATGCACCTTTGCAGCAGGATGTGTTATTTGGAGTTAAGGCAGAAGAGGTATTAAAAAAAATGGAGGATAAGGCAAAATCTATGCAAATGGTGAAGGATTTCTTACAGGATCAGCCTCCTAGATTTAGCAGAAACTGGCCAACTAAGAATTGGTCCTTTCCAATTACAGACAAACCTCAAAGGGGAAGATACAGACGTCCAAGAGGTAGAGGTCAAACACAAGGTCCTTACAGGCCTCGACAATGGGTTGCATCAGGCCAAAAAAAAGGGGAAGACAGGCCCCAACCATATAAAAAGCAGCTCCAATGACTTCCCGCCACAGCTGCCAAACAAATCATTCTTGGCAGCCCCCTTGGGAGGAAAACTGTCACGCTTCTACAACAATTGGCAAATGATCACCAAAGACAAATGGGTTCTCAACATTGTATTTCAAGGTTACAGGCTCCACTTTCACACTCTGCCAAGGTTAAAAGGAATGCCAAATCTGCCACCAAATCAATGGGCCAGAGGCTCAAAAACAAATTACAGCACTCATGGATATGAGAGCTATTCAAAAGGTACCATCACAGGAGCAAAGACAAGGATTTTACTCAAGACTCTTTCTGGTACCCAGAAAGGACAAAGCCTGGAGGCCCATTCTGGATCTTTCATCTCTAAACACTTACCTGGATGTTCCGAAATTCAAAATGTTGACATTACAGCAGCTTCTTCCCATGCTGGGCAAGAAAGCTTGGCTCGTGACGTTGGACCTCAAAGAGGCATACTTGCATGTCCCTATCAGACAAAACTGCAGAAGATACCATGGATTCATAGCTGGTTCAATTCACTACCAATTCTCTGCACTGCCCTTTGGCTTATCTACTGCGCCCAGGGTCTTCACAAAGTGCCTGGCACCAGTAATTGCATTTTTCAGACAGAAAAGAATTCAGATTTATCTGTACCTGGACGACTGCCTGATTCAAGCAGAGAGCAAGGACATTCTTCTAAAGCATCTGGCATTTGTAAAAAACTTAAGTTGCCTGGGGTACACAGTAAACGAAAAGAAATCAAAACTAGTGCCCTCACAAGAGATTATATTCCTGGGTGCAAGCTTGAACACAGTGGCCCCAGATGACTTATCTCACGCCAGACAAACAAGGGCAACTGACTCAATACTTTCAATTGATGGCAACAAAGACTCAACTCCCTGCAAGAAAAATTCTGCAGGCCTTGGGTTACATGGCATCCTGCATACTACTAATTCCATATGCCAGACTGCATATTAGGAAACTACAATGATACCTAAAGAATGTATGGTCTCAACACTGCCAAAGTTTGGAAACAGTTATACCACTAATCCCTTGCCTTCAACAGGAGTTTCAATGGTGGGCTCAAGCTTGTCACCTCAACAAGGGACAGCCTTTTACACAACCCGCAGCCAGGCAAACACCGACAACAGATGCATCGGATTATGCCTGGGGAGCACACATGGCAGGCAAATGTATTCAGGGCACGTGGCCCACAGAACAAAGGCATCTTCACATCAATCAAAAAGAGATGCTAGCTGTACAAAATGCGCTTATAGCGTTCAAGGACCTGCTGCATCCAGGACAGCTACTACTAAAGACAGGCAACACCACAGTTATGTGGTACATAAACAAGCAAGGGGGCACTCACTACTACCCCCTATGCAGACAAGCTATGACCTTGTGGAACACAGCTATAAACCTTCAAGTTCATCTGCAAGCACAATTCCTTCCAGGAGAGAAAAACACACTGGCAGACGACTTAAGCAGAAACATCATGGATCCCCACGAATGGGAGTTGAATCCACAAATATTCAGAATGATAACACAGAAATGGTGGAGACCGGACATAGATCTGTTTGCATCCCCAATAAACTGCCAGCTACAAAAATGCTGCACAAGGAGTTACCATCCACAAGCATGGAAAGTGGATGCCCTCTCATTCAGCTGGGAGAACCTACAAGTATACGCTTTCCCACCACTACCTCTCCTGCCAAAGGTACTCATAAAAGCCAGGCAGGAAGAGCCAAAGATGATCCTGATTGCACCAGACTGGCCATGCCAGCACTGGTACCCAGTCTTAGGGAGCTTAGCACAAGAACCACCCTGGATTTTGCCTCAAATCCCACATCTGCTGACTCAGCACAACAAACAAATACTACACAGCCAGCTAAAGACCTTAAACCTAGCTGCATGGAAGATTCCTTAGTCAAGCAAGCAATGCCTCTCTCCAAAGCTGTTATGGATGTCATTCTGGAGGCCAGAAGGCCTAGTACCAGGAAAGCCTATTCAGATAAATGGAAGAGATTATGTCCCTGGAACCAAGCTCACAGCCTTGACCCTCTTGTCCCAAACATTCCTCAGATACTACAATACTTAACTGAGATGCTGGACAAAGGACTCTCCTTCTCATTCATCAAGATCCACGCCTCTGCCATCTCTGCTCATTACAACACGGATCCACCAATTTTCTCTAATCCTCTGTTAAAACAGTACCTCAGAGGGACTAAAAACATAAGACCACCCCGTAGAGTACCTACTCCAACTTGGGACCTCAACTTTGTTTTGGAGAAGCTAACTTTACCTCCTTTTGAGGCAGCCAACACAGCAGAATTAAAATATATCTCTTGGAAAACTGCTCTGCTCCTGGCAATAACATCAGCACGAAGAGTTTCAGAATTACAGGCACTAGTGGCAGTGGAACCTTTCCTCATTTTCCACAAGGGTAGGGTGTGTTTAAGAACTAACCCTACTTTTATGCCAAAGGTGGTATCCAGTGTGGCTCTAAACCAAACTATTCACCTGCCAACTTTTTATCCAAATCCACAGAATAAAGGGGAGAGACTACTGCACTCTTTGGACATTCACAGGCAGTTACGCTTCTACTTGGACAAAACTAAAGCTTTCAGAAAATCAGAGCAATTATTGGTAGCATATGCTGCAGGAGCACAGGGAAAAGCCATTTCAAAACAGACTATTTCAAAATGGATAGGACATTGTATACGTTTCTGCTACACATACCATGGAAAACCTGTACCTAGCAGCATTAGATCTCACTTCACCAGGGCAACAGCCACTTCAACTGCCTACCTCAGGGGAGTACCTTCCAAGGATATTTTGGAAGCAGCAACTTGGAGTTCTGTACATACCTTCACCAAGCATTATCATCTGCCTCTATACTCTAAATCCAGAGCTTGCTTCGCCACTGCAGTGCTGCAGGGCCTTATAGCCACCCCTAATGCCTTGTAGAACCAGCCACCCTTCCTCAGCTTTGGGATTCTACCCAAGTGTAATGACTGCAGCAGTGTAACACAATGAACGTAGTACAGTTTTGTACCTACCATAAATGTAGATGTTAGTGTATACACTGCTGCAGTCCAGGTTACCCTCCCTCCTTCCCCTCTTACTGGCTGGTACGTACCTATGTCTTCTACCCTTACTACCTATGGGGAGAATTTGATTGTAGCTGTAAGTTGTTTTTTGCTTTTCTTATGTTTATTTTATTAGCAATTGGAATTGCCTACCTATTTAGAGGCACCTGACATCTGGGGCAAGAAAAACTGAAGAAAATGGCGTCGGCTGCATCTTGTATACCCCTGTCGTACTGACGTCAGGGAGGAGGCGACAGCAACCGATGCTGGACCAAGACTTTGGAACTCAGGCCGACTGGGGAACCGCCTGACAGCAGGATAACCCAAGTGTAATGACTGCAGCAGTGTATACACTCGAACATCTACATTTATGTTAGGTAAAAAACTGTACTTTTTCAACCAGGGTTCATCTGCCGCAACCATTAAAGTCCAGTTGGCGATTTCTACCTTTCATGTCGCAGACGAACCTAGCCTAATGGCACATAGACTCTGTAAGGCTTTCCTGAAGGGCACTTTGTTGCTTCATCCTCCTGTCTCTGAACCTGTTATGCCCTTTGAGCCTGCAGCCACTTGTGATTTAAAATTCGTAACTTGGAAGACTGTCTTTTTGGTAGCCATCACGTCAGCCAGACGCGTTTTGGAGCTTCAAGCTTTATCAATCAAACCACCTTATATGATTTTTCATAAGGACAGGGTTTCTCTCAGACCGAAACCTTCCTTTCTTCCCAAGGTAGCATCAGTTAGTTACCTTAACCAATCCTTTGAATTGCCAGTGTTTTCCTCCGTTCTCGAACAAGGCAGAGTTCAAATTTCATCAGTTGGATGTGCACAGACAATTACGATTTTATTTGCACAGAACGAAGGACCTCAGAAAATCTGATCAGTTGTTTGTTTCATTTTCGGAAAACAGAATTGGGTTGCCTGTTTCCAAAGTCACGTTGTCCAGGTGGATTTCCAGATGTCCTTCATGGATGCATCTGCAGTCATAACAAATGGGTTGTCCTGTCGTCAGGCAGCCCTTCGGTCGGCCGGATTCCAAAGTCTGGGTCCGGCCGCTGATGTCGCACTTCACCCGGCGTCATCTCTGCTGGTCTTGGTATAAAGGCATCAGCCGGCGCCATTTTCCTCCGTCTTTCTTGCGGCGTGGCGAAGCAGAAGCTGTTCGCAAGTGCCGGTCAGTCAGATCCAGAGATTACTACTACCGAATACTACTTGAAGACTTCTAAAAGCTAAGTACCCGTTGGGGACTCTTTCTTGCCTCAGCCGATGTCAGAAAAAGTCAATAACTGTTTAACTTGTGGGAAACAAATACCTCATAAAGATTTCCACTCTTACTGTCTGCCTTGCTTAGGCCCAGACCACGGCGTAGCAGCCTGTTCGCCTGTGCTTCCTTCAACCGACGAACGCTTAGGCGGTCGGAGTTGCTGAACAGTTTTTCGCTCAGATTTTGCGTACATTATGCCGTCGGATCATCCGACTACCCAAATTGTTAAAACGCAAAGAAAAGACCGACACTCGCGGTCCGGTTTCGGCGAAACCACGGTTAAGCAAGCGCGAGAGTGTCTCGGTTTGGCGAAACCGAGAAAAGTCAATCTTCAGCGAATCCATGACTACTACTGAGGCTCCTGCTACCTTAGTTGAATCGGCCTCAGAAATTTTGCCTACAATTGTGGTTCCTAGTGATTTATCAGACACCATCCCTTTGGATGTCTCTACCCCAGCACGTGGTGCTGCTAGGCCTCCTGCAGCCATGTCTATTAAGGCCTTTGCCAGGGCTAAAGCAGCCAAATCTGTTAAATCAGTGCCTGTTAAGCCCCCCTCACACAGGCCCACTTCAAGTTCACAAATGCTTACTCTGGCAGAGGATTTAATATCCTTAATTAGGGGATCCCAATCTCACCCAGACAGGGCCTCTCAGCCCCAGAAAGAGACCTAGAGCAGAGCCCCCAAGCCAGTGTCCTCTGATGATTCTGGATGACTCAGACATTACAGACCAGCCAGAGGCTCCTTTTTCTACTTATGAAGATTCCGATGCTGAAGAATCCATTCCAGCTGCCTCTCCACCAGAGGAATTTTCCTTTGGGGAAACCTTACATGCCAGGAGAGAACAATTCCAATGGCAGGGACAAGATTTCTCAGATTCAAGAAAAAGGCTTAGGACTTTTCTGCACTTACCACAACATAGGCCCTTAGCTATTCCTCCTGTACTGCCTGTTGTGGATGATGCATTTAATGATGTTTGCACTGCTCCTGATTCTTTACCTCCAGCCCCTGCCAAACCAGATAGATTTTACAGGGTGCCAGACACTCATCACCACCTATACAAGGCCGCACTTGCAGATCCCGAAACTATATCCCAGGGGCCTAAGGCAGTAGCCTCGACCTCAGCAAAAAAACCCTATTCCTTCTGAAAGGGAATCCAGGTCCTTAGAGATGGGGGAAAAAAGTTTACACCTCTGCTACTCTCTCAGCTAGAGCTTTAAACTGTCAGTTTCATATGATCCAATACCAAGAGTTTATGCTTGATCAGTTAACTAAAAAACTGTCCTCTGATGAATCCTTAGATAAGAAATATGTATTAGAAATGGTGAATAACATCCAACAGGTTAGTAACCATTCCTTAAAATGTGGCTATGATGCACTGGAGGCTTCATTTAGATCAGCCATGACTGGCACAGTGATAAGAAGGCATGCATGGTTGAAAGAACAGGTCTTACGGATCATGTTAAAGCAAAGCTGTTAGATGCTCCTATGGATAAGGCCAGTCTATTTGGTACAACTGCCCAGCAAGTAATGAAGAAAATGGAAGAAAAGGCAAAATCTGTACAAACAGTTAAAGATTTCTTACAGGTTCAGCCCCCAAGGTTTAGCAGGAACTGGCCTGCCAAAATTGGTCCTTTCCAGACTCCACAAAATCCCAAAGGGGCAGGAATAGACGCTCTAGAGGCAGAAATCAATCCAGAGGAGGTGCCTACAGAGGACGACAGTGGCAAGGCAATAACCGAGGCACAGACACAACCACTGCCACTGCAACAGGACAATCACAGTGACTTGGCTCTGACACCGCCTACCAGGGAGCAAATAGCAGCACCTTTAGGCGGAAAGTTAGCCTTATTTTCGAAAAACTGGCACTATATCACAAAAGACAAGTGGATTTTGCAAACCATAGACCAAGGCTACCGGTTCCACTTCCACACCTTACCAGTAAAAAGAGGAATGCCAAACCTACCTCCAAATCAAAACACAGTGGCTCTACAGCAGATAGCGAAATTAGCAAAGATGAGAGCTGTGGAAAGAGTACCAATAACAGAACAGGGCAAAGGATTCTACTCCAGACTCTTCCTAGTACCAAGAAAAGAGAAAAGTTGGAGACCTATTCTCGACCTGTCCGTCTTAAACACATACATCATTGTCCCAAAATTCAAAATGCTGACCCTACAGCAACTTCTTCCCATGCTGGGCAAGGAGTGTTGGCTGGTAACTCTAGATCTCAAGGAGGCATACCTGCACGTCCCCATTCGACCAAATTGCAGAAGATAACTCAGATTTCTTGCAGGATCAGAGCATTATCAATTCTCAGCATTGCCCTTTGGCTTATCTACTGCGCCCAGAGTATTCACAAAATGCCTGGCATCAGTAATCGCTCACTGCAGACTACAGGAATCCAAATTTATCCATACCTGGGCGACTGCCTGTTACAAGCGGACAACAAAAGCAAGCTGACAACAGATTTACAAAGGGTCATTTACTTGCTACAAGCCCTGGGATATACAGTCAATTTACAAAGTCAAGGCTGATACCATCCCAAACAAGAACATTCTTGGGTGGAATTGGACACAGTAAAACAAATGGCATTCCTAACTGCAGAAGAACAAATAGAACTCCCTCTTTACTTCTTGGCATTAACAAAGCAGAACAAACTAACAGCAAGAAAAGTTCTGCAGGCCTTGGGCTTCATGGCATCATGCATAATCTTGATCCCACATGCCAGACTGCATATGAGAAAGCTACAGTGGTACCTAAAGAATTTATGGTCTCAACACAGGCACAGCTTAGAAACAGAAATCCCACTAATCCCATGCCTAAAACAGGAGTTTCTATGGTGGGCTCAAGCATGCCAGTCAAACCCAGGCTTACCCTTCCACAACTTTCGAGCAAGCCAAACCATCACAACGGACGCCTCAGACCTAGGATGGGGGGCGCACATGCTGGACAAATGCATACAAGGATTGTGGACTCAAGACCAGCTGCACCTGCACATAAACCAAAAAGAAATGCTGGCAGTAAAACTGGCAATCAAAAATTCAGACCATTCCTCAAAGAAGGCCATTTGATGATAAGGACAGACAACACCACAGTCATGTGGTACATCAACAAACAGGGAGGCACTCATTCATACCCTCTATGCAGATTGACTTTGGATCTTTGGAATCTGGCTCTGAGCTACAACATCCAGTTACAGGCAATATTTGTGCGGGAAAGAGAACACCCTAGCAGACATGTTAAGCAGAACCACCTTGGATGCTCACGAATGGATGCTACACCGGACATCTTCAAGGCCATCACAAAGAAATGGGAATGCCACAAATAGATCTATTCGCATCCCCACTCAATCACCAGCTCAAAAATTCTGCACAAGGACATTCCACCCACTTGCATGGAAGGTGGACTCTCTATCCTTCAGCTGGAAAGGCCTGACAGCATATGCATTTCCACCTCTTCCCTTGATGCACAAGGTACTACTGAAAATCAAAAAGGAACGTCCAAGGATAATCCTGATAGCTCCAATTGGCCAAGACAACACTGGTACCCATTGCTGAGGAGCATGTCTTGGGAGAGAATGTGGTCAATACCCCTGATGCCTTTGATGTTAACTCAGAACAACTACAACATCATGCATCCAAACCTAAAACCTTGCAACTGACTGCCTGGAACATCACATAGCAGCAACTAACCCAGACCTTTCCCAAAGGGTTAAAGATATTATCCTTGAAGCCCGCAGACCTTCAACAAGAAGGAACTATGCAGGAAAATGGAAAAGGTTTGTCATTTGGAGTACTGAAAGAGGAAAAGATGTGTCGAACATAGATATTGCTAACATTCTGGAGTACTTGGCAGAGCTTCTGCATACAGGCCTGTCCTATTCCTCCATCAAGATACATGCATCAGCTATTTCAGCAGAATACAGCTTGATCCACCTGTCTTTTACATCCTCTACTCAGGCAGTTCCTCAGAGGGATCAAGAATGTAAAACCTCCTAGGAAACCACCATTACCAGCATGGGACTTGAACTTTGTGCTAGAAAAATTGACACTCCCTCCGTTTGAACCAGCAGCAACAGCAGATCTGCAACACCTGTCATGGAAAACTGCTTTCCTACTGGCAATTACTTCAGCAAGGAGGGTTTCGGAACTACAGGCCTTAATGGCAGTGCAACCCTTCCTAATCTTCCATCAAGATAGGGTGTCCATGAGAACTAACCCTACATTTATGCCTAAGGTGGTATCCAGAGTGTCTTTAAACCAGGCAATCCACCTTCCTACCTTCTTTCCCAATCCACAGAACAGGGGGGAAAGACTGCTGCATACCTTGGATGTACATAGGCAGTTACGCTACTACCTGGACAGAACCAAAAGTAACAGAAAAACTGACCAGCTTTTAGTAGCCTATGCAACAGGAAGGGAAGGAAAAGCAATTTCCAAACAGACAATCTCCAAATGGATAGGAAATTGCATAAGATTCTGTTACTCCTACCATGGAAAACCAATTCCACAGAACATAAGACCTCATTCTACAAGGGCTACAGCCACTACCACAGCTTTCTTACGAGGAGTGGCAACCAAGGACATTATTGAGTCGGCTACTTTGACCTCCGTGCATACATTTGCCAAGCATTATAATTTACCTCTATACTCTAGATCCCGAGCAGGGTTTGCCACTGCTGTACTGCAAGGGATCCTAACTACACCATCATTTTTTCTTCCTCCACCCCTAGTTTGGCTATGGTATTCTACCCATTTGTTATGACTGCAGATGCATCCATGAAGGACATAGTACAGTTTTGTACCTACCATAAATGTAGATGTCCGAACTGGATAGCATCTGCAGTCAGGATTACCCTCCCTGGTTCCCCTCTGTGGTACTCCTAGGGTATTTACCCTCCTAATAGCTAGCTGGGGGGGGAGTCTCTTATGGTGTATTTGTTTGTATATATGTACATACATGCTTATTTTTGTGTTTGCCTTCTACTTTTTTGGAAACATTGGCATTTATCCAAAATTTAGCCTTCCAAGAGGGCAACTGGCATCTGGGGCAAGAAACACTGAGGAAAATGGCGTCGGCTGATGCCTTTATACCCGAAGACCAGCAGAGATGACGTCGGGTGAAGTGCGACATCAGCCGAAGCCGGACCCAGACTTTGGAATCCGGCCGACCGAAGGGCTGCCTGACGACAGGACAACCCATTTGTTATGACTGCAGATGCTATCCAGTTCGGACATCTACATTTATGGTAGGTACAAAACTGTACTTTGTATTTCTTTCATTTATACTTCAGGGGGAAGAGATTTACTTTTCCGAGTGAAGGCTGACTCTACCCGGTCTGTATCTACATCTACAGCTTTTCAGGCCAGATTGTCTATGGATGATATTTGTGCTGCGGCTACTTGGGCATCTCCTCACACCTTTGTTACTCATTGCAAGTTAGATGTGGTATCTAGAGGCAGGTCTTCCTTTGGTTCCACAGTGCTCAGGAGTATTTTCCACTGAGCCTCCCAGGATTTAGGTGCTGGGGACGCTGTCCCACGGGTAAGAATGTAAGCGAGATTGGACTACATAACATCAAGAAGTTATGTACTCACCATAACGTTTGATATATGTAGTCCATCTCGCCTCACATTCATACCTTCTCCCGTCCTGGAGGATCTGGAGGTTAGTACTGGTTTCAGAGTTCCCTTCATTCTTGGTTTGTTCCTCCTTCCTTAGGTGGTGGTATGCATGAAGAATGAGTGCTGGTGCTCGCAGCAAACTAGATCTGGGGATAGAGAGCAGTGCAGCATGGGATACCATCTTAGCCCAGCCAATAAGAAAGACTTTGAGGTGAAGTATGGCCGAGTCGGAGCCGACATTCAGCTCCGAACCCACGGGTAAGAATGTGAGGCGAGATGGACTACATACATTGAACGTTATGGTGAGTACATAACTTCTTGTTATCTGCAAAACAAATTCTGCAGGCTTTGGGGTTCATGGCATCCTGCATTCTACTAATTCCATATGCAAGACTGCATATGAAGAAACTACAGTAGTATATAAAAAGTTTATGGAGTCAGCATTGTCACAGTCTGAAAACAATGATTCCTCTCATTCCCTGCCTACAACAGGAGTTTCTGTGGTGGGCAGAAACATGTTACCAGAACATGGGACGGTCTTTCATTCTACCCCCCTGCCACCCAAACCCTAACTACAGATGTATCAGACTATGCTTGGTGGGCCCACCTGGTGGGAAGATGCATTCCGGGCATATGGAGCCCAAAACAAATGCATCTGCATATCAACCAGAAAGAGATGTTAGCTGTTCAGAATGCCGACAGCCTTCAAGGACTTACTTCGTCCAAGACAACTAATGATAAAGACGGACAACACCACGGTTATGTGGTACATAAACATGCAGGGGGGTGCTCTTTCCTACCCCCTTTGCAGACTAGCCATGGCATTGTGGGACACAGCCTTGACTTGCCAAGTACATCTTCAAGCTCAATTCCTGCCAGGAAAACAAAATACTCTGGCAAACAACCTAATAAGCAGAAATCTTATGGACCCGCACGAGTGGAAACTGGATCCACAAGTCTTCAGCATGATACCAGAGAAATGGGGGAGTCCAAACATAGATATATTTGCCTCTCCCCAAAATTATCAACTGGACAAATTCTGCACAAGGACTTATCACAGACAAGCATGGAAAGTGGATGCCCTATCCTTCAGATGGAAAAACCTATCGGTCTACGCCTTTCCTCCTCTGCCTCTTCTTCCCAAGGTCTTACTAAAGGTAAGACAGGAAAAAAACAAAAATTATCCTAATTACCCAGGACTGGCCTCGCCAGCACTGGTACCCAATTCTAAGAAATATGTCTCAACTCCCTCCTTGGTACTTGCCTCAAATACCTCGTCTACTGTCTCAGCAGAGCAATCAAATTCTGCACAATCAGCTCCAAACTCTGAACTTGGCAGCATGGCTGATCATGTGATTATTCAAAAACACCTCTCAGTAAATCTGTGATGGATGTCATTTTGGAAGCCAGAAGGCCTAGTACTAGAAAATCTTATGCTGAAAAGTGGAAGAGATTCTGTGCTTGGAACCCCACACAAGGAACGGACACAGCAAAGCGAAATATTCCTCAGATTTTGCAATACTTGACTGAGATGCTTGATAAGGGCCTAACTTTTTCATCAATAAAAATCCATGCCTCTGCCATCTCGGCTCATTACAACACAGAGCCTCCCATCTTTTCTCATCCGCTGCTAAAGCAGTCTCTTAGAGGGGCCAAATATTTAAGGCTTCCCAGAAGATCACCAACTCCTGCATGGGACCTCAGTTTTGTGTTGGAAAAGCTCACCCTGCCTCCATTTGAACCAGCAGCTACTGCGGATTTAAAGTTTTTATCTTGGAAAACAGCTTTCCTTCTGGCAATCACTTCAGCAAGAAAGGTTTCAGAACTACAGGCCCTCATGGCTATGGAGCCTTTTATTACATTTTACCTGGACTGGGTGTCCCTCAGGACTAATCCTTCCTTTATGCCTAAGGTGGTATCCAGTGTGGCTCTTAACCAAACTATTCACCTGCCAACTTTTTCCCCAAATCTGCAGAACAAGGGGATGCGGATTCTGCATTCCTTGGACGTACACAGACAACTCAGATTTTACTTAAACAGGACCAAATCTCTAAGAACGTCTGAGCAGCTAATGGTGGCATTTGCTGCAGGATCAGAGGGGAAGGCTATTTCATAGCAGACTATTTCAAAGTGGATAAGCCACTGCATTCGTTTCTGCTACTTGCATCATGGTAAACCAGTGCCCAAGGGAATCTGGTCACATTCCACCAGGACTGCATCTACCCCAGCAGCTTTTCTCAGAGGGGTGCCAACCAAAGACATTCTAGAAGCTGCTACTTGGAGCTCTGTTCATACTTTTACAAAGCATTATCATTTGCCTCTCTTCTCCAAGTCCACGGCAGGCTTTGCCACTGCAGATGTTCATCGTGCATACAGCTGCAGTCATAACAGATGGGTTTTCCTGCCGTCAGGCGGGTCCTTGGTCGGCCAAATTCCAAAGTCTAGGTCCGGCGTCGGATGTCGTCGCTTCTTCCCTGACGTCAGTGCGACAGGGGTATAAAAGAACCAGCCAATGCCATTTTCTTCAGTCTTTCTTGCCGCGCGGTGCCCGAAGCAGAAGCAGTTCGCAAGTGCTGGTCGGCCAGCTCCTGAGATTACGAATATTTTTCAACCGAAGTCTTCTTGAAAGCTAAGTACCCCGTTGGGGAAACTTTTCTTGCCTCAGACCGATGTCGGACAAAGTTAATAATTGCATTTCATGTGGGAAGCAAATACCGCATAAGGATTTCCATTCCCTCTGCATTCCTTGCTTAGGCCCAGACCACGACGTCTCGGCCTGTCGTTTTTGTGCTACATTCAACAGACGCACTATTAAGCGTCGGGTGGAGTTCGCCCAACACTATTTTGGCAAAAAGTTTAATTACATTATGTCGTCGGATACTCCGACTCCAGATTTGAGTAAAAGACGCAAAGATAAGGACTGACATATGAGGTCTGCGACTTCTACCGACACCACGCTAAAGCCGACTACAGGTGCTCCGGTTCTCAGCGAGGCACCTACGCAGCCCCTGACTACCGATGACACTTCATTAGCGGTGTCTTCCTCGGCCCACACCGCGACTACAGATACCGAAGCCACTCTTGGCGGGGAAACTCAGAGTTTAGACAGGCCTGCCACCTCTCAAGGTGTCTTCAGGCCTTCTTCTTCTTTTTCCATTAAGGCTTTCACTAAATCTAAAGCAGCCATGCATACTAAAAGACAAGCTCCACAGGGCCCCTCTCAAGGCCCCATGCCTAAAAAGCAGAAGCTCAAAATGGCTGAGAATTTAATTACTCTTATCAGGGGTTATCAACCCCCCTCGGACAAAAGGCCCAGAGTGGAGGAAGAATACCCTTCCTCGGACCAGGCCTCCATTACTTCAGAACATTCTGAAGACCAGGAACATTCATACTCCCCTTTTGAAGATTCTGATGCAGAGGAGTCCATTCCCTCTGTCCCCCCCCCCCCCCCTGAGGACTACTCTTTTGGGGAAACCTTGCATACCTTGAGGGAACATTTCCACTGGGAAGGCCAAGATTACTCAGACTCCAAGAAAAGGCTCAGGGATTTCCTCTTGCTCCCTCAGCACAGGCCTCTGGCTATCCCTCCTGTCTTAGACATACTAGATGATGTGTATTCAGAGGCCAGCCTTAACCCAGATTCTTTACCTCCAGCTCCAGTCAAGCCTGACCGGTATTACCGGGTTCCTGACTCACACCAATTCCTATACAAAAGCCATGCGGCTGACCCAGAAACTATTTCACAGGGTCCCAAGGGAATTAAGGCCTCCACTGCCAAAAATCCATTACCTTCAGAGAGAGATTCCAGAGCTTTAGAAAGGTGGGGGAAAAGGGTATACACCTCGGCCACTTTAACCATGAGGGCATTAAACTGTCAGTTCCATATGTTAAAGTATCAACAGTTTTTGTTATCTCAGTTGAAAAACAAAATGTCACAACCTGAACAACCAGACTTGAAGGAGTTGCAAGATTTGTTGCATAGTGCAGAACAAGTGGGTAAACATACCTTGCAATGTGGTTTTGATGCTTTAGCCTCATGTAGAGCTGCTGTTACAGGATCAGTCATACGTAGACATGCTTGGCTCAAAGAGCAAACCTTACCAGATCATGTCAAAGCTAAATTACTAGATGCACCTCTTCAAAAAGATGTATTGTTTGGTGTTAAAGCTGAGGAGGTATTAAAGAAAATGGAGGAAAAGGCAAAATCAATGCAAACAGTGAAAGATTTCCTACAGGTGCAACGTCCACGTTTCAGTAGAAATTGGCCTTCAAAGAATTGGTCCTTTCCAGCCACGGACAGACCTCAGAGGTAGATACAGGCGCCCGAGGGTAGAGGGCAATCTCAAGGATCATTTAGAGGCAGACAATGGCAAGCACCTACACCAAGAGGTGGTGAGAATAGTTCACAGCCATTCAGAAAGCAGAACTAATGACTTTCCCCTTTGCATGCCAAGCAGAGCTCAAATGGCAGCACTTTTAGGCGGAAAACTGGCATTATTTTCGAAAAATTGGCATATTGTCACAAAAGACAAATGGATCCTGGACATTATAGATGGAGGCTACAGATTCCACTTACACACCCTTCCAAAAATGAGAGGCATGCCAAACCTGCCACACAATCAAAGGGCAGAGGCACAAAAGCAAATTTCAGATCTCATGGACATGAAAGCTATTCAAGAGGTACCTGCACAAGAACAGGGTCAAGGTTTTTATTCCAGACTATTCCTGGTACCAAGGAAGGGCAAAGATTGGAAACCTATTTTGGACCTATCCATCCTAAACACATATTTACTCGTACCAAAATTCAAGATGCTCACATTACAGCAGCTTCTTCCCATAGTAGGCAAGGAGTCTTGACTAGTAACATTGGACCTCAAGGAGGCATACCTGCATGTCTCAATCAGACAAGATTGCAGAAGATGCCTCAGATTTCTTGCAGGTTCAACCCATTATCAATTCTCTGCATTGCCCTTTGGCTTATCTACTGCGCCCAGAGTGTTCACGAAATGCCTGGCATCAGTAATTGCCTTCTGCAGACTTCAAGGGATACAAATTTACCCATATTTGGACGACTGCCTGATCCAAGCGGACAGCAAACACATACTTCTGAAACACCTGGCGTTTGTAATAATGTTGTTGAATTCTCTGGGATACACAGTCAACAAAAAGAAATCAAGACTAATACCCTCTCAGGCAATAATTTTCCTGGGTGCCAGCTTGAATACAAACACACAGATGGCCTACCTCACGCCAGAGGAACAAGGGCAACTAACTCAATACTTCAGAAAACTGGCCACCTTCACCAGGCTGACTGCAAGGAAAATCCTGCAGGCTGTGGGATTCATGGCATCTTGCATCCTGCTTAATCCCATGTGTAAAGCTGCATATGAGGAAACTTCAATGGTACCTAAAAAACTTATGGTCTCAACACAGCCACAGTTTGGAAATAATTATACCACTGATTCCATGCCTTCAAAAGGAATTTCTGTGGTGGGCTCAAGCATGCCAAAGAAACATAGGTCTCCCATTCTGCAAGCCTCAAGCAAATCAAGTCATCACAACAGACGGCTCGGACTACGCCTGGGGGGCGCACATGCATTCAGGGCAAATGGTCCCAAAAAGAAAAGCACCTACACATCAATCAAAAGGAAATGCTAGCAGTAATAAATGCTATTATGACTTTCAAAGACCTACTTCATCCAGGCCAGCTATTGATAAGGACAGACAACACCACAGTGATGTGGTACATAAGCAAACAGGGAGGAACCCATTCATACCCCCTATGCAGGCTAGCCATGTCTCTTTGGAACATGGCTCTGGAATTACAAATCCAACTTCAAGCACAGTTCCTGCCAGGCAAGGAAAACATGCTGGCAGACAACCTAAGCAGAAATATGACAGATCCACACGAATGGAAGTTGCATCCTCAAGTTTTTACAAAGATAATTCAAGCATAGGGAAGGCCAGACATAGATCTCTTTGCTACCCACAGAAATTACCAATTGACAAAATTCTGCTCAAGGACCTTTCATCCACAGGCCTGGAAAGTGGACGCACTCTCTTTCAGTTGGACAACAATGACAGTTTATGCCTTTCCACCTCTTCCTCTGCTGCCCAAAGTTCTATTAAAAGCCAGTGCAGACAGACCAAAGATGATTCTCATTGCTCCAGACTGGCCAAGACAACACTGGTACCCACTCCTGAGGAGCCTGACGCATTCCCCACCATGGATCCTGCCTCTAATGCCTCTTCTACTGACTCAGCACAACTTCAAAACTCTTCACAGTCAGCTGAAAACACTCAATCTAGCCGCATGGAGGATTCCTTAAATTAACAACAGACCCTACTCTCCAAGGAGGTGCAGGATGTCATTTTGGAGGCCAGAAGGCCTTCTACTAGAAAAGCCTACTCCGCAAAATGGAAACGGTTTTGTGCCTGGAATCAGAAAAAGGGTCAGAATCCTGGAATACTGAATTTACCTCAAATATTACAGTACCTAGCTGAAATGCTAAGCAGTGGACTTTCATTCTCCTCCATCAAAATCCATGCCTCAGCCATTTCTGCAGAATACAACACCGATCCTCCTTTATTCTCTCACCCTCTCTTAAGACAGTTCCTCAGAGGGGCTAAGAATATAAAACCCCCAAGGAAGCAACCAGTACCTGCTTGGGACCTCAATTTCATTCTAGAAAAACTGACCCTGCCTCCTTTTGAGCCAGCTGCTTCAACAGAACTGCAATATTTGTCATGGAAAACAACCTTCCTTCTGGCTATCACCTCAGCACGCAGGGTTTTGGAACTACAAGCCCTCATGGCTGTGCACCCTTTCATCATTTTCCATCAGGACAGAGTTTCCTTATGAACCAACCATTCCTTTATGCCAAAGGTAGTATCCAGGGTAGCCTTGAATCAGGCTATCCACTTACCTACCTTGTACCCTAATCCACAAAACAAAGGGGAGAGACTACTACATTCCTTGGACATTCACAGACAGCTCTGTTATTATTTGGACAGAACAAAGCCTTTCAGAAAATCAGAGCAACTCTTTGTGTCCTATGCTACAGGTGCTCAAGGGAAGCCTATTTCCAAACAGACAATCTCAAAATGGATAGCCCACTGCATACGCTTTTGTTACTCTTTTCATGATAAAACTGTACCTACAGGCATCAGATCTCACTCCACAAGGGCCACAGCTACCTCTGCAGCTTTCCCCAGGGGAGTTCCTACCAAAGATATTTTGGAAGCTGCCACTTGGAGTTCTGTACATACTTTCTCCAAGCACTATCATCTACCATTATACTCCAAATCTAGAGCGGGCTTTGCCACTGCAGTCTTGCAGGGCATCCTGGCTCCTCCTAGTTCCACTTAGTGCCTACCACCCCTTTTTTAGCTTTGGGATTCTACCCATCTGTTATGACTGCAGCTGTATGCACGATGAACATAATACAGTTTTGTACCTACCATAAATGTAGATGTTCGAGTGCTAATACAGCTGCAGTCCAGGTTTCCCTCCCTCCTTCCCCTTTTGGGACAGGCCTAATGGCTAACACCTCCTCATACAACCTGATTGGGGGTATTCTTTTATGGTGTATTTGCTTGCAACTACTATTTTTTGATTATATTGCATTGCATTATTACATAAATTTATGTTTTGCCTTCCTTCTGGGGCAAGAAAAACTGAAGAAAATGGCGTCGGCTGGTTTTTTATACCCCTGTCGCACTGACGTCAGGGAAGAAGCGACGACATCTGACGCCGGACCTAGACTTTGGAATTCGGCCGACCGAGGACCCGCATGACGGCAGGAAAACCCATCTGTTATGACTGCAGCTGTATTAGCACTCGAACATCTACATTTATGGTAGGTACAAAACTGTACTTTCTGCAGGGCTTTATCGCCGCTCCTAATGCTATTTAGTTCCAGCCTCCCATCCATAGCTTTTGGATTCTACCCAAATGTAATGACTGCAACAGTGAAACACGAAGAACATAGTACAGTTGTGTACACTTACCATAAATGTAGATGTCCGAGTGTATTCACTGTTGCAGTCCAGGTTACCCACCCGCCATCCCTATTTTTTTCTAGAACTTCTCTTTCCTTCACTATATTCTACAGCCTTTGTGGTGTATTTGCTTTTAGATGAAGGTAAAGTTTATGTTGTTACAATTGCATTTATATATAGATGTATATATGTATATATTTTTGCTCCCCATTTGGGGGGCACCTGACATCTGGGGCAAGAAAAACTGAAGAAAATGGCATTGGCTGCATGTTTTATACCCCTAACGACCTGACGTCATGGAAGAGGAGACAGCAAACGACGCAGGACCCAAGACTTTGATATTCAGGCCGACTGAGGGCAACCTGCCAGCAGATTACCCAAATGTAATGACTGCAACAGTGAATACACTCGAACATCTACATTTATGGTAAGTGTACACAACTGTACTTTCTCTGCACTGCTCTTTGGCTTCTCTACTGCGCCCAGGGTATTCACAAAGTGCCTAGCTTGCAGTTATTGCATTTTGCAGGCAAAGAAATATTCAAATATGACCATACCAGGACGATTGTCTAATTCAGGCAGAAAGCCAGGACATACTTTTGAATCATCTGGCCTTTGTAAAAAGGGTTCTAACTTGTCTGGGGTACACCATAAACAAAAAGAAATCACACCTAGTACCCTGTATACAAATTATATTCTTGGGAGCAAGCTTGAATACAACTTCCCAGATGGCTTACTCCACGCCAGAGAAACAAATTCATTTAACAACCTACTTCAAACAAGTGTCCACAAAAACCCTGGTATCTGCAAGACAAATACTGCAAGCCTTGGGGTTCATAGCCTCCTGCATTCTTCTAATTCTATATGGAAGACTGCATATGAGGAAACTACAGTGGTATCTAAAAAGCCTATGGTGTCAACATTCCCAAGACCTAGAAACAATGATTCCTATCATACCTTGCCTATGCCTAGAATTCCTTTGGTGGGCAGAGGCCTGCCACCAAAACAAGGGACTACCTTTCACACCACCCCCTGCTGCCCAAACCCTAACAACAGACGCATCAGACTATGCATGGGGGGGCTCACCTGGCAGGGAAGTGCGTTCAGGGCAAATGGAACCCAAGTCAAATGCACCTGCATATCAATAAAAAGAAATGTCAGCTGTACAGAGTGCTCTGACAGCCTTCAAGGACCACATTCTTCCAGGACAACTAATGGTAAAGACGGACAACACCACTGTTATGTGGTATATTAACAAGCAGGGGGGTACACATTCTTACCCCCTCTGCAGACTAGCCATGGCATTGTAGAACACCGCCTTGAGCTACCAAGTGCACCTACAAGCTCAGTTCCTGCCAGGAAAATTAAATACATTGGCAGATGGACTAAGCAGAAACCTCATGGACCCACACGAGTGGAAACTGGAACCAAGGATTTTCAACATGTTGACAAGCAAATGGGGGAGCCCAGATGTAGACCTGTTTGCCTCTCCCCAGAACTACCAATTGGACAAATTTTGCACAAGAACTCCCCACAAACAAGCCTGGAAAGTGGATGCTCTGTCTTTCAGCTTGAAAAAGCTATCGGTCTATGCCTTCCCCCCTCTGCCTCTTCTCTCCAAAGTACTACTGAAAATCAAACAGGACAAACCAAGGATGATTTTAATTGCTCCAGACTGGCTGTGCCAACACTGGTATCCCTTCCTGTGCAGTGTGTCACGGTTATCTCCATTGCACCTGCCTCAGACTCCTTCCCTGCTGTCTCAGCAGGAGAACCAGATGTTCTTCGTTCCACATTGCTGCAGTCCTTACTATTGGGTAGTCCGCTGTCCAGTCGGCCCGAATACCAGAGTATATGGCTGACGTCGGTCAGGGCGCATTAGACTGACGTCAGTACGTCAGGGTACTAATGCGCATGACCGACGTCATATCTTCAGTCTTTTTTGCCGCATGGTCCAATGCAGAAGCAGTTTTGCGAGTGCAGGTTGGCGTTCTGAAATATTTCCGAAACCGGAGTTTCAGACCGAATCAGAAGTTGGCTAAGTACCCCGTTGGGGAACATTTTGGTTTTTTCTTGCCTCAGTATTTAACCGGATGTCAGAAAAAGTGAATAACTGTATTTCTTGTGGGAAACAGATACCTCATAGGGATTACCATACCTTGTGTATACCTTGTTTAGGGCCTGAGCACGACGTTGTTGGATGCCGCTCTTGTGCTAGGTTTAACAAACGCACTATTAAGAGGAGGTTAGACTGTGCCAGGTTAGTGTTTGGGAAGCGTTGCAATTATAAAATGCCGTCGGATGCTCCGACGCCCGCCCAAGAAGCGCAAGGACAAAACAGCGAAGCCTAGGGTTGATGAACCGGCAGTCCCGAACGTCGGTTCTTTAGAAGGCTCAGTGGAGCCAGAGGTTTTGCCAGGAGTTTCTATGGAGTCTCAGGCAGAAACTTTACTGTTGCAGGATGTGCCTTCTCAGGAGGTAGGCCAGGCTGAGGGGGCTTCTCAGGTAACTGTTCTTCCCTCTCTTCCCAAGGTAGTTAGAGCCTCTCCTTCTGTTCCCAAAACTTCTTTGAGAGGTAGGCCAAGTTCAGCTTCAGTGGGGGCTTCTCCTAGCATTTCGGGTTCTGTACCTAAGAAACATATGCTTAAAATGGCAGAAGATTTGATTACTATGATTAGAGGTTCTATGCCCCCTCCTGATAAGAGGCCTAGGGTGGAACCGTGTTTGATAGTTTTGAACAGTGTTCAGAGGCTTCTGAGTCTTCTGGAAGATTTGCTGGAGTATCCTCCTTATTCTGATTCTGATGTGGATGATTCCACTCCTACAGCTTCTCCTCCTGAGGATTTCTCATTTTCAGAGACTCTGCATTCCATGAGGGAGCACTTTAAATGGGAAGGCCAGGATTACTCTGATTCCAGGAAAAGGCTTAGGGAATTCTTGTTTTACCCCAGCATAGGCCCTTAGCTATACCTCCTGTGTTGAATGTGGTGGAAGATGTTTTTGCAGAGGCTTCCTGAACCCTGACTCTTTGCCTCCTGCTCCTGTTAAACCTGATAGGTACTATAGGGTGCCCAAGCTCATAAGTATTTGTTTAAGAGTCCTAGGGCGACCCAGAAACTGTTTCTCAGGGGCCTAAAGGTGTTAAGGCCTCTGTGGTTAAAAATCCTGTTCCCACTGATAAAGAGGCAAGGGCTTTGGATAGGTTGGGAAAGAAAGTGTATACTTCTTCCACTCTAGCCATGAGAGCGTTGAATTGTCAGTTTCACATGCTAAAATATCAAAATTATCTCCTTTCACAATTGAAATCTAAGGTGGATGCTTTGGCGGAAGGTATTGAGTGTAAAGAGTTGCTGGATTTGGTTCATGTGTCTGAACAAGTGGGTAAGCATTCTTTGCAATGTGGTTTTGATGCTGTACAGGCCTCCTCGAGGGTGGCTGCCACTAGTTCTGTTCTTCGCAGGCATGCCTGGTTGAGGGATCAGAATTTGGCTGAGCATGTTAAGACAAGGATTTTGGATGCTCCTTTGCAGTCTGATGTGTTGTTTGGTTCGCCTGTGGAAGCAGTTTTAAAGAAAATGGAGGACAAAGCTAAGTCTATGCAAACTGTTAAAGATTTTTTACAGGTGCAGCCACCGAAGTTTAGTAGAAATTGGCCTGCTAAGGGGTGGACATATCCTGCTTATGATTCCCAGTCTAGGGGTAGGTCTAGACGTGGTAGGGGCAGAGCTCAAGGTTCTTTTAGGCCTAGAACAGGGAGTTCACCTGCTCAGACTTCTGGTGAGGGCAGGGGTCAGTCCTTTCGTAAACAGACCCAATGACCTGCCTTTTCAGCTGCCAGTAGATTCTCGTCTGGCAGCTCCTTTGGGAGGAAGACTGTCTCTTTTCAAAGAAAATTGGGATTTAATTACTCAAGACAGATGGGTGTTGGATATCATTCACCACGGTTACAGGTTTTATTTCCATACATTGCCCCCTTTCAAAGGCATGCCAGATGTTCCTCCTCCACAAAGAAAAGAGGCTCACAAGCAAATTTCTCAGTTACTCCAGATGGGGGCCATTCAGCCAGTCCCTGTATCAGAAAGGGGCCTAGGATTTTATTCTCGCCTGTTCCTAGTACCAAAGAAGGGGAACACGTGGAGACCAATTTTGGATTTATCTCTCCTCAACACTTATCTGGACATTCCCAAGTTCAAGATGTTGACGTTACAACAGCTTTTACCTCTGCTGGGCAAAGATCACTGGATGGTAACTTTAGATCTCAAGGAAGCTTACCTTCATGTGCCTATAAGGCTAAGTTGCAGGAAGTATCTGCGGTTTCGAGCTGGAAATTCTCATTATCAGTTCTCTGCATTGCCCTTTGGCTTATCTACTGCCCAGAGTATTCACAAAGGTTCTGGCTCCAGTGATAGCTTACTTCAGGCTACAAGGAATTCAAATCTATCCTTACTTGGACGACTGCCTGATTCTGGCTCAAGAAAAGGAAGACCTTCTACAGCATCTGGAATATGTTATAGCAGTGCTAAGATGCCTAGGGTATTCTGTGAACGAAATAAAGTCCAGTCTAGTACCCTCTCAAGACATGTGCTTTCTGGGTGTGAGACTGAATACAGCAGCCCAGATGGCCTTTTAACCCCGGACAAACAAAAGAGTCTATCACTTTACTTCCATCAACTATCTCATCAGTCCGTGCTGACTGCAAGGACAGTCCTTCAAGCATTAGGGTTCATGGCATCTTGTATTCTGGTGCTTCCCAATGCCAAACTGCATATGAGGAAGCTACAATGGTATCTCAAAATGTATGGACACAGCACTGCCAGGATTTGGACACTGTCATTCAAATAATACCTTGCCTTCAAAAAGAATTTTGTGGTGGGCTCAGGAATGTCACCTAAACAAGGGACTCTCTGTGACCCGCCAGAGGCGAGTCAGTTTTTAACGACAGATGCCTCGGACATTGCTTGGGGAGCTCATCTAAATGGAAAGTGGATACAAGACAAGTGGCCTGCCAGACTACAGCATCTACATATCAACATGAAGGAGATGTTAGCAGTCCAGTTTGCATTAATGGCTTTCAAGGAGTTACTTCTTCCAGGGCAGGTGTTGATTCTAACAGACAACACAACTGTCATGTGGTACATCAACAAGCAAGCGGGAACACATTCTTATCCTCTATGCAGGCAAGCAATGATTTTATGGGAGACTGCGCTAAGCTTGCAACTAACTCTTCAGGCAAGGTTTCTGCCAGGAGCACAGAACTCCTTAGCAGATGTGTTAAGCAGACAAATCATGGATCCCCACGAGTGGAAACTGGATCTTCATGTATTTCAGAAATTGACAGTGTCATGGGGAACTCCAGACATAGATCTGTTCGCTTCTCCACTAAACCACCAGCTGCCAAAGTTTTGCACAAAGGGGTTTCATCACACAGCTTGGAAAGTGGATGCTCTGTCTTTCAGTTGGAAAAACCTTCATGTGTATGCCTTTCCACCTCTGCCTCTTCTTCCAAAGGTGCTATTAAAAGTCAGACAAGACAAGCCAAGGATGATTTTGATAGCTCCAGATTGGCCTCGCAACACTGGTACCCACTACTAAGGAGTCTGGTAAGGAAGCCTCCATGGCCTTTACCTTTGATTCCTCATCTGTTATCTCAGAAGGACGGTCATCTGCTCAATGTCAAGCTTCACTCTCTTCATCTAACAGCCTGGCATATTCTGTGTTGAAACACAGCAGGTCTCAACTTCCTCAACAAGTTTTAAATGTGATTATGGAAGCTAGAAGACCTAGTACAAGGAAAGTGTACGCAGAAAAATGGAAGAGATTTTTATTTTGGAGTACAGCAAAGAATTTGGAGATTTCTGAGCCTAATTTGAGTGTGGCTCTTCAATACCTTACTGAGTTATTGGACAAAGGTTTGTCCTTCTCTTCCATTAAGATTCATGCTGCAGCAATTTCAGCTCACTATGATTGTGACCCACCATTGTTTTCGCATCCTTTGTTCAAGCAGTTTCTTAGAGGGGCAAAGAATCTAAGACCCCCAGGTAGAGCTCCTACTCCTGCTTGGGATCTCAATTTTGTGTTGGAAAAACTTACTCTACAACCTTTTGAGCCTGCGGCTACTGCTGAATTGAAATACTTGTCATGGAAGACTGCTTTTCTGTTGGCTATTACTTCTGCAAGAAGGGTGTCTGAGTTGCAGGCCCTTATGGCAGTAGAGCCCTTTTGATTTTCCATAAGGATAGGGTATCATTACGTACTAATCCTTCCTTTATGCCTAAGGTGGTTTCTAGTGTGGCTTTAAACCAAACTATTCATTTGCCTACTTTTTATGCAGACCCCCAAAATAAAGGGGAAAAGATTTTGCACACTTTAGATGTACACAGGCAATTGCGTTATTATTTAAGCAGGACTAAGGATTTTAGGCAGTCTCAGCAGTTGTTTGTTTCTTTTGCTTTGAGTTCGCAGGGCAAGCCTGTGTCAAAACAAACTATTTCTAGGTGGATTGGGTTTTGCATTGCATTTTGTTATTCCCATCATGGCAAGGAGATTCCAGCTGGGATTAGGCCTCATTCCACTAGGGCTACTGCCACTTCAACAGCATTTCTAAGGGGTGGCAACTAAGGATATTTTGGAGGCAGCTACTTGGAGTTCAGTGCATACTTTCTCTAAGCATTATCACCTTCCTATCTACTCTAAGTCTAGGGCTGGTTTTGCCACAGCTGTTTTGCAAGGCATGTTGTCAGCTCCTACTTCTTTATGATTTGCCAGCCTCCCTTACCTCTGCTTTGGGATTCTACCCAATAGTAAGGACTGCAGCAATGTGGAGCGAAGAACATAGTACAGTTTTGTACCTACCATAAATGTAGATGTTCGAGGATCCACATTGCTGCAGTCCAATACCCTCCCTCCTTCCCTCTGTGTTTAGGGGTGGTTGTGTAGGTGAGGTTATATGTTGATATTTTTGTATATTTTTGTATATATTGTACATATTTTTGGTGCAGGTATTTTGGGCCTTGTCTTTTTAGGGTCTTCTGACATCTGGGGCAAGAAAAGACTGAAGATATGACGTCGGTCATGCGCATTAGTACCCTGACGTACTGACGTCAGTCTAATGCGCCCTGACCGACGTCAGCCATATACTCTGGTATTCGGGCCGACTGGACAGCGGACTACCCAATAGTAAGGACTGCAGCAATGTGGATCCTCGAACATCTACATTTATGGTAGGTACAAAACTGTACTTTTCTGCACGCTCTGCTTCTAACACTGAACCTTGCAGCCTGGCTAATTACTTAATCTCTCCTTTACCATCACTCAGCAAACCTGTGATGGATATCATTTTAGAGGCAAAGAGGCCTAGTACTAGAAAATCTTATGCTGAAAAATGGAAAAGATTCTGTGCCTGGAACCAATCTCAAGGGATGAGCACAGCAGCTCCCAATTTACATCAGATTTTACAGTACTTAACTGAGATGCTTCACAAGGGCCTGTCTTTTTCCTCCATTAAAATCCACGCCTCAGCCATTTCAGCTTATTATAACACAGAACCTCCCCTCTTCTCTCATCCACTGCTCAAGCATTTCCTCAGAGGGGCCAAAATTTGAGACCACCCAGGAGAGCTCCAACCCCAGCCTGGGACCTTAACTTTGTCTTGGAGAAACTCACTCTACCTCCTTTCGAGCCAGCTGCTACTGCAAACTTAAAATTTCTTTCTTGGAAAACAGCTTTCCTTTTGGCAATCACTTCAGCTAGAAGGGTATCTGAATTACAGGCCCTTATGGCAGTGGAGCCTTTCATCATCTTTCATGCGGACAGAATGTCCCTCAGAACCAATCCATCCTTCACGTCAAGGTGGTATCCAGTGTGGCTCTTAATCAGTGCATTCATTTGCCAACCTTCTTTCCCAATCCACAGAATAAAGGGGAATGGATACTGCATTCCTTAGATGTGCACCGAGAACTTAGTTTCTACTTGGACAGAACTAAACCTCAAAGGAAATCTGAACAACTGCTGGTGGCATTTGCTGCAGGGGCAGAGGGGAAGGTTATTTCAAAGCAAACCATTTCTAAGTGGATAAGCCATTGCATTCATTTCTGCTATAAGCACCATGGAAAACCGATCCCCCAGGGGATCAGACTTCACTCCACCAGGGCTGCATCTACCTCTACAACCTTTCTCAGAGGCGTCTCTACCAGGGACATCCTAGAAGCTGCTTCCTGGAGTTCTGTACATACTTTAACCAAGCATTATCATTTGCCAATTTTCTCTAAATCCAGAGCTGGCTTTGCCACTTCAGTCTTGCAGGGCCTTATAGCTGGCCCTAATGCTGTCTAAATTCCTCCTCCCAACCATAGCTTTGGGAATCTACCCAAATGTAATGACCGCAGCAGTGAAACACGAAGAAAATAGTACAGTTGTGTACACTTACCATAAATGTGTAGACCCACCAGGGGCAGCAGTATCCTAGACCTGATCATTACCAACATGGGCAAGCGGTGTTCCACACCAGAGGTCAATTCCTCGTTGGTCAAATCCGACCACAAGCTAATCACCCTAGACAGCCACATCCCGCCCCCACCCCCAATTAGGGAAACTACCGTAAAAAACTTCTCCAAAGGCAACTTCACACTTCTTAAGACAGAAGTGGCAAACTTTGACACCCATGCAGACGGACAATAGAGGTACGACTGCTGAATCCTACTCAGATGCACTTTATAAGCACTTACATGAGTGCATGGATCATGCTATTCCTAATAGAACCGAGATGCTATCCTCCAAAACAAAGAAGCCAATGTGGTGGTCCTCTGCCATAAACAGACTGTACAGCGGAAGAAAGAAACTGTTGCAAAAAAAGAGTAAAATCCCATGACTGGAGGAACTCCCTGGTCAACTTCAGTAAGAAGCTGAGATCCCTCATAAAATCCACCACAGCTAGTTACGAAAACAAAATTGCCACGGACTCTAAAGACAACCACAAAGCATTCTATAGCTATGTCAAGAATCTCAATGGCAACACTCAGATCTGCTCTGAGTTACAGCACAATGGCACTAAATATACAGAATCAAATGATATTGCCAACATCCTGGCAGATGGGTTCACTGCCAACTTTGCCCCCCTCTCACCCCCTAAAGGGCCCATCTCTATACTGGAAGAATGCAAAGTTACTGTAATCACGGCTGCACAGGTAAAAAACACACTTGCCAAAGCCAAGAACACAGCATCCATGGGACCTGACAATATCCCAGGCTGCGTTCTACACAAACTACAGAATGAAATGGCACCCCACCCTAAGTACCATGTTCAATCATAACCTCACCTCAGGCTTTGTACCCACTGAATGGCGCACCGCGATGGTTATCCCACCTAACTACCGCCCCATTAGCCTGACGAGCCTGGTCTGCAAGGCTATGGAATGTATCATCATGGAACTCGTAAAGAAAGACATTGGTAATCTCCAAACTCTGGACCCTACCCAGTTCGGATTTGTAAAAGGCAGATCATGTCTCCTAAACCTGATTGACTTCTTTGAAGCAGTCACCAAAGCCATAGATGAGGGTAAATTTGTTCACACAGCTTATCTAGATCTCGCCAAGGCTTTCGACACCATCCTCCACTCCGGAATTATAGATAATCTCACTAAACTAGATATAAATCCCTATGTCACAAGATGGGTTGCCAACTGGCTCACGGACAGAACCCACACTGTGAAAGTAGCGGACTCCAAATCTGATTTCAGAACAGTGACAAGTGGAGTACCACAGGGTTCAGTCCTGGGTCCTCTCCTGTTAGCCTGTACTTCAGAGAAGTAGATACCAAACACAGAAGGTCTTTGACTAACAAAGTTTGCAGATGACTGCAAACTAGGAGCCATAATCGAAACTCCTAATGATGTGGGCATACTACAAATGGGCCTCACTGAGACAGATACCTGTTGTCAAAGCCATGGCCTGAAGCTCAATGCCAAAAAGTGTATTGTCATCCCCTTTGGTTAAAAACTCTGTACCCATGAACTACCACATAGCTGGTAGTCTACTTAATGCTGAAAATGTGATGAGAACTTGGGACACAGGTGGACAGTAGTCTCTCCTTTGATAATCACATCGCCACAGTGGTCAGGAAATCCTTTACGTGGCTCACCTCATCACAAAAGGTTTCTCATCCAGAAAAAGAGGTCATTGTTCCCCTCTACTCATCACTCATTAGACCCATTATAGAGTACAATGCCTTTTTTGGTATGTACCTCACAAGACATCTACAACAACTGGAAAGGCCACACAAATACCTCATAAAGAGGATTACTGGCCTCAAACAGATGCCCTACGCAGACCGTCTCAAAAAACTCCAGCTTTACTCCGTCGCATATCGCTTACTCAGAGGCGATCTCTGCCTAACATACAAAGCTATGTCAAACCCAGAGCTGTTGGACATGCTCCACTTAAAGAAATCCCAATCCCTCCGAGCTGCACGCTCTAGGGACCTAAACCTTGTCACCACAATAAACAGAGCATGCTGGAGGGATAGATTCCTGTCCCAGAGACTTCTCATACTCAGAGCTCCTCATTAGCACTCTTCAAGAAGAATCTGGATGATTGGATGGGAAATAGGAAATTCACCCCAGGGATCACTTCTGTGGCTCTGCTCGACAGGGGCACAGGAAAATAATTTTCTTGGGTGGCGAAAGCCAGGGTACATTTTTAGCTAGGCTTATATAGGCCCTAGGTCCAATAGCCTAGTACCTACCTATGAACCTGTGTTCGAGTGTATTCACTGTTGCAGTCCTGGATGTTCTTTGTGTTTCACTGTTGATCGAATTTCAGATCCGAAGTCTTAAAAGCTAAGTTCATTGTTGGGGAAAACTTTTTTCTTGCTCCAGACCTATGTCAGAAATGGTTAATATTTGTATTTCTTGTGGGAAGCAAATACCTCAAAAGGATTTTCATTCTTATTGTATTCCTTGCCTAGGCCCTGACCTCGACTTTGCTTGTCAGTTTTTTGCTAGATTTAACCAGCGCACTATAAAGCGCCGTTACGATTTTGCATTTCACTATTTTGGCAGAAGATTTAATTACACAATGCCATCGGATAGCAAACCGACTACCGCAATTCACAAGAAACGTAAAGAAAAAGAAAAGGACAGGCATCCGAGGTCTAAAACAGACGACGAGGCTTCTAAGCCGTTCGCCGGCTCTCAGTGAGGTACTTTTGCAGCCCCCGACGCCCACTACTTTGGACCCGTAGGTCGCTATAGACTCCCATGTGGAGTCGCCTAGGCTGCTGGAAGTTCAAGGTATTGGACCTTCGGAATCTATTCCCTCAGATGGGTCCGGAGCCACTGAGCAGTCATCGGCTTCTGAGGGTGTTTTCAGACCTACTCAGTTGTACATTAAAGCGACTCCAGCTACAAAGGCAAAGACTAAAGCATCTTTAAAGACAAAGAAACAAGTACAACAGCCTCATGGTCAGGCTTCCATGCCCAAAAAACAGATGCTCAAAATGGCCGAAGATTTAATTACTTTGATCAGGGGTTCCCATCCCCCTCCTGATAAGAGGCCTAGGCAAGAGACAGAATATGAATCTTCAGATCAGATTTCCATTTCTTCAGATTTCTCTTCTGATCAGGAATACTCTCTTCCTCCCTATGAAGATTCTGATGCTGAAGAATCTATCCCTTAAGCCTCTCCTCCTGAGGATTACGCTTTTGGGGAAACCTTGCATACCATGAGGGAACATTTCCACTGGGAGAGCCAAGATTATTCTGAATCTAAGAAAAGACTGAGACTTCATTTTACTCCCACAACACAGGCCTCTAGCTATTCCACCTGTGTTAGACATTGTAGATGTATTTTCAGAGTCCAGTCTGACCCCTGACTCCTTACCTCCAGCTCCTGTTAAGCCAGACAGGTACTACAGGGTGCCATGACTCTCATAGATTCCTTTTCAAAAACCGTGCTGCTGACCCAGAAACTATTTCTCAGGGTCCCAAAGGAGTCAAGGCATTCACTGCAAAAAACCCTACCCCCTCCGACAGGGATTCTAGGGCATTAGACAGATGGGGAAAGAAGATTTACACCTCTGCTACCTTGGCTACAAGGGCTTTAAATTGTCAGTTTCTTATGCTCAAATATCAGCAATATATTATGTCACTGCTTAAACAGAAAATGTTGATAAATTCTGAAGGTGCAGAAAACAAAGAAATGCAGGATTTATTGCATGCAGCCGAGCAAGTTGGAACACATACTTTGCAATGTGGTTTTGATTCTTTGGAGGCCTCCTGCAGGGCTGCTGTCACGGGTTCTGTCATTAGGAGGCATGCTTGGTTAAAGGAACAAAATCTACCAGATCATGTTAAAGCAAAATTATTAGATGCTCCATTACAGCATGATACTTTGTTTGGTGTTAAAGCAGAAGAGATGTTAAAGAAAATGGAGGACAAAGCTAAATCTATGCAAACAGTCGAGGATTTCTCACAGGTACAGCCTCCAAGATTTTGCAGACACTGGCCTACAAAGAATTGGTCCTTTCCAGTGTCAGACCTACAACAAAGGGGCAAATACAGATGCTCAAGAGGCAGCCCCAAGGTTCATATAGGTCTAAACAATGGTGTGCTTCTACCTCCAAAAGTGGAGAAGACAAATCACAGCCTTACAGGAAACAGTCCCAATGACTTCCCCCTGCCTACGCCAAGCACTTATCTTCTGGTAGCACCTTTAGGGGGAAAACTAGCACTTTTTTCTCAAAATTGGTACATAATAACCCAGGACAAATGGGTCTTAGACATAGTGTCACAGGGCTACAAGTTTCACTTTCATACCCTGCCAAGGGCAAACGGTTGGCCAGACCTACCAAAAAACCAATGGGCAGAGGCACAAAAACAAGTCTCATCCCTCATGGACATGAGGGCCATTCAACAAGTACCAGAACAAGAGCAGGGACAAAGATTTTATTCAAGACTGTTCTTGGTACCCAGAAAGGACAAAGCCTGGAGATCAATACTGGACCTATCTATTCTAAACACATATCTGGATATACCAAAATTCAAAATGTTGACCTTACAGCAGCTTCTGCCCATGCTGGGCAAGAAGGCTTGGCTTGTGACTTTTGACCTAAAAGAGGCATAAGTGCATGTCCCAGTCAGACAAACATGCAGAAGATACCTCAGATTCAAAGCTGGCTCAATGCACTACCAATTCTCTGCACTGCCCTTTGGCTTCTCTACTGCACCCAGGGTCTTCACAAAGTGCCTGGCACCAATAATTGCATTTTGCAGACAAAGGAATACAAATATATCCTTACTTGGACAACTGCCTCATACAAGCAGAGAACAAGGACATTCTACTACAGCATCTGACGTTTGTAAAGAGATTACTACCATGCCTAGGGTACACAGTCAACGAACAGAAATCAAAACTAGTACCCTCTCAGGGGATAATATTCCTGGGTGCAAGCTTAAATACAACTGCCCAGATGGCTTATCTCACGCCAGACAAACAAAGGCAACTGACTACCTATTTCAAACTGTTGGCAACAAAGGCCCAGTTATCTGCAAGAAAAATTCTGCAGGCTTTGGGCTTCATGGCATCCTGCATTCTACTAATTCCATATGCAAGACTGCATATGGGGAAACTTCAATGGTATCCAAACGTGAAAACAAGATAAAAACCAACAAAATGAAATGAAAGGACAGGGCAAACTCCACTGTAAAAGATACGGCAGTACAATAAACTCCAACAGCTCACAATGAGGCACGACTGTAAGCTCAAAAAATTCAAAGCAGGAAAATGAATTTATTAACGCCAACTAACAGCACACACGTTTTCATCAAATTTTGACTTCATCCTTCAACCAACTTCAATGGTACCTAAAAAGTGTTTGGACTAGCATTGCCACAGCCTTGAAACAATAATTACTCTCATTCCCTGCCTCCAACAGGAGTTTCGATGGTGGGCGAAGGCCTGTCACCAGAACAAGGGACAGCCGTCCACCTTACCCACAGTCAGGCAGACATTGACAATGGATGCATCAGATTATGCCTGGGGGGCACACATGGCAGAAGGATGTATTCAAGGCGCATGGTCCGCCAACCAAATGCATCTACATATCAATCAAAAAGAGATGCTAGCTGTTCAGAAGGCCCTGACGGCCCTCAAGGACCTACTTCATCTGGGACAACTTCTGATAAAGACAGACAGTACCACGGTCATGTGGTATATAAGCAAGCAGGGAGGCACTCATTCTTACCCCCCCCCCCCCTGCAGACTAGCCATGACTGTATGGGACACAGCACTGACTTGCCAAGTACATCTGGAGGCACAATTCCTGCCAGGAAAGATAAATACTCTGGCAGACGAACTAAGCAGAAACCTCATGGATCCCCACGAGTGGAAATTGGATCCACAAGTCTTCAGCATGATAACAAGGAAATGGAGATGCCCAGACATAGACCTTTTTGCCTCTCTTCACAACTGCCAACTAAAGAGATTCTGCACAACTGCCAACTAAAGAGATTCTGCACAAGGACTTATCACAGACAAGCATGGAAAGTGGATGCCCTATCTTTCAGCTGGAAAAACTTAACAGTATATGCCTTTCCTCCACTGCCTCTCCTCCCCAAGGTACTCATAAAGGTCAGACAAGAGAATCCAAAAATGATACTGATTGCCCCAGACTGGCCCCGCCAGTATTGGTTTCCAATCCTAAGGAACTTGTCTCAGTGCCCAGCCTGGACCTTACCTCATATACCTCACCTACTGTCCCAACAAAACAATCAGATCCTGCACAGCCAACTCAAGACCTTAACTCATTACAGCCGAGTGACGTCCCCAGGCATTTCTGCAGTTACACCCTACTGCTCCTCTAGGCGTCAGATATTGCCTGTTCATATTTGCATTAATAATTCCAAAACCATGTTACATACAAGGTATCGGAAAATTTTATCTTGAAGCATACATGATAGCAAACACAGTTGTATTGATATTTGACCTCTGTCAATGGGTATTTGTTAAAAATGTAAGGTGATAACTTCAATTTTTAAATGTTGAAGCCACGCCCACTAGGAGTTAAAGGTACACACTCAAAAGAGCTCTACTGGAGGGAATGAGTCTGGCAGCATGGCGGATAACGTAGTCATACAAAACACACCTCTCACTAAAGCGGTGATGGATGTCATTTTAGAGGCTAGGAGGCCTAGTACTAGAAAATCTTATGCTGAAAAATGGAAGAGATTCTGTGCCTGGAACCAGGCACAAGGAATTGACACAGCAGTCCCAAATATTCCTCAGATTTTGCAATACTTAACTGAGATGCTGTACAAAGGCCTATCCTTTTCATCGATTAAAATTCATGACTCTGCCATTTCGGCTCATTACAAT
Organism: Protopterus annectens; assembly: GCF_019279795.1. Classification (NCBI taxonomy): domain Eukaryota; kingdom Metazoa; phylum Chordata; order Ceratodontiformes; family Protopteridae; genus Protopterus; species Protopterus annectens. The sequence goes on from NC_056725.1 coordinate 1,913,555,379, forward strand.
ACAGAGCCACCAATCTTTTATCATCCTTTGTTAAGGCAGTACCTCAGAGGAGCCAAAAACTTAAGGCCTCCAAGGAGATCACCAATACCTGCATGGGACCTCAATTATGTTTTGGAAAAACTCACTCTTCCCCCTTTTGAGCCAGCCGCTACAGCTGATATAAAGTTTTTATCTTGGAAAACAACCCTGCTCCTAGCAATAACCTCTGCAAGACGAGTCTCAGAGCTACAGGCACTCATGGCTGTGGAACCTTTTATAATTTTTTATCCGGACAGGGTTTCTCTGAGGAACAAACCCGACATTTATGCCTAAGGTAGTGTCCAGTGTGGCCTTTAACCAAACTATTCATCTGCCTACTTTTTATCCAAACCCACAGAATAAGGGGGAGACAATTCTGCATTCTTTGGACATACACAGACAGCTACACTTCTACTTGAACAGAACCAAAGCTTTCAGAAAGACTGAGCAGCTGCTAGTGGCATATGCTGCAGGATGACAAGGAAAGGCTATCTCAAAGCAGACTATTTCAAAGTGGATAGGCCACTGCATTCGTTTCTGCTATTCACAACATGGCAAGCTAGTGCCTAAGGGCATTAGGCCACATTCAACCAGAGCAGCAGCCACTTCAGCAGCCTTCCTCAGGAGAGTATCAACCAAAGACATTTTAGAGGCTGCTACCTGGAGATCAGTGCACACCTTTACAAAGCACCATCATTTACCACTCTACTCTAGATCCAGGGCAGGCTTTACTACTGTGGTTCTGCAGGGCCTCATAGCCGCTCCTAATGCTATTTAGCTCCAGCCTCCCAACCATAGCTTTGGGATTCAACCTAAGTGTAATGACTGCAACAGTGAAACACGAAGAACATAGTACAGTTGTGTACACTGACCATAAATGTAGATGTTCGAGTGTATTCACTGTTGCAGTCCAGGTTACCCACCATCCCCCATCTCTTTTTGCTGGAACTTAGCTGCACTTCTCTAATCTATACAACCTATGTGGTGTATTTGCTTGTAGATGAAGGTATAATATATTTTTGTGCATGCATGTTTTATTGGCATATTTTTAGCCTTCCCTTTTGCGGGCACCTGACATCTGAGGCAAGAAAAACTGAAGAAAATGGCGTTGGCTGCATCTCTTATACCCCTGGCGCACTGACGTCAGGAAGAGGCGACAGCAACCGACGCCAGACCTAGACTTTGGAACTCAGGCCGACTGAGGGTAGCCTGCCAGCAGGATAACGCAAGTGTAATGACTGCAACAATGAATACACTCGGAACATCTACATTTATGGTAAGTGTACACAACTGTACTTTACCCTCCCTCCAGACCCCTAACTTCTTTTGACTATACTGCTACTTTCCATTACTATGCTTAAAAGCCTTTTTGGTGTATTTTTTTTTTTGTTGGAGGTATATCCTTGTACTTTTATATTTAATTGCATCCCATTAGGGGGGGCACCTGATATCTGGGGCAAGAAAAACTGATGTAATGGCATCGGCTGCATGTTTCATACCCCTGATAGCCTGACGTCATGGAAGAAGGGACATCAATTGACGCAGAACCCAAGACTTTGTTAATCAGGCCGACTGCGGGCTACCTGCAAGCAGATAACCCAAATGTAATGACTGCAACAGTGAATACACTCAAACATTTGCAGTTATGGTAAGTGTACACAACTGTACTATGTCCTTCTCTTCCATGTTGCAGTATTCCTTCCCTCCCACCATCCCCCTTTCTTAACCTTGCACTTACTCTACCCGGCACAGGGACAGGCTATGTCCCTCAGAGCTGGCTCCATCTGGGGCCTTAATTGGTTCCGAGGACTGGTGCGTGCAGACGTCACCTTTATGTCCCACGTACCTGCCTCTATGACAGACATCCGCACCAAGAGGAACTGAAATAGCTTTGGAAACCTGGCCGGACAAGCTGTACGGAAGAAGGGTAAAACCACTAGTAGAATACTGCAACATGGAAGAGGAGGACATCTGTGGTTATGGTAAGTTCTTATACAACTTTTCTTTCTTTGCCCTTATTCCTCCAATGGGGAGTCACCGAGAGGTACTCTAGTCCATCATTGGCTCTCAAGTCTTTTTTATGGCTTTCTACTGGATTTATTGTGACATTTTGGAAGCCTTCACTTTTTTCATTTTTTTTTATGCTTACCTACCATTACCCCTCATTCTCAAATTTCTATAGAAAGCATTCCAGTTGAAGGGCACAGTTCTCCTCATTGCACCCTTCTGGCCTCATCAGATTTGGTTCCCCTTCCTTTGACCTCACCTTCTACATCTGCCCTAGATACCAAATCCCACTACAGACCTCCTGTCTCACCCCACAGGTGTGACTCATCCGGACACAACTGGCTTCAAATTGAAAACATGGTTTCTCCATTTCCATTGATTGCTAGAAAGTCCAGGCTCTCCTCCCCTGTGCATCATATCTTATCAAAAAGCTTTTACTGGAAGGATTTACAAAAGCAAATGGAAGAGATTTGTTTTCTGGGCTCTTAGTAAGGATCTGGATCCTTTTTCAGCACCTGTGCATGCCATCTGTCTTTGAATTTGAGTTTTCAATGAAGATGCTAGTTTTTCAACTATTAAAATGCAATTGGCTGCCATTTCTAATCTCCACCAGGACGAAATTAACTCTACCTTAGCTTCTTCTAAACTCTGCAATGCCTTTTTTGAGGGAGCCTTTTACTTAAATCCCTGTTAAAGGATCCTGCTGCTTCTTGGGATTTAACTATCATGCTGCAGTCCTCCCTTCAAATTTTCAGCCATAGCAGAACTAAAATGATTATCCTGGCAAGCCATTTTTCTGGTCACTCTCATCTCAGCTAGATGAGTGTCCAAATTCCAGGCTGTCTTCTAAGCCTTCTTACCTGTTTTTTCACAAAGATGGGGTATCCTTGAGAACAAATCCATCTTAATCCTGGTCATTAATTCACCAGTTTTCTTCCCTAACTTTTCAAATAAGGGAGAGTATATGCTCTACCTTTTGGATGTGCATAGGCAACTTCATTTTTATCTTCACGGAGCCAAAGACCTCAGGAAAGCTGAACAGCTAATTGTTTCAATTTCTCCTAACAGATTGGGCAAAGCAGTATCCCAAGTTATGTTGGCGAAATGGGTATCAGAATGTATTTAAAAAAAAGGTCTATCCTTATCCAAACCACGAAGAGCTCATTCTACGAGGTTGATGTTAGTTTCTTCAGTCATTTGGTCAAAAGCTTCCTTAGATGACATTTGTGCAGCTGCAGCTTGGACTAATTTTCGCACCTTTATTGCTCATTACAAATTAGATTTGATTTCCAGAAAGAGTGGCCTTTGGCTCTTCAGTTCTTCGGGATATAGTAACTAGGGACCCTCTCCCATCAGTTGAGGAATGAATGAAGAGGACAATAGATTAAAAAAAAAAGTTATATACTCACCATAACGTTCCATCGGTGTTGTCCATTTTCATTCTTCAATTTCCCACCCACCTGCCCCCTTCTTTTACTTCTGGAAAGATATAAGAGTTGTACAGGAACTTATGTGCCTTGTTTGAGTCTCGGCTTCCTTTTTCTTTCTGCTTTTGCTAATTTGTATAATAGGTTGTCCCTTTATATCTAGGGGCAACAAACTTAATCTGAGGTATGTTAGTTTGGTGGGGCATCATGGGTAAAGGGAGGAGCTAGACAGTTTTTTGATAAGATGATCTGGCCGAAGCAGTTGAGTCAGATCAAAGCCTTGGATCAGAAACTATCAGTTGAGGAAGAATAATAATGGACAGCACAGATGAAATGTTATGAGTGCATATCTTTCTTATTCAGCTACAGTTGATGCCCCTAATGAACACCAAACCACTTTGTTTTATAATTGTGCCCTAATAGTTTAGATAACATTTAATACAGAAATTCACTGTTAATTTTTTCTACTATTTACAATGGTACTTTCCAGAAAGCTGCCATTTGGCTTGATTTATGACAGTTGTCCTTGTATGTTTATTTTCAAAAAACTCTCCTTACCCCTCCAAGAAGCTATATATTTCCTGAATTTCAAGCTTTTTTCTTTTACAAAGCACATAATACAGATAATTATCTTTTGTTTTTATCTGTATATTCAAAAAAGGTATGGGCTGATTTACACAAGTTAACACAGTTTATGATTTGATGTGGCAGTTTTGCAAAGTTGAATCAAACATCTAACTATATAGAGAAGCAAACTTTGGCATTACTGCTTATTTTTGTCCTGTTTAAATTCTGTATTTCCACGCATTTGTAGTCATTAAATATTAATTTCTGTCATACTTGAGAGCTTGACAGTTATTACTAGAATGCAAGAAGAAACTTACTAGCTGCTAGTCTTCCTGAAAAGTATTTAAAATTATAACCTTATAATATTTAGTGTCCTTACATGTTTATTTTGTGGCTCTCGCTTTGATTATTCCTGGCTGTCAGTGACTGGTGTGACTGAAATATAATATGTTTCCTTTTTTTTCATAGGTTCATAGGTTCATACTAGGCTATCTGCCCTAGGGCATTTATAAGCCTAGCCAGAGTGTGTTTGGCTTTTGCCACCCATTTTAAATGAATTTTGCTATGCCCTTTTTCGAGATTAGTATACTGTGCCTCTGTCTAACAGTGACACAGAAGTGATACTCTGGGTAAACCTACTATCTCCCATCCACTCATCAAGATTCCTCTTGAAGAGAGTCAATGAGGGACTCTGCCTAACCTGGACTGGGATTTTATTCCAGAGTGAAGGAGCTTCTGGGTTATGAATCTGTCCCTCCAGCATGTCCTATTTATTTCAGTGGTGAGGTTCAAGTTTCTCGAGCGCGTAGCTTGATGGGATTTGGATTTTCTGAGGTGCAGCATGTCCATTAATTCCGGGTTGGACATGGCTTTATACATCAGGCACAGATCGCCTCTGAGCAGGCAGTATGCCACTGAGTAGAGCTGGAGTTTCTTTAACCGGGCAGCATATGGCATCTGTTTGAGCCCTTTGATCCTCTTGGTGAGGTACTTTTGGGGTCTTTCCAGTTGCTGCAGGTGTCTGGTAAGGTACATCCCAAAAGGAGCATTGTACTCGATTATGGGCCTGATGAGGCTTGAGTAAAGAGGCATGATGATTTCCCCTGATCTAGATGTGAATCCCTTCATGATTAGGTGGGCTATATAAAATGTTTTTCTAACCACTTTGGCCACGTGGTTGTCAAATGAAAGATTGCTATCAACTTGGGTCCCCAGGTCCCTAATTACTTCTTCCATACTTAATGGATTACCACCTATGTGGTAATTTGTGGGCACTTTGTTTTTGCCAAAGGGGATGACTATACACTTTTTGGCGTTTAGCTTGAGGCCATGGCTCTGGCACCAGTTGTCTGTTTCTATGAGGCCCTTTTGTAGGATGCTTGTGTTGGCTGGAGAGTCGATTATGGTGCCTAGTTTGCAGTCATCTGCGAACTTGGTCAGCCACAGTCCTTCCGTGTTGGCCTGTACCTCTGAGAAATATATACCGAACAAGAGAGGTCCCAGGACTGAGCCTTGTGGGACACCACTTGTAACTGGTTTGGAGTCTGACATGGCTCCAACAATTCTAACCATGTGAGTTTTGTCCTTGAGCCAGTTTGCAACCCATCTAGTGACATAGGGGTGTATATTTAAGCTGGTGAGCTTATCTATAATGCCAGAGTGGGGTATTGTATCGAAGGCTTTTGCAAGGTCCAGGTAGGCTGTGTGGACCACCTTCCCCTTGTCAATGGCCTTGGTGACTGTTTCAAAGAAATCGACCAGGTTTAAGAGGCAGGATCTGCCCTTAACAAAGCCGAACTGGGTAGGATCCAGTGTCTGTAGGTCCCCAATATCTTTATTTATGAGATCCATGATGATTCTTTCCATAGCTTTGCAGACCAAGCTAGTCAAGCTTATGGGGCGATAGTTTCCAGGATCCGTTGAGGCACCACCTTTGTGGAGAAGGGACCACTGTTGCTGTACAACACTCTTTGGGTACATGTCCTGTAGTAAGGCTGAGATTGAACAGTAGTTCTATGTTTGGGTTTAGTTCTTCTTGGAGTTTATGTAGGACGCAGCCCGGGACACCGTCTGGTCCCATTGATGCTGTGTTTTTTGCTTTGGAGAGGGCGGCTCTTACCTGAGCATTTGAGATGTCAAGGGGGCAGCATTCTGCTGGGATAGATATTTGCCCTTTTGGTGGGGAAGGGGGGGGAGAAGTTTGCGCTGAACCTGTCAGCTAGGATGTTGGCAATGTCTGTGGGTTGGGTGTATTTTTTGTCATTTTGGACTAATTCTGAGCATATCTGGGAATTCCCACCCAGGTTCCTAACATAACTAAAGAAAGCCTTGTGATTATCCTTAATGTCCTGTGCAGTTTTTCTCTCGAAGCTGGCCTTAGACGATTTTGTGAGTGCCCGTAGTTTTTTGCTAATACTGATCAGAGATGCCTTCCCTTTTTGGGATTTTGCTCTATCATGTAGTAACTTCCTCCTTCTATTGTATAGTTTGTTTATGGCTGGGGTCCACCAGACAGGACGCCTAACTTTGGAGGATTGGGTCTTGGTTTTATTTCCGATTGCATGATCCATGCTTTCCTGAAAGGTGTTAATAGAATGCATTTATAAAGGATTCTGCGGTCTGAGCCATATTTTCCACAGGCCCGGGGGCTTTGAAGGATTCCACCTCGGTTTTGAGGAGTGTGAAATTTGCTTTAGAGAAGTTTTTCACTGTGGTTTTCGGGGCAGGGGCTGGGGTCAGGATGTGAATATCTAGTGATATCATTTATGGTCTGATCTTACCAGTGAGGGATACACTTCTGGTCTGGAGCATAGAGTCCCCATGTTGGTGATGATCAGGTCCAGTATGTTTTCTCCTCTTGTGGGAGTGGCAAAAAGTTGTTCCATAGCATTTGAGTTTATAAATTGTAGGAACCTTTGGGCTAGGGTGTTGGAGCTACAGTAATGCTCCCAGTCTATGTTAGGGTAGTTGAAGTCGCCAAATATAATGGTGTTTGGAGAGACCTTCATATTTTCCAGTGTTCTCAGGAAGGCCGAGTGGGGTTCCTGGGTTTGGGAGGGTGGTCTGTAGCAGGCTATAAACTGGAAGGCAGTTTTACCCACTGTTAGTTGCACATGGATAGTCTCTGATGCTCCATGCTGTGCCACCAACCTGGAGGTGTGGGTATCTTTGATGAATATTGGTACTCCCCCTCCTTTTGTGGTTCGGTCCAAGTTTTGGGGCCGAAAAACATGTTATGAGGTATAACCTGGTAGTGCTGGGGTGCTCTCGGGGGCCTTGAACCAGGTTTCTGTTACTGCACAGATATCGATGTTCTCCATGCTGAGGAGAGTTTCGAGTGCGTGCATCTTGAGGTTTAGACTTCTGGCGTTGAGTAGCATTACTCTTAGTTTCTTATCCCTTGTGATACCTATGGAGGTGGGTTTGTCTTTTGAGCCTTGCCTAAAAAAGGCACTATGGGGTGGCAAGAGCCTTTGCCAATATCCGAAAGCCCAGGAGTGACAGGTGCAAGCCGTCCCTAGCGAAGCATCGTGGCTTGTCGAGCATGTCATCCCAGGCAGACAGGCATTGGATCCCCTATGAATGACACCAATACTTAAGCCAATTGTTGAAATTGATCATCTTGTCTTCATATTGTGGCATCATTCTTGGTGAGGGTAAGATGCTACTCAAGGTCAGGGTCATACCGGCCTGGGCTACATGCTCAGAGAGCTCCTCTATGTCTCTTTTCATGTAGTCCAGGGAGGTATGTCTCAGGTCATTCACACCAGCATGGACAATGACTAAGTCATATTTGTACTTGCCTTGGAGTGACCTGAGTGCTTGTGTTATGTGGTGGATCCTAGCGCCCGACAGGCAGCTCACCGTGACCTTCTCCTTGTTCAGCCTGGTGAGCGGGATGTCAGTGTGCCTGATGATAGAGTCACCTATTACAAGTGTATCAGGTGTGTTGTTTAGCCTTAAGGGCTGTGACTGTTCGGCACACTGGCTTTGTGAGCTATGTGTTGCATGTGTTTTGTTTGGGGTAGCGGTTGCTTGGGTGTCTGCTTTGGAGGTCTCTGCTGCTTAGGCAGATTTTTATTTAGAGCCTCTGAGTATGTTTTTGTGTATTTATGTGTTTGGTTTGCTGTCGTGGTAGGTCTATGTGAGACTGGAATTGTAGTGAGTGTGGTTTCTTTCTCCTCCTGACTGGTTACTCCAGTACTGAGTTGAGAGAGCTTAGCCTCCAGTTTGGCTATATGGTTGCATCTCTCACATGTGTTTGAATTTGTTGGGAGGAGGAGAGGGTTGTCTGTGTACATGAGGCAGTTGTAACATTGCCTCAAGATTCCCAGATTCACCAGCTGGACCGGAGAGGAGATTGACAACTGACCTTTGGACATGCTAGAATAGTATTGGGAATTCCTTTATAATTGAAAAAAAGGGCCAATGGGGAACGAAGTACTCAAGGGGAGTTTGTGAGGGTGTAGTGCTTTTAATTTTTTAGTGCTGGCTTGTATAATTGCTTTAGTGAGCAAGTGGCAGGCTTTAGAGTGGGAATAGGGTGTTTATTATGAGAACTAGATCAGTTCTAAGGGAAAAAGTGAAGAGCAGACTTTGTGGAGCCGAGAATGGTTTAAACCCAATTAAGCGGCGCTGTCCGATGCTGCGCTATGCGCAAAATCGTGCAAGGCTGCGCTAAAGCGGGTTTTATACAGGGGGACTTGAAAGAGCTAGAAATTGGCCCAAAACAGCCAATACACTACCAGATTCTTGTGCTGGGAACACTCCTCCAGGGAGAGATAGGCTGCTCCAAGCTCTCCACTGCCACTGGTGAACAAAGAAGCCTCCCTTTATCCAAGAAAGGAAATGGGCAACACAGGAACTTTCCAAAAGTCCAGAATACAGCAAAGCCTGTATTTGGACTACTCTAGGTCAGGAAAGATGGGAAACACGGATAATTTTTATGTTTATTTTTTTTTTCTTTTTTGCAACAAACAGCAGGAAAGTGCAATAAATATGTAACACAGGCTAGCGCACTTGAGTGTGTAGCCTCAACAGGTAAATGCAACAAACAGGGTAAACTTTAAAAGTGCAGGTGCAAAAACAACTTTAAACAGTTTAAAACGGTTCAAGAAGCAGAAATACTGCAGTTTAGCTAGATCGGACAGTCGCCCAGGTAGTAGCAGGATAAAAACACTTTTATCAGGTTAGCAGTCACTCTTTTAGCCTCTCTGCTGCTGGCACCACTCTGCAGGACCACGAGGAGCTTGGCTGAGTAGTAACAAGCGCACAAACCGCGTCAAAGCGGGTTTTATACAGGGGGACTTGAAAGAGCTAGAAATTGGCCCAAAATGGCCAATAGACTACCAGATTCTTGTGCTGGGAACACTCCTCCAGGGTTAGATAGGCTGCTCTAAGCTCCCCACTGCCACTGGTGAACAAAGAAGCCTCCCTTTATCCAAGAAAGGAAATGGGCAACACAGGAACTTTCCAAAAGTCCAGAATACAGCAAAGCCTGTATTTGGACTACTCTAGGTCAGGAAAGATAGGAAACAAGGATATTTTTTTTTCTTTTTTGCAACAAACAGCAGAAAAATGCAATAAATATGTAACACAGGCTAGCGCGAGTGTGTAGCCTCAACAGGTAAATGCAACAAACAGGACAAACTTTAAATTACAAGCGCAAAAGCGCACTAAAGCTGGCTTTAAAGCAGGGGTTTAGAAAGAGATAGGAAATGGCCCAAAACGGCCAATAAGCTACAGGTCACTGGGCTGGAAAAACTCCTCAAGGGACAGATAGGCTGCTCAGAGCTCCCCACTCTCACTGGTGAACAAAGAAGCTTCCTCCTATCCAAATAAGGATATGGGCAGCATAGGAACTGTGACACAGCCCAGAGATCAGCAATACCTGAAGACTGGACTATTCTAGTTCAGTAAAGGCGGGAAACAAGGATTTTTTTTTTTTTTTTTTTTTTACAAAGTAGCAGAAATTAGGTACAGAAACACAGTAAATGCTTTAATTCAGCGCACTTGAGTGTGTAGCCTACCAGTTAAACTAAGCAAAAACAAACTTTAAAAGTGCAAAAAACTCAGAAATACAGGCAGGAATGCAATAAAACAACTTTGCAGAGCTTATTTAGTTAAAGAAACAGAGAAGTCTATATATACAGAAAAGCAGCTAAAACACACAAACACTTCAGATGCAGTGCAACCTAGAGCACTTGAGTTGTAGCAATATTAAGGCAATGAGCTAATGACACTAGACTAGGAGGAGTGTCACAGATCAGATTTACAGTAGGGGCGGGCAACTGCAAAGCCACCAAGTATAAGAGCAAGACACCAACTGGGAGGGACGGTGGGGACAGTGCTGTACTTATGTAGTTGGGGTCAGGGTTGCCAGATTTCCGACTGGCCAGGTAGAGACACAGTGAAGACTAAAAAAAAAAAAAAAAAAAAAAGGTCTTCCACGCTAGGTCTTTAATCAAACAAAAGTAGCTCTGTGTTTATTTATTTATTTTTTTTGATTGGCCCAGGCCAATCAAAAATAAACATGGAGCTACTTCTGTTTAATGCGAAACATCGCAGTTCCGCATTAAACAGAAGTAGCTCTGTTTTGCGGTTTATTTCATTGGCCCGTATACCAGTATACGGGCCAATTAAAAATCGCTAAACACGGAGCTACTTCTATTTAATGCAGAACATCGCAGTTCCACTTTAAACAGAAGTAGCTCTGGTTTGTGATTTTTTTTTTTTTGCTTGGCCCGTATACCGGTATACGGGCCAATCAAAAATCGCTAAACACGGAGCTACTTCTGTTTAATGCGGAACTGCGATGTTCCACATTAAACACAAGAAGCTCCGTGTTCAGCGATTTTTGATTGACCCGTATGCTGGTATAACGGGCCAATCGAAAAAAAAAAAAAAAAAAACAAAGCGGAGGCTGCCAGGGATTTAAACCGGCAGTGCGGGACTCGGGATCAGGCTGCTGATCTTGGGATCGTCCCGCCCAAAGAGGGACATCTGGCAACCCTGAGTGGGGTGCAATGCTCTCCCATCTTAGTGAGTACTGTGTCTAGTACATCTGAGCCTCTTGTTGGGTGTGCTGCCTAGCTGTTCTAGAGCATTTGCATTAAGGATGTCCAAGAACCTCTGAGCCCGCATGTTTGTAGTCATGTAGGTTTCCCAGTCGATGGTAGGATAATTAACATCACCCATGAGTAAGGTGCTGGGCTGTATGGCTGGTGACTCCAGTAAGTCCTGGTATGCGGCATAGTTTTCCTTTTTTGTGGTGAGTAACCTATAGCTAGCTGTGTTGTGGTAGGAGGCTTTGCCTGTAGTTAATCAGAAGTGGAGTAGCTCGAGAGTCGTACTGTTTGACCAGTCTCAAGGTGTATTTAGCTTTAATGAAGATGGACACACCTCCTTCTCTGGATATTTCATGCTCAGCTTGTGGTCTAAAGGTATGGAAGGCATTGTAGCCCTGCACAGCCGGGGTGCTTTCCACACCTATGAACCATGTCTTGGTGACTGCACAGAGTTTATTTATAGAGGATTTTGTTATGTTGGGAGGTTAGTTGTTTTGACACTGCCTAACAATGTTACAGTAGGGGGTGGCTAATGCCTTTGCCAGTATCTGAAATCTTAGAGAAGACAGGTGCAGACCATCTCTGGCAAAGCAGCCATAGCCTGTCGACTGTGTCTTCCCAGACCGACAGATATTGGATCCCTTGGACTGACATCTGAAGCTAAGCCAGTTGTTAGTGAATCGCTTTTTTGTTTTGTGGCATCATCCTTTGAGAAGATAGAATGCTGCTTAATGCTAGGCTTATACCTGCCTGTGACACGTAATCTGAGAGCTCAGTCATGTCTCTTCATGTAGTTTAGTGAAGCATGTCTCAAGTCATTTTCCCCCAAATGGACTATGACGGAGTCATACTGGTACTTGCGGTTGAATGACTTGATTGATCCTGACACCTGACTGGCAGCTAACCGTAACTCGCTCCTTATCCAGCCTGTTGAGGGGAACATCCGTGTGTCTTAAAATTAAGTCACCTATGACCACTGCATTAGGTTTTGTGTTGTGCCTTTTGGGCTTATTTGTTGAGACACTGATGTTTGTGTTCTGATTGTTTTTTGCATTATATGTGTAAGTGGTTTCCATTTGGAAGGGCTCTGGTCTTTGGGTAAGTTACTAGCGAGTACCTCCACATGTGGGTTGATTTGTCATGTCCTTATTTAGTATGGGAAGTGTGTGTGTGGACATCCTGTTTGGCATTTGATTTGTCCTCATGTGAGAGTCTTGTCTCCAATGTCATAGCCTCTCTCTCACATATAAAGTATTTGTTTCTTCCAGGAGTAAGTAGATGTTCTTCGTGTTTCACTGTTGCAGTCTCATTACATTTGGGTTATCCCTGCCAGGGTAGTCCTCGGCCAGCCCGAATACCAGAGACTTAGTATTTCTGCGTCGGTTGCTGTCATTTCAGGACTGACATCAGGGTGTCAGTACTATAAAGTAAGGCAGCCAATGCCATTAAATCAGTCTTTCTTGCCGTAGAGCCCGAAGCAGAAGCCATTTGCATGAGTGCCGGTTGGCCGCTACCCGAGTTTCGTCTACTGATTTGAAGCTGAAGTCTTCTAAAGCTAAGTACCCCATTGAGGATCCTTTTTTCTTGCACTAACCAGTGTCAGAAAAAGTTTAACAATTGTCTCGCCTGTGGAAAGCAAATAGCACACCAAGACTTTCATTCTTTCGGCATAACTTGTTTATGCCCAGACCATGATGTCCTCCGCTGTCACATCTGTGCTTAGGTCAACGCCAGAACTATCCGTCGTCGGGCCCTTACTGTAGCTAGATAATGTCGCTTACAGTCCTCCAACTCCGATATGGCTTCGGTAGGCCATCCAACAGCAGAGCTTCTGAAAAGACGTAAAGATAAAGACAGACAGAGACAGACTGCACAGGTCCAAACCTACCAACGACGCTTCTGTTAAGCTAATCATAAGTTCTCCAGTCCTCAGTGAGGTGCTTTCGCAGCCCTTGATGCCCACTTCTGTGGATATGCAGGCCGCTACTGATACCCTTTTGGAGTCCGGTATACCGTAAAACTCTTCTTCAACTAAGGATCCTGCGGTCGTCTCTACCTTGGATGGGTCCGGAGCCGCTGAGCAGGCCCCGGCTTCTGAGGAAGTCCTTCACATTACCAATTCTCGACACAAACTGACGTCTTTTTTCACTACTACCGTTCTTCTGAAAACGACCAAGTTTCTTAGGCCCAGGGTATGAACCACACCCAAGCAACCGAAGACCCAATCTCAGGCACCTGCTTCCTTGCCTCAGTCTCAAATGCTTAAAGTGGCAGAAGACCTTATCATGATGATCAGGGGAGGCCAAGATACCCCTTCCAAAAGGAAGAGATCTGTCCCCTGTAGTTTTGTCTGAACCAAGAGTCAGACAACTCTGATGCATCTAAATATGAAGACATGCAACCAATCTCTACTTTATAAGGATTCTGATGCAGAGGATTCCATCCCTTCTGCTTCTCCCCCAGAGGATTTTTCCTTTGGGGAAACCCTTCGTACCTTAAGGGAGCATTTCCAGTGGGAGAGTCAGGACTACTCTCAGCCTAAAGAGAGATTCGGGGAGTTCTTAGACCTTCCACAGCACAGACCCTTGGCCAGCCCCCTCAGGCCTGGATGTTGTAGTGGATGTTTTCCTGGAATCCAGCTTGACTCCTGACACCCTCCCTCCTGCACCCAGAAAACCAGACAGGTACTACAGAGTCCCTGACTCACAGAAATTTCTTTTTAAAAATCCCACTGCTGACCCTGAAGTAATTTCTGTAGGGCCTAAAGGGATTAAAGCAACCTCTGCTAAGAATCCCACCCCCTCAGATATGGATTCCCGAGCACTGGACAGATGGGGTAAAAAAGTATACATGTCAGCTACACTTGCTATCAGGGCACTAAATTGTCAGTTCCGTATGCTAAAATTTCAGCAACGTAACCTATAACTCCTCAAACAAAAAGTGTCTTCATTTCCTGCTTGTGTAGAATCTAAAATGTTACAAGAGTTAATGCATTGTGCAAGTCAAGTAACTAAACACACCTTGCACTGTGGTTTTTGACTCCCTAGAAGCTTCTTGCAGGGCAGCAGTCACCGGATCTGTTATTAGAGGCCATGCATGGCTTACAGACCAGCTCTTGCCAGACTATGTCAACTCTTAATTGTTGGATGCCCCCTTGCACAAAGCCGACTTATTTGACACTAAGGCAGAAGAGGTCTTAAAAAAGATGGAAGAAAAACCAAAGTCTGCAGACAGTTGATTTCTTACAGGTCCAGCCACCCAGGTTCAGCAGACATTGTCCCACTAAGCACTGGTCCTTTCCTGCTCCCACTAAGCCAGTCCAGCCCAGACCCCGGGGAACCAGACCCCAGAGACAGCAGCCACAGGGAATGCAGAGATGTAAGCAGTGGACTCCCTCCACTTTAAAACCAGGGAGTTCTAAGCTACCCCCTTATAGTAAAAACTCATGACTCAACTCCCCCACCCCCTCCCTCTGCCCACCTTCTGTTACCCAAAAGGGTTCCCAGATCTACCTCCAAACCAGTGGGCAGAGGTGCAAAAGCAAGTCCTTTCTCTGCTCTCTACGAGGGCTGTAGAGCATGTTCCTGCAGAACAGAGAGGCCAAGGTTTCTACTCCAGACTTTTGCTGGTACCCAGAAAAGAGGGCACCTGGCATCCCATCCTCTTATCTACCCATTCTAAACACCTTCCTGGTGATCCCAAAATTCAGAATGCTCACCCTCCAGCAGCTACTACCCATGCTCTTCAAGGATGATTGTCTAGCCACCCTAGCTCTAAAAGAGACCTACCTCCACATTCCTATCAGTGAATCATGCAGGAAATATGTCTGTTTCAGGACAGGATCTCAGCACTTTCACTTCCCTGCGCTTCCCTTCGACTTATCTACTGCTACCAGAGTTTTCACAAAATCTCTAGCTCCAGACATTGCCTTTTGCAGATTAAGGAAGATCCAGATTTACCCATATTTATACAACTGCCTAATTCAGGCCGACAGCCAGGAAAAGCTGCTCAAGCACCTGGCCTTTGTAAAGTCCCTACTAACCTCCCTAGGGTACACGATCAACGAAAATTAATCCAAATAGGTGCCCACCCAAACGATTACATTCCTGGGAGCTAGCCTGGACACAGCATACCAGATAGCATTCCTTACCCCAGAAAAACAAATTTTCCTGACAGCCTACTTCTCTCAACTAGCCACCAGACCCCAACTATCTGCAAGCTCTTGGGTTCATGGCATCTTGCATACTACTCATTCCATATGCCATACTGCATATGAGGAAACTTCAGTGGTACCTAAAAAGCGTTTGGTGTCAACACTCTCAAGACCTGGAGACTCTTCTATGTATAATTCCTTGATTCAGAAAAGTTTTCCTTTGCTGGGCAATAGCATGCTCCCACAACAATGGACTACCGTTCTCACCACTCCCCACTGCCCCGGCAGTCACCACAGACATATCAGACTATGCCTGGCGTATACACCTGGACAGCAGGTGCATGCAGGGCCAATGGAACCCACAGCAAATCCCTCTGCACATCAACCAAAGAGATGATGGCTGTCCAGCACGCCCTGATAGCTTTGAAGACCCTTCTCTCTCCAGGGGCTCTCCTGATCAAAACAGACAACACCACTGTAATGTATTATATCAACAAGTAGGGAGGGACTCACTCCTACCCTCTATGCAGACTGGCCATGACCCTTTGGCACACAGCCTCAGCCATGTAACTCCACCTGTTAGCATAATTCCTACCAGGTTCTCTCATCTCTCTGGCAGAGCAATTAAGCAAAACTCTTCTGGACCCACACGAGTGGTAGCTCAACAGAAGAACCTTCACCCTAATAACTCAGAAATGGGACACCCCAAAGATCGATCTCTTTGCCTCCCACACCAACCATCAGCTCAGCAAATTCTGCACCAGGGAGCATCACTGCCTGGCTGGAAAGTGGATGCGCTGTCTTTCCCCTGGCTCAGTCTATCAGTCTGTGCCTTTCCTCCACTACCCGTCATCTCCAGGGTACTGCTCAAAATAAAGGAGTAAAAACCAAGAACAATTCTTATAGCTGGCCTCGCCAGCACTGTTACCTCTTGCTGCACAGCCTGTCCCCACTGCCACCATGGCATCTTCCTCAGATTCCAAACCTCCTGAACCAGAGGGAAGGGGAATTCATGCATCCCCAATTGGAGCTACTCAATTTGGCAGCTTGGCTTATTGCCTAACCCCTGAGCTATCTGCCAACCTCAGTAAACAGGTTCTAGATGTTACACGTGAGGCCAGATGCTCTAACACTAGAGAGTCTTATGCTGACAAATGGAAACGGTTCTGCACCTGGATTCAGGCTAAGGGAGCCAATACGGCACAGCCCTCCCTCGCTCTCATCCTGGCTTATTTAGCTGACCAACTATACAGTGGCCTCTCTTTTTCCTCTATTAAAATTCTTGCCTCTGCTATCTCTGCTCATTTTCCCTCTGAGCAGCCCCTTTTGTTACACCCCTTGATCAAACAGTTCCTAAGAGGGGCTAGTAACTTGAGGCCACCCAGAAGAGCACCAACCTCAGCTTGGGACCTTAACTTTGTGTTGGAAAAGCTTCTTCTACAAAGATAACATTTCTCTTCTGGAAGACAGCTTTCCTTCTGGCCATCACTTCAGCCAGAAGAGTCTCCGAGCTGCAAGCACTCATGGCTGTGGAACTCTTCATCATCTTCCATGCTGACAGGGTATCTGTCAGGACTAACTCATCCTTCATGCCCAAGGTGGTGTCCAGTGTGGCTCTCAGCCAGTCCATTCATTTGCCCACATTTTTTCCTAATCCCCAGAACAAGGGGGGAAAGGATCCTGTACTATCTAGATGTGCACACACAGCTCAGATTCTATCTGGACAGGACTAAATCCTTTAGAAAGTCTGATCACTGCTGGCTACATTTGCTACAGGGGCAGAAGGCAAAGCCATCTCTAAACAAACCATCTCCAAATGGATAGGCACACTACATCCATTTTTGCTACAGACAACATGGAAAGTCTCCCCCCAAGAGGGTCAGGACGCACTCCACCAGAGCAGCCTGGGACCTCTGCAGCTTCCTTCAGAGGAGTCCCCACCAGGGACATCCTGGAGGCTGCCACCTGGGCATCTGTTCACACTTAACAAGCATTGCCACCTGCCTCTCTTCTCCACATCCAGGGTAGGGTTTGCCTCTGCAGTCTTGCAGGGCATCCTAGCCAGCCCCTAGTTTCCTTTACTGCCTCCACCCTTTTCCTCAGCTTTGGAAATCAACCCAAATGTGATGACTGCAACAGTGAAACACGAAGAACATAGTACAGTTGTGTACACTTACCATAAATGTAGATGTTCGAGTTTTCCCTCCCTCCATCCCCCTTTCTTCTCTTTCCTTACAAGGGACATATTGGTATTTTATTTTCCACTGGTGGGGTTCTGCCATCAGAACATGGCTCCTGACAGGTTAGGACAAGAAAAACTGATGTAATGGCATCTGCCGCCTTACTTTATACTACTGACACCATGACATCAGTCCTGGAGAGACAGCAATCGACGCAGTAATACTAAGTCTCTGGTATTCAGGCCGGCTGAGAGCTACCCTGGCACGGATAACCCAAATGTGATGACTGCAACAGTGAATACACTCGAACATCTACATTTATGGTAAGTGTACACAACTGTACTTTGTCAGTATACGTGAGACAATTGCTACATTGCCTCAGGATGCCCATATCTATCAGGCTGGCCAGAGAGATGATGGGAAACTTCCCATCCATGATAGCAGGCTCTTACTGTATGTTTTATTAGGGAAGGAAATGGGTTAATTTGACAGTACTGTTCTGGTAGTGCCAAGACTACAAGAGACCTGTACTTTGTGTAAGCTAAGGTTGATCCATAAGGCAACACTGCTTAATGTTCAATAAGTTGCTCCTAGAGCAGCAGAAAAGCTTGGAGAGGTTTCATTGTCAGCTGTTTAGGGGAAAACTGAGTTTCTAGGCTTTTGCATCTGCACAGAGCACTGTTAACAGATGATGTGCAAATAAAAGTACTGTACAAATGCGAGGCTTAAATACGAGAAAAGAGAAAGAAGTTTTAAGCTAACCACCAGTCAGGAAAGCACACAAAATGCCTTCCGGCAAAAATCCCCAACTCACACATTTCTGCCATAAGGGTGCAGAAAAACACCTTCTTATTGTAGAATAGCTGGTTTGGAGCCCAAGTATAACAAGACCATATAGATTATCTACAACTAACAGGTGCAGTGTAATGCAGTGCAGTTGAGTACTTAAAGCAGCAGTAGACAGCAAAGTTTTTTTATTTTTTTTTATTTTTATGTAAGGTACAAAAATAGCAGCAAATAGCTTAAAAAACTGCTAAAGTACAGTCACATTATGTAAGAGAAATGCAAGACACTTATTTTTGTCTTTACAGTAGTCGATTGCTCCAGATGATTCTCAGCAATCAGTAGCAAAGTTGCCAAATGACGAGCAGCTCTGAGTATATCTATAGCTTCCTTGATGTCCTTCATGGATGCATCTGCAGTCATAACAAATGGGTTGTCCTGTCGTCAGGCAGCCCTTCGGACGGCCGGATTCCAAAGTCCGGGTCCGGCTTCGGCTGATGTTGCGCTTCACCCGACGTCATCTCTGCTGGTCTTCGGGTATAAAGGCATCAGCCGACGCCATTTTCCCCAGTCTTTCTTGCCGCGTGGCGCCCGAAGCAGAAGCTGTTCGCAAGTGCCGGTCGGTCAGATCCAGAGATTACTACTACCGAATACTACCAAGACTTCTAAAAGCTAAGTACCCGTTGGGGACTCTTTCTTGCCTCAGCCGATGTCAGAAAAAGTCAATAACTGTTTAACTTGTGGGAAACAAATACCTCATAAAGATTTCCACTCTTACTGTTTGCCTTGCTTAGGCCCAGACCACGACGTAGCAGCCTGCTCGGCCTGTGCTTCCTTCAACCGACGAACGCTTAGGCGTCGGAGTTTGCTGAACAGTTTTTCGGCTCAGATTTTGCGTACATTATGCCGTCGGATCCTCCGACTACCCAAATTGTTAAAAAACACAAAGAAAAAGACCGACACTCGCGGTCCGCGGTTTCGGCCGAAACCACGGTTAAGCAAGCCGCGAGTGTCTCTGTTTCGGCCGAAACCGAGAAAACTGGTCAATCTTCAGCCGAATCCATGACTACTACTGAGGCTCCTGCTACCTTACCTGAATCAGGCTCAGAAATTTTGCCTACAACTGTGGTTCCTACTGATCTGTCAGACACCATCCCCTTGGATATCTCTACCCCAGCATGTGGTGCTGCTAGGCCTCCTGCAGCCATGTCTATTAAGGCCTTTGCCAGGGCTAAAGCAGCCAAATCAGCTAAATCAGTGCCTGTTAAACCACCCTCACTCAGGCCCACTTCTAGTTCACAAATGCTCACTCTGGCAGAAGATTTAATATCCTTAATTAGGGGATCCCAGTCTCACCCAGACAGGGCCTCTCAGCCACCAGAAAAGAGACCTAGAGCAGAGCCCCCCGAGCCTGTGTCCTCTGATGATTCTGCGGATGACTCAGACATTACAGACCAGCCAGAGGCTCCTTTTTCCAATTATGAAGATTCAGATGCTGAAGAATCCATTCCAGCTGCCTCTCCACCAGAGGAATTCTCCTTTGGGGAAACCTTACATGCCATGAGAGAACAATTCCAATGGCAGGGACAAGATTTCTCAGATTCAAGAAAAAGGCTTAGGACTTTTCTGCACTTACCACAACATAGGACCTTAGCTATACCTCCTGTCCTACCTGTTGTGGACGATGCATTTAATGATGTCTGCACTGCACCTGATTCTTTACCTCCAGCCCCTGCCAAACCAGATAGATTTTACAGGGTGCCAGACACTCATCACCACCTATACAAGGCCCCACTTGCAGACCGCAAAAGTATAACCCACGGGCCTAAGGGAGTAGCCTCGACCACAGCAAAACCCTATTCCCTCTGAAAGGGAATCCAGGTCCTTAGAGAGATGGGGAAAAAAGTCTACACCTCTGCTACTCTCTCAGCTAGAGCTTTAAACTGTCAGTTTCACATGATCCAATACCAAGAGTTTATGCTTGATCAGTTAATTAAAAGCTGTCCTCTGATGAATCTTTAGATAAGAAATATGTATTAGAAATGGTGAATAACATCCAACAGGTTAGTAACCATTCTTTAAAATGTGGCTATGATGCACTGGAGGCTTCATTTAGATCAGCCATGACTGGCACAGTGATAAGAAGGCATGCATGGTTGAAAGAACAGGTCTTGCCGGATCATGTTAAAGCTAAGCTATTGGATGCTCCTATGGATAAGGCCAGTCTATTTGGGGAACCTGCCCAGCAGGTAATGAAGAAAATGGAAGAGAAGGCAAAATCTGTACAAACAGTTAAAGATTTCCTACAGGTTCAGCCCCCAAGGTTTAGCAGGAACTGGCCTGCCAAAAATTGGTCCTTTCCTGACTCCACAAGATCCCAAAGGGGCAGGAACAGACGCTCTAGGGCAGAAATCAATCCAGAGGAGGTGCCTACAGAGGACGACAGTGGCAAGGCAATAACCGAGGCACAGACACAACCACTGCCACTACAACTGGACAATCTCAGTGACTTGGCTCTATCTCCGCCTACCAGGGAGCAAATAGCAGCACCATTAGGCGGAAAGTTAGCCTTATTCTCGAAAAATTGGCACTATATTACAAAAGACAAGTGGATTTTGCAAACCATAGACCAAGGCTACCGGTTCCACTTCCACACTTTACCAGTAAAAAGAGGAATGCCAAACCTGCCCCCAAATCAAAAAATAGAAGCCCTGCACCAGATAGCGGAATTAATAAAGATGAGAGCTGTGGAAAGGGTGCCAAAAACAGAACAGGGCAAAGGATTCTACTCCAGACTATTCCTAGTACCAAGAAAAGAAAAAAACTGGAGACCTATTCTCGACCTGTCCATCTTAAACACATACATCATTGTCCCAAAATTCAAAATGCTGACCCTACAGCAACTTCTTCCCATGCTGGGCAAGGAGTGTTGGCTGGTAACTCTAGATCTCAAGGAGGCATACCTGCACGTCCCCATTCGACCAAATTGCAGAAGATACCTCAGATTTCTTGCAGGATCAGAGCATTATCAATTCTCAGCATTGCCCTTTGGCTTATCTACTGCCCAGAGTATTCACAAAATGCCTGGCATCAGTAATCGCTCACTGCAGAGTACAGGGAATTCAAATTTATCCATACCTGGACGACTGCCTGTTACAAGCGGACAACAAAAGCAAGCTGACAACAGATTTACAAAGGGTCATTTACTTGCTACAAGCCCTGGGATACACAGTCAATTTTCAAAAGTCAAGGCTGATCCCATCCCAGACAAGAACATTCTTGGGCGCGGAATTGGACACAGTAAAACAGATGGCATTCCTATCTGCAGAAAAACAAATAGAACTCCCTCTTTACTTCTTAGCATTAACAAAGCAGAACAAACTAACAGCAAGAAAAGTTCTGCAGGCCTTGGGCTTCATGGCATCATGCATAATCTTGGTCCCACATGCCAGGCTGCATATGAGAAAGTTACAGTGGTACCTAAAGAATTTATGGTCTCAACACAGGCACAGCTTAGAAACAGAAATACCACTAATCCCATGCTTAAAACAGGAGTTCCTCTGGTGGGCTCGGGCATGCCAGTCAAACCCAGGCTTACCCTTCCACAACTTTCGAGCAAACCAAACCATCACAACGGATGCCTCAGACCTAGGATGGGGGGCACACATGCTGGACAAATGCGTACAAGGACTGTGGACTCAGGACCAGCTGCACCTGCACATAAACCAAAAAGAAATGCTGGCAGTAAAACTGGCAATCCTAAAATTCAGACCATTCCTCAAAGAAGGCCATTTGATGATAAGGACAGACAACACCACAGTCATGTGGTACATCAACAAACAGGGAGGCACTCATTCATACCCCCTATGCAGAATGACTTTGGACCTTTGGAATCTGGCTCTCAGCTACAACATCCAGTTATAGGCAATATTTGTACCGGGAAAAGAGAACACCCTAGCAGACATTTTAAGCAGAACAACCTCGGATGCTCACGAATGGATGCTACACCCGGACATCTTCAAGGCCATCACAAAGAAATGGGGAATGCCACAGATAGATCTATTCGCTTCCCCACAAAATCACCAGCTCAAAAAATTCTGCACAAGGCATTCCACCCACTTGCATGGAAGGTGGACTCTCTATCCTTCAGCTGGAAAGGCCTGACAGCATATGCATTCCCACCTCTTCCCTTGATGCACAAGGTACTACTGAAAATCAGAGGAACGTCCAAGGATAATTCTGATAGCTCCGAACTGGCCAAGACAACACTGGTACCCATTGCTGAGGAGCATGTCTCGGGAGAAAATGTGGTCAATACCCCTGATGCCTCTGATGTTAACTCAGAACAACTACAACATCATACATCCAAACCTAAAAACCTTGAAACTGACTGCCTGGAACATCACATAGCAGTAACTAACCCAGACCTTTCACAAAGGGTTAAAGACATTATCCTTGAAGCCCGCAGACCTTCAACAAGAAGGAACTATGCAGGAAAATGGAAAAGGTTCGTCATTTGGAGTACTGAAAGAGGAAAAGATGTGTCGAACATAGATATTGCTAACATTCTGGAGTACTTGGCAGAGCTTCTACATACAGGCCTGTCCTATTCCTCCATCAAGATACATGCATCAGCTATTTCAGCAGAATACAGCTTTGATCCTCCTGTCTTTTCACATCCTCTACTCAGGCAGTTTCTCAGAGGGATCAAGAATGTAAAACCTCCTAGGAAACCACCATTACCAGCATGGGACTTGAATTTTGTACTAGAAAAGCTGACACTACCTCTGTTTGAACCAGCAGCAACAGCAGATCTACAACACCTGTCATGGAAAACTGCTTTCCTGCTGGCTATTACTTCAGCAAGGAGGGTTTGAACTACAGGCCTTAATGGCAGTGCAACCCTTCCTAATCTTCCATCAAGATAGGGTATCCATGAGAACTAATCCTACATTTATGCCTAAGGTGGTATCCAGAGTGTCTTTAAACCAGGCAATCCACCTACCTACCTTCTTTCCCAATCCACAAAACAGAGGTGAAAGAATAATGCATACCTTGGATGTACATAGACAGTTACGCTACTACCTGGACAGAACCAAAGGTAACAGAAAAACTGACCAGCTCTTTGTAGCCTATGCAACAGGAAGGGAAGGAAAAGCAATTTCCAAACAGACAATCTCCAAATGGATAGGAAATTGCATAAGATTCTGTTACTCCTACCATGGAAAACCAATCCCACAGAACATAAGACCTCATTCTACAAGGGCTACAGCCACTACCACAGCTTTCTTAAGAGGAGTGGCAACCAAGGACATTATTGAGGCGCTACTTGGACCTCCGTGCATACATTTGCCAAGCATTATAATTTACCTCTATATTCTAGATCCCGAGCAGGGTTTGCCACTGCTGTACTGCAAGGGATCCTGGCTACACCATAATTATTATTCCTCCTCCCCTAGTTTGGCTATGGTATTCTACCCATTTGTTATGACTGCAGATGCATCCATGAAGGACATAGTACAGTTTTGTACCTACCATAAATGTAGATGTCCGAACTGGATAGCATCTGCAGTCAGGATTACCCTCCCTCCCTCCTTCCGCTCTGCGGTACTCCTAGGGTATTTAACCTCCTAATAGCTAGCTGGGGGGGGGGGTCTCTTATGGTGTATTTGTTTGTATATATGTACATACATGTTTATTTTTTGTGTTTGCCTTCTACCATTTTGGAAACATTGGCATTTATCCAAAATTTAGCTTTCCAAGAGGGCAATTGGCATCTGGGGCAAGAAACACTGAGGAAAATGGCGTCGGCTGATGCCTTTATACCCGAAGACCAGCAGAGATGACGTCGGGTGAAGCGCGACATCAGCCGAAGCCGGACCCGGACTTTGGAATCCGGCCGACCGAAGGGCTGCCTGACGACAGGACAACCCATTTGTTATGACTGCAGATGCTATCCAGTTCGGACATCTACATTTATGGTAAATACAAAACTGTACTTTCTCCTCCCCTGAAAATTTCATTAAAAAAAAAAAAAAAAGACTTTTCTATATAGCAGTAAAGTTAGTTCCCTTATTCTGTGTGTGCTTTTCTGTATAGTATCGATATATATTAGTACTTAAGAGTTAAATAGTACTAGATAAATAGATGTTCGATACGGTTAGATATTATAATTGGGTGCTATTTTGTGAGTTAACTCTGGGGTTATTGTCATTGTGGTAATTTTTTGATGAGATGTCTGACAAACTCTCTGGGTTTAAAAAGTGTGCATCATGCACACACACACTACCTAATGCTGACGCTGATGATGTGCTTTTGTCTCTGAGCATTGCACCTTGATTTGGCTTGTTCCATTTGTGAGGCTTTTGGCCAGAGGCGATTGTGAAAAAAATGACATATGACATAAACTTATCTTGAATGTCTCATTCAATCTTCCCCTGGGGCAAACAATAAAACTTCAGGGAAGAGAGGGGATGTCCTTCATGGATGCATCTGCAGTCATAACAAGTGGGTTGTCCTGTCGTCAGGCAGCCCTGCAGTCGGCCGGATTCCAAAGTCCGGGTCCGGCTTCGGCTGATGTCGCACTCCACCCGACGTCATCTCTGTTGGTCTTCGGGTATAAAAGCATCAGCCGACGCCATTTTCCTCAGTCTTTCTTGCCGCGTGCGCCAAGCAGAAGCTGTTCGCAAGTGCCGGTCGGTCGGATCCAGAGATTACTTCTACCGAATACTACTTCGAAGACTTCTAAAGCTAAGTACCCCGTTGGGGACTCTTTCTTGCCTCAGCCGATGTCAGAAAAAGTTAACAATTGTTTAACCTGTGGGAAACAAATACCTCATAAAGATTTCCACTCTTACTGTCTGCCTTGTTTAGGCCCAGCCCACGACGTAGCAGCCTGTTTGGCCTGTGCCTCTTTCAACCGACGAACGCTTAGGCGTCGGTCGGAGTTTGCAGAACGGTTTTTCGGTACTGATTTTGCGTACATTATGCCGACGGATCCTCCGACTACCCAATCTTCCAAAAAACGCAAAGATAAAGACCGACACTCGCGGTCCGCGGTTTCGGCCGAAACCACGGCAAAGCAAACCGCGAGTGTCTCGGTTTCGCCGAAACCCGGAAAACTGCTCAAAGTACAGCTGAACCTATTCTTACAACTGAGGCCCCTGCTACAATTCTTGAATCGACCTCAGAAATTTTACCCACTACGGTGGTTGACTTATCAGACACCATCCCTTGGATGTCTCTACCCCAGCACGTGGTGCTGCTAGGCCTCCAGCAGCCATGTCCATTAAGGCCTTCGCCAGGGCTAAAGCAGCCAAGACTACTAAATCAGTGCCTGTTAAACCCCCTCATCCAGGCCCTCTTCTAGTTCTCAAATGCTTTCTTTGGCAGAAGATTTAATTTCTTTAATTAGAGGATCTCAATCTCACCTAGACAGGCCCTCTCAGCCCCAGAGAAGAGACCTAGGGCAGAGCCCCTGAGCCAGTGTCTTCTGATGATTCTGCTGATGAATCAGACATAACTGACCAGCCTGAGGCTCCCTTCTCCAATTTTGAAGATTCTGATGCTGAAGAATCCATTCCAGCTGCTTCCCACCAGAAGAATTCTCCTTTGGGGAAACCTTGCATGCCATGCGAGAACAGTTCCAATGGCAGCAACAGGATTTTTCAGACTCCAGAAAAGACTTAGGACCTTTCTGCACCTCCCACAGCACAGGCCCTTAGCTATACCTCCTGTTCTCTCTGTGGTGGATGATGCTTTCAATGATGTTTGCTCCGCTCCAGATTCTTTACCCCAGCCCCTGCCAAACCAGACAGATTTTACAGGGTGCCAGATACTCATCACCACCTTTACAAGGCCCCACTTGCAGACCCAGAAACTATATCCCAGGGTCCCAAGGCAGTAGCCGACCACAGCTAAAAACCCTATTCCTTCTGAAAGGGAAGCAAGGTCACTAGACAGATGGGGTAAAAGGTCTACACTTCAGCTACTCTCTCAGCTAGAGCTTTAAACTGTCAGTTTCACATGATACAATACCAAGAGTTTATGCTTGATCAGTTAACTAAAAACTAACTACTGATGAATCTCTTGATAAGAAATATGTATTAGAGATGGTAAATAACATACAACAGGTTAGCAACCATTCCTTAAAATGTGGCTATGATGCACTGGAGGCTTCATTTAGATCAGCCATGACAGGCACAGTGATAAGAAGGCATGCATGGCTAAAGGAACAAGCTTTACCGGATCATGTTAAAGCTAAGTTGCTAGATGCTCCTATGGACAAGACAAGTTTGTTTGGTACACCTGCCCAGCAGGTTATGAAGAAAATGGAAGAAAAGGCAAAATCTGTTCAAACTGTTAAAGATTTCTTGCAGGTTCAACCCCAAGGTTTAGCAGGAACTGGCCTGCCAAAAATTGGTCCTTTCCTGACTCCACAAAATTTCAAAGGGGCAGGAATAGACGCTCCAGAGGCAGAAACCAATCCAGAGGAGGTGCCTACAGAGGACGACAGTGGCAAGGTAACAACAGAGGCACAGACACAGCCACTGCCACTACATCAGCACAACCACAGTGACTTAATCCTAAATCCGCCTACCAGGGAACAAATAGCAGCTCCTCTAGGCGGAAAGTTAACCTTATTTTCAAAGAACTGGCACTACATAACAAAAGACAAGTGGATTTTACAAACCATAGATCAAGGTTACCGGTTTCACTTCCACACTTTACCAGTCAAAAGAGGAATGCCAAATCTACCTCCAAATCAAAAACAGAGGCTCTACGCCAGATAATGGAGTTAGCAAACATGAGAGCTGTGGAAAGAGTGCCAACAGCAGAACAAGGAAAGGGTTCTACTCCAGACTATTCCTAGTTCCAAGAAAGGAAAAAGTTGGAGACCAATTCTCGACCTGTCCACCTTAAATACATACATCATTGTCCCAAAATTCAAAATGCTGACCCTACAGCAACTTCTTCCCATGCTGGGCAAGGAGTCTTGGCTGGTAACTCTAGATCTCAAGGAGGCATACCTGCACGTCCCCATTCGACCAATCTGCAGAAGATACCTCAGATTTCTTGCAGGATCAGAGCACTATCAATTCTCAGCATTGCCCTTTGGCGTATCTACTGCCCAGAGTATTCACAAAATGCCTGGCATCAGTAATCGCCCATTGCAGACTACAGGGAATTCAAATTTACCCATACCTGGACGACTGCCTGCTACAAGGGGACAACAAAAGCAAGCTGACAACAGATTTACAAAGGGTCATTTACTTGCTACAAGGACTGGGATACACAGTCAATTTACAAAAGTCAAGGCTGATACCATCCCAAACAAGGACATTCTTGGGCTGAATTGGACACAGTACAACAAATGGCATTCCTGACTACAGAAAAACAAAAAGAACTCCCCCTTTACTTCTTGGCACTAACAAAACTGAACAAGTTAACAGCAAGAAAATTTCTACAGGCCTTGGGCTTCATGGCATCATGCATAATCTTGGTCCCATTTGCCAGACTACATATGAGGAAACTACAGTGGTACCTAAAGAATTTATGGTCCCAACACAGACACAGTCTAGAAACAGAAATCCCACTAATTCCATGCTTAAAACAGGAGTTCCTATGGTGGGCTCAGGCATGCCAGTCAAACCCAGGCCTGCCCTTCCGCAGATGTCAACCAAGCCAGACCATCACAACAGACGCTTCAGACCTAGGATGGGGGGCCCACATGCTAGACAAATGCGTGCAAGGATTGTGGACACAGGATCAACTTCACCTGCACATCAATCTAAAAGAAATGCTGGCAGTAAAACTGGCAATCCAAAATTTCAAACCATTCCTCCAAGAGGGCCAGTTGATGATAAGGACAGACAACACCACAGTCATGTGGTACATCAACAAACAGGGAGGCACTCATTCATACCCCCTATGCAGAATGACCTTGGAGCTGTGGACCCTGGCACTCAGCTACAACATTCAGTTACAGGCAATATTTGTACCGGGGAAAGACAATACTCTAGCAGACATACTAAGCAGAACCACTTCGGATGCCCACGAATGGAAGCTGCACCCGGACATCTTCAAGACCATCTCAAAGAAATGGGGAATGCCACAGATAGACCTATTCGCATCACCTCTCAATCACCAGCTCAAAAAATTCTGCACAAGGACATTCCACCCACTAGCATGGAAAGTGGACTCACTCTCCTTCAACTGGAAAGGCCTAACAGCATATGCATTCCCACCTCTTTCTTTGATACACAAGGTACTACTAAAAATCAAGGAAGAACGTCCAAGGATAATCCTGATAGCCCCAAACTGGCCAAGACAACACTGGTACCCACTACTGAAGAGCATGTCTCGAACAACATGTGGCCAATACCCTGATGCCTTTGATGTTAACTCAGAACAACTACAGCATCATACATCCAAACCTAAAACGCTGCAACTGACTGCATGGAACATCACATAGCAGCAGCTAATCCAGAACTTTCCCAAAGAGTTAAAGACATTATTCTTGAAGCACGCAGACCTTCAACAAGAAAGAACTATGCTGGAAAATGGAAAAGGTTTGTCATTTGGAGTACCGAAAGAGGAAAAGATGTGTCAAACATAGATATGCCTAACATTCTGGAGTATCTGGCGAACTTCTTCATTCAGGCCTGTCCTACTCCTCCATCAAGATACATGCATCAGCTTTTCAGCAGAATACAGCTTTGATCCACCTGTTTTTCGCACCCTTTGCTCAGGCAGTTCCTCAGAGGAATCAAGAATGTAAAACCTCCAAGGAAACCACCATTACCAGCTTGGGACTTAAACTTTGTGCTAGAAAAGTTGACACTAGCACCCTTTGAACCAGCAGCAACAGCAGACCTACAACACCTGTCATGGAAAACTGCTTTCCTACTGGCAATTACTTCAGCAAGGAGGGTTTCAGAACTACAGGCCTTAATGGCAGTGCAACCCTTCCTAATCTTCCACCAAGATAGAGTGTCCTTGAGGACTAATCCTACATTTATGCCTAAGGTGGTATCCAGAGTATCTTTAAACCAGGCAATCCACCTACCTACCTTCTTTCCCAACCCACAAAACAGAGGGAAAGAATACTGCATACCTTGGATGTACATAGACAGCTACGCTACTACTTGGACAGAACAAAAATAGCAGAAAGACTGACCAACTTTTTGTAGCCTATGCAACAGGAAGGGAAGGAAAAGCTATTTCCAAACAGACAATCTCCAAATGGATAGGAAATTGCATACGATACTGTTACTCCTTCCATGGAAAACCAATTCCACAGAACATAAGACCTCATTCTACAAGGGCAACAGCCACTACCACAGCCTTCTTACGAGGAGTGGCAACCAAAGACATTATTGAGGCGGCTACTTGGACCTCCGTGCATACATTTGCCAAGCATTATAATTTGCCTCTTTATTCCAGATCCCGAGCAGGGTTTGCCACTGCTGTACTGCAAGGGATCCTAAACACACCATAATCTACCTTTATCCTCCTCCCTAGTTGGCTATGGTATTCTACCCACTTGTTATGACTGCAGATGCATCCATGAAGGACATAGTACAGTTTTGTACCTACCATAAATGTAGATGTCGAACTGGATAGCATCTGCAGTCAGGATTACCCTCCCTCCTTCCCTCTGTGGTACTCCTAGGGTGTTTACCCTCCTAATAGCTAGCTGTCGGGGAGTCTTTATGGTGTATTTGTTTGTATATATGTACATATATGCTTATTGTTGTGTTTACCTCTATCTATTTGGAAACATTGGCATCTATCCAAATTTTACCCTGCAAGAGGGCTACTGGCATCTGGGGCAAGAAACACTGAGGAAAATGGCGCCGGCTGATCCTTTTATACCCCAAGCCCAACAGCGATGACGTCCGGTGGAGTGCGACATCAGCCGAAGCCGGACCCGGACTTTGGAATCCGGCCGACTGCAGGGCTGCCTGACGACAGGACAACCCACTTGTTATGACTGCAGATGCTATCCAGTTCGGACATCTACATTTATGGTAGGTACAAAACTGTACTTTTCATCTCCTTCTGTCTCTTCCAAGTCTAAGGATAACACTAAACACTGCAAGAGGGACAAATCCAAATCTATGAGAAAACACTCCCCAAATCTGTCCAGTACAGAAGAGGTTCCCAGAAAACAAAAGTGTAAAAGGAGACACTTTGATTACCCTGAGGAATCTCCTATGATAGATACTGATTTCATTGAGAGAGAAGCTTCCTCCAGGTCCCCTTTTGAAGATGTCTGTTTCGGAGATATCCTTGCCACCACTAAGACGGAAAGGGGGTTGGTCTTCCCAAATATCATATTTGGAGGAATTAGTTTCCCTCAAGGTTTTTGGCTCTGGCCCATCTACTTCTTGGGTGGTCCCCCAGTTGATGAGATCATTGATACCATGTCTTCACGGATATGGGGGAATCCCTGACGCAGTTGAACCCATCCCCATGAGGTTGCATACATTTTTAGTGGCTCCTAATGACCATTCACATTAGCACAAGGGCTGAGCAGTAGATACTGTGGTTGTGGAGGCTGCCACTATAAAGGAGCTTACTGAAGAGAGCTCCTCTGTTCCCTGCCAAGTAGAGTCATGTGCTGTAGACAGATTTGGGAAGTGGTTCTATGCCTCATCTACCTTTTTGATGAAGCTTAGCTATCAGGAACACACTACCTTTTTTCAGATAGACTTGGTCAAAGATAATCTCCACTTCTCTGCCAGGGACCTTAACTGTGGATCAGAAAAAGGATCTTGATTCTCAGATGGGTACCACGTTATCCCTCTCTAATGCATTTGTGCACCTCATCTCTAATGCCACAGAGGGAGTGTCTAGAGCAGCTGGCACAGGTATTTCCATCAGACGGCATGCCTTGGATATGGCTTTGTGACTTTGCAGAGCACTTCAGCACGTCCTTTGTCAATGCCTCAAATAACGGATGAACTTCATTTGGTCCACAAGTTAAAGAAACCATTTCCAGAAGTGAGCAGGATGTGGTAAAACCCAATCTGTCATTGTTTTCAAATTTTCAACTCCTCAGAGGACCTTCTCCAAAAATCAGAAGGCAGGGAAGAAAATATGGTTTCGAAAATCTCGGGGCTTTTCATCTGACACATTTGGAGAGTGAACTTCACATGGCAGAAGGGGAAATTCTCACAATGGACATTGCTCAAGAGGCAGAGGTGGCCCTCATTTTCTCCTAGAAGGCTTTTCAGCACTCCTGAAAGTCTGCCTGACTTGTACTCTGGAAGCAGTCAGGACATTTGTCTCTGCACCCAGTGGCCTGGACATTCATCACTCAAGACAAATGGGTGCAGAGAATAATCACTTGCTTGTGCGAAGACCTTAGGATAAAGATTAAACTTCAGAAATCTGGGCTGCAGCCCACCCAATCTCTGGAGTTTATCAGAGCACTTTTAGATATGACAACACTCATTGCAAAGCTCCACCATTCACTGATCTCATCTGTACATTCCCAAGCCCAGCTGTTTCTGTCACACAAGTAGCCACCAGCCAAGTTGGTTGTCTGGCTTCCGGGTTCCATGGTTGCCTCCATAATTTTGTTTTCACCAGATTTTGCAGTGGGCTCTTCAGTAGACATTGCAGTACAGTGGTCAGTCTGGCAACAACCAGTGTCCTACCCAGTCATTCTTACGAACATTTTCAGAGGATGCATTCTTTGGTGGATAAATTTTCCTCTATCAGTGCTGTTCCTTTACCATTCCGCCTCTGCAAACTACAGTGACTACTAATGCTTCCCTAATAGGATGGAGGGCATTATTTGGAAGGACAGTCCAGGGTACATGTTCTCATGTAGAGGCCAGTCTTCACATCAGTGTCAGAGTTGAGAGCTGTCCTGCTAGTTCAGGACTCTCTTCGCTTGGATGTGATTTTGATTCAAATTTACAATATTGCTGTTTGGTACATAAACAGGGAAGGAGCCAGATCTTGCCCCTTGTGTCAAGAAGCCATGAGGACTCGACAATAGGTGATATCTTTGTGCTGCTTTCTAGCAGCAATGCCTTTTCTGGGGAGGTCCAACTTTCTTGTAAGTAGGTGGAGCAGATCCATTCTGCTTCTCCATTAGTGGTCCCTCAGTGCATTAGTAACAAAGTAGATTTTCAGCCACTAGGACCATGCTAGTTGCAACTTCTTCACCTCTCAGCTGAACGCCAAATACAAGTACTTTGCTCTGATCTCCCATGAGGGGGAGTCATCCATGGATGCTCTGTCGCACCCTTGGCTCCTGAGACTTTTTTGTCCCACTCACTTTTCCATCCATCCCCACATTTCTTCAGAAAGCATTGGCATTGAAGGTCCCCTCAGTGTCCATGGCAGTCATGGTTTCCCTTCCTTTGGCCACCTCTAGGTCACCCTGCTTGGGAATTGGGCTAAGACCCAAATTTGCTATCTCATCTTTTGTGCGAGCCTTATCCAAACGTACAAGCCCTGAAACTAACCACATGGTTTCTCCAGATACTGTGATGGTTCGACTGTCCAAGATTTCTCCTACCATTGCTCAAATTTTATCTTCATCACATAAACCCTGAGATAGAAAGATTTACAAGGCAGATTGAAGAGATTTTCAGTTTGGACCATGGAGAGACATTGATCCATTATCAGACCCTCTTTCAGCAGTTTTAAACTTCCTTGCACATCTTTTTCAGTGTGGAGCTAGTTACTGCCCTATCAAACTTCATTTAGCTGCCATTTCTTTTCAAATTGATGAAGGTCCTACTCCTGTAGCTTCTCTTCGGTTATCTAAAGCCTTTATCTTAGGCACCTTTCATCTACATCCCCTGCTCAGAGATCCAGTCCCAAAGTAGGATATTACTGTTTTGCAGTTCTTTACAGCTCCCCTATTTAAATCTGCTGTCAAGGCCGGTTTTAAGTTCCTGTCATGTTATTCTTGGTGGCTATTATGTCTGCCGAAAAGATTTCAGAATTGCATGCATTTTCCTCAAAAATCCCCACTTTTGTTTTTCACAAAGAGTGTGTTTGAGGGCAAATCCATCCTTTCCATCAAAGATGAGTTCTGAATTCTGCATCAGGGCAGACTATAAATTTGGCAGTCTTTTTTCCAAATTTCTCAAATGAGGTGAATATATTTTGCATTTTCTAGCTGTACATTGCCAGCTGCGTTTTTACTTGCACCGCACTAAACCTTTCAGGTCTGATCAGCTGTTGCCTTTTTCTTTAAAACCAAAATTAGGACAGGTAGTATCCAAAGTCTTATCTCAAGATTTGCTGAGAGAAGGGGTTTTCCTCTCCCTTCAAAACCTAAAGCTCATTTAGCAAGATCTGTGGCCTCATCTATAGCCTTTTTCTCCAGAGTCCACATTTGATATTTGTGCTGCAACTACCTGGTCTAAAATTCCCACCTTCATCACTCATTACAAATTAGATGTTCAGTCCAGATCCAGGGCTTCTTTTGGTTCAGCTGTGCTCAGCAATATCCTTCCATGAGACCACCCTAGAGTTAAAGTAGTTCAGGACTTTCCTACATGTAGTGGAATGGACAGAAAAGGCAACAACAGATATAAAAGTTATGCACTCAGCATAACATTAGAGCTGTGTTGTCATATTCCAGCCATTCCTCTGCTACCCTCACTCCATCCCCCTCTGTAATTACTTCTAACAATTAATGCTAATCATCAGATCTGATGTCATTTTCATTCGTTCCTCAACCTGTGGGTCTCTGATCCGATTCTGCCACTTTTCAAAGCTTAGGCTCTGACGCTTGAGCTCTTGCATACCCATAATGCCTCATTCCCCCAGATTACCTCTGATCTCATTTGGCACTCTACAAGAAGCATTGAATCAGATCGCTCGAGCTCCGCTGAGAGTTTCTGGTGAAGTTTTGTTTACATATAAGCATCCTTTGGACGGCGCAGCGGTTGTGATGTCAGCTCACAGCAAGCAGATGTTCTTCGTGTTTCACTGTTGCAGTTATCACATTTGGGTTATCCCTGCTAAGGTAGCCCTCAGCTGGCCCGAATACCAGAGGCTTAGTATTTCTGTGCCGGTTGCTGTCGCTTCAGGACTGACGTCAGGTCGTCAGTAGTATAAAGTAAGGCAGCCGATGTCATTACATCAGTCTTTCTTGCCAAGGAGCCTGAAGCAGAAGCAGTTCGCACGAGTGCCAGTCAGCCGCTACCCGAGTTTCGTCTTCTGAATTGAAGCTGAAGTCTTCTAAAGCTAAGTACCCCATGAGGATCCTTTTTTCTTACACTAATCAATGTCAGAAAAAGTTAACAATTGTCTTGCTTATGCTGACAAATGGAAAAGGTTCTGCACCTGGATTCAGGCTAAGGGAGCCAATACGGCACAGCCATCCCTCCCTCTCATCCTGGCTTACCTAGCTGACATGATACACAGTGGTCTCTCTTTTTCCTCTATTAAAATTCATGCCTCTGCTATCTCTGCCCATTTCCATACTGAACCGCCCCTTTTCTCACACCCTCTGATCAAACAATTCCTAACATGGGCTAGCAATTTGAGGCCACCCAGAAGAGCACGTACCCCAGCTTGGGACCTTAACTTTGTGTTGGAAAAGCTCACCCTGCCCCCCCCCCCTTTGTACCAGCATCTTCAGCGGAGTTAGAATGTCTCTCCTGGGAGACGGCTTTTCTTCAGGCCATAACTTCAGCCAGAAGAGTCTCCTAGCTACAAGCACTCATGGCTGTGGAGCCCTTCATCATCTTCCATGCTGACAGGGTTTCCCTCAGGACTAACCCATCCTTCATGCCCAAAGTGGTGTCCAGTGTAACTCTCAACCAATCCATTCATTTGCCCACCTTTTTCCCTAACCCACAAAACAAGGGGAAAAGGGTCCTGCACTCTCTAGATGTGCGCAGACAGCTCAGATTCTGTATAGACAGGACTAAATCATTCAGAAAGTCTAATCAATTACTGGGTTAGCTTTGCTGCAGGGGCAGAGGGCAAAGCCATCTTCAAGCAAACAATTTCCAAATGGATAGCACACTGAGCACACTGCATCCATTTCTGTTGCATGCAACATGGAAAACTTCCTCCTAAGGGCGTCCAGGTTCACTCCACCAGAGCAGCCTCCACCTCTGCAGCTTTACTCAGAGGAGTCTCCACCAAGGACATCCTGGAGGCTGCCACCCGAACATCTGTTCACACTTTCACCAAGCATTACCACTTTGGGAATCAAATCAAATGTGATGATTGCAGCAGTGAAACACAAAGAACATAGTACAGTTGTGTACACTTAATATAAATGTAGATGTTCGAGTGTATTCACTGTTGCAATCTTGGTTTCCCCTCCCTCTCTCCCCCTCTTCTGTCTTCTGTCTCTCTCTCCTTACAAGGAACACTTTGGTATTTACTTTCTACAGGTGGGGTTCTTCCACCATAACCTGGCTCCCACTTGGGGTCTCCTGACAGGGCAAGAAAAACTGATGTAATGGCGTTGGCTGCCTTACTTTATACTACTGACAACCTGACGTCAATCCTGAAGCGACAGCAACTGACGCAGAAATACTAAGCCTCTGGTATTCGGGCCGGCCGAAGGCTACCCTGGCAGGGATAACCCAAATGTGATGACTGCAACAGTGAATAGACTCAAACATCTACATTTATAGTCAGTGTACACAACTGTACTTTCTTTGGTTTGATTCTTGGCTGGGGTGCCTTCTGTGCAGAGTCTGCATGCCCTCCCTGCGTTCGTGTGGGTTTCCTCCCACATTACAAAGACATGCGTCTGGCACGTATCTCCCTGGGCTTCCAATGAAAACTGGCTTTGTTCCAAGTCGGACTTTCCCAGTCAACAAATGTTACAAGTCATTTATTCTTTTCTCCTGTTAGTTTTTTCTTTTTCCCCTATATATATTGAAGAAAAAAAGTTCACTGGTCTGTTCCTGAGGAACTTTTTGGTCTTTTCCCTTTCTCCTTTATCTTTGAGATGTGTGATAACCCCTTAGGGTTTAAAAAGTGCACTTCCTGTGGTCACAAGTTTCCTTTATCTGATGCCCACAGGGAGTGTGTGTATTGTCTCAGCCGTTCTCACCTGGAAACCTCCTTACTAAACCTCCTTACTTGGTTTTCTCCGGACGCCTATTCCCTCAGGACCAACCGCAAACGCTTCCTAAAATCAATCAAATGAAGCAAACACCAAATCGTCTTCCTACCTAAACAAACAAAGGGCTAAGTAGAAAACACTCATGAATATAGGCTACCTCACTAGATGTTCTGAGAGCAGCAGATTCACTGGTCACAGGACAGCTGGTTTATTTCGCTCCGATAAATTGTTTATTCAATTGTAAAATTCCAGTTTCTCAAAACCAGTTTGGATTTCACAGTGCATTTTATTGCATCGATTTTATTGGCTTAAGGGAAGGTCAGGAAAGGCCGTGTTCATGCCCATTCAACAACCAAGTATCGATTAGGCGCCTCTTCAGGGGGGTGTTCTCTCTGGATGATTGGACAGCGGCTACGCCAGCCTTGCGTCTCTTCACATTTTATTTCTCACTTTCAATTGGATCATCGTCAGGGGTAAGACATCCTTTGCTCTCCGGTGCTCGAGGAATATCTTTCATGAGCGCCGTAAGATTCGGAGTAGCTGGGGACTCTACACAGGTTACCGAAAATGAATATCATTACTTCAGATTTAGAGTTATGTATTGCTCCTGCTTCACGTTCCATAGGTGTGTTTGTTGTCCATTTGTCTGCAACCCTCCTCCCGCCTCCTTTTCCTTTTCCTGCATAGTACCTGTTACTAGTTTACCCTTTTATTGTTGGGCTTTAGCAGAGCCGATCTGAGGTCATGAGGGAGTCACAGGGCATTATGTGAGGAGGAGCTGAGCTTGGATCCCATAGCTGGACTATGCGGTTATCGGATTCGGATCTCGGATCCATAACCCTGCAGACAACAGACAAAAACACCTACTCAGATGAGATGGTGGGTGGTGAGTACATAACTTCTAATTCCATCTATGATGGATTTCACCCTTGTGCGTTGGCTGACCACCGCAACAAACTGATTTTGAAAGGCCTGATTTCTTCCCTTGCCCCAGCTCTGGGTTGTTCTACTTCAGGGGCTCAAACCCCAGCCAAAAAGTATAAGGAACACAGGAAACATTCCCCAGACAAGTCTGCCTTTGTCATTCAGTGAGCTTGCAAAAAAGGCTCCCAGAACATTAGATCCAACATCCTCTGATTGGAGTAAGTCTGCCAACTCATCTCCTCAGACCCGATCTCCTTCTTCTTCCTCTGGCCTGGATCAGACTGCCTCTGGATCTCGCTTTCAGGACAGACCCCCGTAAACATCCTCTAGATCACCTTCCATGTCTTCTGTCAGGTCTTCCATAGCTTTTCTGGATTTGAGGTGGACACGCTTATGAGGCAGATGTTCTTCGTGTTTCACTGTTGCAGTCCATTACATGTGGGTTATCTGCTTGCAGTAGCTCTCAGTTGGCCTGATTAACAAAGTCTTGGGTCCTGCGTCGGTTGCTGTCCCTTCTTCCATGATGTCAGGTCGTCAGGGGTATCACACATGCAGCCGATGCCATTACATCAGTCTTTCTTGCCGTGCAGTGCCCGAAGCAGAAGCAGTTCGCAAGTGCCGGTCGGCCGACTCCTGAAATTTTCGTTTGAGTTTCAGAACCAAAGTCTTAAACTAAAGCTAAGTACCCCATTGTGGAAACTTTTTCTTGCTCCTTACCAATGTCAGTAAAAGTTAATAATTGCATTACTTGTGGAAAGCAAATACCTCACAAAGATTTTAATTCGTACTGTATTCCTTGCCTAGGCTATGACCACGACATACCTTGCTGTCGGTTTTGTGCTTTATTTAAACAGCGCACTAGCCATCGTCGGTATATTTTTGCTTCTAAATATTTCTGTTCTCTGTTTAATTATCCAGAAATGTCGATGGTTATCCTTCCGACTACCGGGATTCTGAAAAAACGCAAAGATAAAGACAGAGACAGGCAGCTGAGATCCAAAGCTGCCAACGACGCTTCTCCTAAGCCAGTCAACAGTTTGTTGGTACTCAGTGAGGTGCTTTCGCAGCCCCTGATACCCGCTAATTCTGACTCGCAGGCCTCAACTGAGACCCATTCGGAGTCCAGTATGCCAAGAGATGCTTCAACTGTGGAACCTGCAGATGTCTCTTCCTTGGATTGGTCCGAAGCCGCTGTGCAGGCACTGGCTTCTGAGGGTGTGATGTTCATCTTGCATACAGCTGCAGTAATCACAGATGGGTTTTCTGCCGTCAAGCGGTCCCTCGGTCGGCCGAATTCCAAAGTCTTGGTCCGGCGTCGGTTGTCGTCGCTTTCTCTTCTGACGTCAGTGAGGCCAGAGTATATAAGACACAGCCGACGCCATGTTCTTCAGTCTTTTTTGCCGTGCGGTGCCCGAAGCAGAAGCAGTTCGCAAGTGCCGGTCGGCCAGCTCCTGAATCACGAAAATTTTGGAAACCGAAGTCTTCATTAAAGCTAAGTACCCCATTGGGGAAACTTTTCTTGCCTCAGACCGATGTCAGAAAAAGTTAATAACTGTATTTCTTGTGGGAAGCAAATACCGCATAAGGATTTCCATTCCCTCTGCATACCTTGTTTAGGCCCAGACCACGACGTCTCGGGCTGTCGCTTTTGCGCTACCTTCAATAAACGCACTATTAAGCGTCGGGCGGAGTTCGCCCAACACTATTTTGGTAAAGCTTTTGATTATAAAATGTCGTCGGACACTCCAACTACCGTTTTGTCCAAAAACCGCAAGGAAAAGGACCGACACGCGAG
Source organism: Protopterus annectens (assembly GCF_019279795.1). Classification (NCBI taxonomy): domain Eukaryota; kingdom Metazoa; phylum Chordata; order Ceratodontiformes; family Protopteridae; genus Protopterus; species Protopterus annectens. Next base: position 1,913,594,370 of record NC_056725.1, read on the forward strand.
GCCCGCGGTCCCCGCCGACACCACGCCAAAACAGGCTACACGTGGTCCGGTTCTCAGCGAGACGCCTTTGCAGTCCCTGACTACCGACGACACTCCTTTGGCGGTGTCCTCTGTACCCGAGACCGCTGGGTCCTCGGCCCTTTCCCAGACTACAACCACCGAAGCCTTTGCTAATGTTGAGCCTACTAATGTGGACAGGCCCACCTCCACCCACGGTGTCTTTAGACCCTCATCTTCTTTTTCTATTAAGGCCTTTACTAAATCCAAAGCAGCCAGGCACCCCAAGAGGCCTGTTGCACAGGGCCCATCTCCAGGTCCCATGCCTAAAAAACAGATGCTTAAAATGGCTGAGGATTTAATTACTCTTATCAGAGGTTCTCAACCCCCTCCAGACAAGATACCCAGAGTGGAGGAAGATTCTCCCTCTTCTGATCAGGGATCCATTTTATCAGAACATTCTGATGCAGAGTAACACTCTTACTCCCCTTTTGAGGATTCGGATGCAGAACAGTCCATCCCTTCTGTATCTCCTCCTGAGGATTTTTCCATTGGGGAAACCTTGCACACCTTGAGGGAACACTTCCATTGGGAAGGCCAAGACTTTTCAGATTCTAAGAAAAGGCATAGGGAATTTCTTTTGTTACCTCAACACAGACCTCTGGCGATACCCCTGTTTTGGACATACTTGATGATGTTTATTCGGAGGCTTGCCTTAACCGATTCTCTGCCTCCTGCGCCAGTCAAACCTGATAGGTATTACAGAGTACCCAACTCTCACCAATTTCTCTTCAAAAGCCATAATGCTGACCCTGAAACCATTTCACAAGGCCCCAAGGGATTGAAGGCCTCCACTGCCAAGAATCCACTTCCTGCAGAAAGAGTCAAGATCTTTAGAAAGGTGGGGTAAAAGGTATATACCTCGCCACCCTAGCCATGAGGGCCTTAAATTGTCAGTTTCATATGCTTAAATATCAACAGTTCCTGTTATCACAATTAAGGAATAAAATGTCTCAACCTGAACAACCAGATTTAAACGAGTTACAGGATATGATGCATAGTGCAGAGCAAGTGGGTAAACACACTTTACAATGTGGTTATGATGCCCTAGAGGCTTCAAGTAGAGCGGCTACAGGATCAGTCATTCGCAGACATGCTTGGCTTAGAGAACAAAACTTGCCTGATCATGTCAAAGCTAAACTTCTAGATGCTCCTTTACAAAAGGATGTGCTGTTTGGTACTAATGCTGAGGAGATACTACGGAAAATGGAAGAAAAAGCCAAATCTATGCAAACTGTCAAAGCCTTTTACAGGTCCAACCACCACGCTTTTAGCAGAAATTGGCCTTCAAAAAACTGGTCCTTTCCAGCCACTGACAAGCCCCAAAGAGGTAGATACAGATGCACAAGGGGCAGAGGGCAATCACAAGGATCATATAGAGGCGACAATGGCAAACTCCAGCACCAAGAGGTGGCGAGGACAGTGCACAACAATACAGGAAGCAAACCCAATGACTCCCGCATTTCCATGCCAAGCACTTCTCAGCTGGCAGCACCTCTGGGAGGAAAGCTAGCATTATTTGCAGCCAATTGGCATATTGTCACAACAGACAAATGGATCCTGGACATTATAAACAGAGGCTACAAATTTCATTTTCACACTCTTCCAAAAATGAGAGGCATGCCAAACCTGCCACAGAATCAAAGGGCAGAGGCACAACTACAAATTTCAAAGCTCATAAGCATGAGAGCTATTCAAGAGGTACCTACTCACGAACAAGGTCAAGGTTTTTATTCAAGACTTTTTCTGGTACCAAGGAAAGGAACCGACTGGAGACCCATTTTGGACTTATCCACCCTAAACACATTTCTACTGCACCAAAATTCAAGATGCTCACATTACAGCAACTTCTTCCCATGCTGGGCAAGGAGTTTTGGCTGGTAACATTGGACCTCAAGGAGGCATACCTGCATGTCCCAATCAAACAAAGCTGCAGAAGATACCTCAGATTTCTTGCAGGTTCAATTCACTATCAATTCTCTGCATTGCCCTTTGGCTTATCTACTGCGCCCAGAGTATTCACAAAGTGCCTGGCATCAGTGATTGCCTACTGCAGACTTCAAGGGATACAAAGTTACCCTTATTTGGACGACTGCCTGATCCAAGCGGACAGCAAACACATACTTCTGGAACACCTGGCATATGTGACATGGTTATTGCATTCTCTGGGATACACAATCAACAAAGAGAAATCAAGGCTAACACCATCTCAGAAAATAACTTTCCTGGGTGCCAACTTGGACACAAACACCCAGATGGGCCTATCTTACGCCAGAAAAACAGGGGCAACTATCTCATTACTTCAAAATACTAGCAAAAAGTACCAGGCTTACTGCAAGGAAAATCCTGCAGGCTCTGGGATTCATGGCATCTTGCATTCTTTTAATCCCATGTGCAAAGCTGCATATGAGGAAACTTCAATGGTACCTAAAAAACCTATGGTCTCAACACAGTCACAGTTTGGAAACAATAATACCAATAATCCCATGTTTGCAAAAGGAATTTCTATGGTGGGCCCAAGCATGTCAAGCAAACACAGGCCTCCCATTCTGCAAGCCTCAAGCAAAGCAAGTTATCACAACAGACGCCTCAGATTACGCCTGGGGGGCGCACATGATGGACAGGTGCATCCAGGGCAAATGGTCCCAAAAAGAAAAGCACCTTCACATCAATCAAAAAGAAATGCTAGCAGTAATAAATGCAATTACAGCTTTCATGGACTTCCTGCATCCAGGACAATTACTGATAAGAACAGACAACACCACAGTAATGTGGTACATAAACAAACAAGGAGGAACACATTCTTACCCCTTGTGCAGACTAGCCATGACTCTTTGGAACTTGGCTCTGGAATGGCAAATCGAACTTCAAGCCCAGTACCTGCCAGGATTGGAAAACATGCTGGCAGACAAATTAAGCAGAAATATGACAGATCCACACGAATGGAAGTTACATCCTCAGGTGTTTACAGAAATAACCCAAGTGTGGGGGAGGCCAGACATAGATCTTTTTGCCTCCCACAGGAATCATCAATTGGAAACATTTTGTTCAAGGACCTTTCATCCAAAGGCCTGGAGAGTGGACACCCTTTCATTCATTTGGACAGCATGGACAGTTTATGCATTCTCACCTCTGCCTCTTCTGCCCAAGGTACTTTTGAAAGCAAGAGCAGACAGACCGAAGATGATACTGATTGCTCCAGATTGGCCACGGCAACACTGGTACCCACTGCTGAGGAGCCTAACACATACTCCTCCCTTGTCCCTGCCTCTACTGCCTCTTCTGCTGACTCAGCACAGCTACAAAACTCTCCACAGTCAGCTGAAAACACTCAATCTCGCTGCATGGAAAATTCCTTAACACCACAACAGACCATACTCTCCAAGGAGGTGCAGGATGTCATTTTGGAGGCCAGAAGGCCATCTACTAGAAAAGCTTACTCCGCAAAATGGAAGCGGTTTTGTTCTTGGAATGAGAAAAAGGCCAGGACCCTAGAAAACTGAACTTGCCTCAGGTATTACAGTATCTAGCTGAGCTGCTGAACAGTGGACTTTCATTTTCTTCCATAAAAATCCATGCCTCAGCCATTTCTGCAGAATACAACACGGATCCTCCTTTATTTTCTCACCCACTCTTACGACAGTTCCTCAGAGGGGCTAAGAATATTAGACCACCAAGGAAACAACCAATACCAGCCTGGGATCTTAATTACATACTAGAAAAATTAACATTGCCTCCTTTTGAACCAGCTGCCTCAACAGATTTGCAATATTTGTCCTGGAAAAAACTGCCTTCCTTCTGGCTATCACTTCAGCTCGTAGAGTTTCGGAGCTACAGGCCCTCATGGCAGTGCATCCCTTTCTCATTTTCCATCAGGACAGGGTTTCCCTTCGTACCAACCCATCATTTATGCCTAAAGTGGTATCCAGGGTAGCTTTAAATCAAGCCATACACCTTCCTACCTTTTACCCCAATCCTCAAAACAAAGGGGAAAGGCTGCTAACATTCTTTAGACATCCATAGGCAGCTACGTTACTACTCGGACAGAACAAAGTCCTTCAGGAAATCAGAACAACTCTTTGTGTCCTATGCTGTAGGGGTTCAAGGGAAGCCAGTTTCCAAGCAGACTATTTCAAAGTGGATAGGCCTCTGCATACGGTTTTGTTATTCCTATCATGGGAAATCTATTCCTACAGGTATCAGATCACACTCCACCAGGGCCACAGCTACCTCTGCAGCTTTCCTCAGAGGAGTTCCTACCAAAGATATTCTGGAGGCAGCCACTTGGAGTTCTGTACATACCTTCACAAAACACTACCACCTGCCTTTATATTCCAGAACCAGAGCAGGCTTTGCCACTGCTGTTTTACAGGGCATTCTGGCTCAACCCAGTTCCTCCTAGTACCTACCACCCTGTGCGTAGCTTTGGGACTCTACCCATCTGTGATTACTGCAGCTGTATGCATGATGAACATAGTACAGTTTTGTACCTACCATAAATGTAGATGTTCGAGTGCTAATACAGCTGCAGTACAGGATGTTCTTCATCTCACATTGCTGCAGTCCTTACATATGGGTAGTCCGCTGTCCTCGGTCGGCCCGAATACCAAAGTATTAGGCTGACGTCGGTCAAGGCGCTTAAAACTGACATCAGGACGTCAGGGTACAAAAGCGCATGACCGACGTCATTTCCTCAGTCTTTTTTGCCGCATGGTCCGATGCAGAAGCAGCGTTGCAAGTGCCGTTCGGCGTTCTGAAATTTTTCGAATTCGGAGTTTCAGACCGAATCCACGTTGGCTAAGTACTCCGTTGCGGAATATTTTGTTTTTCTTGCCTCAGTGTTTTACCGGATGTCAGAAAAGTGAATAACTGTATTTCTTGTGGGAAACAGATACCATAGGGATTATCATTCTTTGTGTATTCCTTGTTTGGGGCCTGAGCACGACGTTGTTGGGTGTCGCTTTGCTAGGTTCAATAAACGCACTATTAGAAGGTTAGATTGTGCTAGGCTGGTCTTTGGGAAGCGGTGCAATTATAATATGCCGTCGGATTCTCCGCCCGCTTCTGAAGAAGCGCAAAGACAAAGCAGTTAAACCCAGGCAAGATGAGTCGTCCTCCGGACGCCGGTTTAGAGCTTCAGTGGAACCGGTGGTTCCGACGCGGAGACTTCTCTGGAGTCTCAGGGGGCGACTTTGATTTTGCAGGAGGTGGTCTCTCAGGAGGCAGGTCAGGCTGAAGGGGCTTCTCAAGTTACTGTACTCCCCTCCCTTCCTGGGGTGGGTAGGCCTTCTCCTTCTGTTTCCAAGGCTTCTCCCAGAGGCAGCCCAGTTTTAGCTTCTGTTGGTGTCACTCCTAGTTCAGCAGGGTCTGTGCCTAAGAAGCACATGCTTAAAATGGCAGAAGATTTGATTACTCTGATTAGAGGTTCTTTGCCCCTCCTGATAAGAGGCCTAGGGTGGAGCCAGAGTTGGGAAGTTTTGAGCAGGCTTCGGATGTTTCAGAGTCTTCAGCTGAAGACTTGCAGGAGTACTCTCCTTATTCTGATTCTGATGCAGATGATTCCACTCCTTCTGCTTCGCCTCCAGAGGATTTTTCTTTTTCAGAGACACTTCATTCTATGAGGGAACATTTTAAGTGGGAAGGTCAGGACTTCTCTGATTCTAGGAAAAGGCTTAGGGAGTTTTGCTGTTACCCCAGCATAGGCCCTTGGCTATACCCCTGTTCTGGATGTTGTGGAAGATGTGTTTGCAGAGGCTTCACTTAATCCTGATTCTCTGCCTCCTGCTCCTGTTAAACCGGATAGGTTTTACAGGGTGCCTGAGGCTCATAAATATCTTTATAAGAGTCCTAGGCGGACCCAGAAACTATTAGTCAGGGACCTAAGGGTGTCAAGGCCTCTGTTGTAAAAATCCGGTTCCTCTAGATAAAGAAGCCAGAGCTTTGGATAGATGGGGAAAGAAGGTCTATACATCTTCTACCTTAGCTATGAGGGCTTTGAATTGCCAGTTTCATATGTTGAAATATCAAAACTTTCTTCTTTCTCAATTGAAGTCTAAGGTGGATGCTCTGGCGGAAGGCATTGAGTGTAAAGAATTACAAGATTTGGTGCATGTCTCTGAACAGGTGGGTAAGCATTCATTGCAGTGTGGTTTTGATGCTGTGCAGGCCTCGTCTAGGGTGGCTGCCACTGGCTCAGTTCTTCGAGGCACGCCTGGCTGAAGGATCAGAATTTATCTGACCATGTTAAGACAAGGATTTTGGATGCTCCTTTGCAGTCTGATGTGTTGTTTGGTTCACCTGTGGAGTCAGTCTTGAAGAAAATGGAAGACAAGGCTAAGTCTATGCAGGCTGTTAAAGATTTTTTGCAAGTTCAGCCTCCGAAGTTTAGTAGGAATTGGCCTGCTAAGGGGTGGACGTATCCTTCTTATGATTCTCAGTCTAGGGGTAGATCTAGACGTGGTAGGGGCAGAGCTCAGAGTTCTTTCAGGCCTAGAACAGGAGTTCACCTGCACAATCTTCGGTGAGGGCAGGGGCCAGTCCTTTCGTAAACAGGCCCAATGACCTACTTTTTCAGCTGCCAGATCCTTCTTGCCTGGCAGCACCTTTGGGAGGAAGGTTAGCACTCTTCAAGGAAAATTGGATGTTGATTACCCAAGACAAATGGGTATTGGATATCGTACACCAGGGTTACAAGTGTTATTTCCATACCTTGCCTCCTTTCAAAGGCATGCCGGACGTTCCTCCTCAGCAAAGACTAGAGGCTCAAAACAAATTTCTCTACTACTTCAAATAGGGGCCATACAAGGTCCCTCTGCCAGAAGTGGGCCTAGGATTTTATTCTCGCCTGTTTCTAGTACCAAAGAAAGGAAACACGTGGAGACCAATTTTGGATTTATCTATCCTCAACACATATCTGGACATTCCCAAGTTCAAAATGTTGACGTTACAACAGCTTTTACCTCTGCTGGGCAAAGATCACTGGATGGTGACTCTGGATCTCAAGGAGGCTTACCTTCATGTTCCTATCAGGCCGGTTGCAGGAAGTATCTGCGTTTTCGGGCTGGGACTTCACATTATCAGTTCTCTGCATTGCCCTTTGGCTTATCTACTGCGCCCAGAGTGTTCACGAAGGTTCTGGCTCCAGTGGTAGCTTTCTTCAGGCTAAGAGGAATACAGATCTATCCTTATTTGGACGATTGCCTGATTCTGGCCCAAGAAAAGGACGAACTTCTTCATCATTTACAGTATGTGATGGCAGTGTTGAGATGCCTGGGGTATTCTGTGAACGAAATAAAGTCCAGTCTAGTACCCTCTCAGGACATCTGTGTAGATGAAGTACAGTACCAAACCACGTAAGAAACATCCAATGTTCACGAAAAGCTGCTGTAACAGAAACAAAACACGTTGGCAATTCTTAGGATCAAGCAAAATAGTTTATTGGAAGTAAAAATGCTGCTTTGGTCATCACGCTTCATCAGATGAATCACTTAAACCTGTGCAAAGATTAGTAGCTCAAAGTAAGAGAAAAGTCTGCTCATTAATCATCAATTAGCATTTAAATGCTGAAAACATTAAAACCACTTAACCATTTGAATGCTCTTGTAAACTCAAATCTTGTGCTAGTATATATTTTCAAAGAACATATACACGTGTTCTTATGTGAATATCTGTGGTATTATTATAACCAATAAATGGGATGAAAATATATACATGAATTAAAACATTAATAACACTTAGTTAATAATTTAACTCATTAGTAGAAAATTTTATATATTTATGCAAATCAAAATTTACCAAATATAAATGAAATCCATCACTAATATATTTAATTCATGTATATATTTTCATCCCATTTATTGGTTATAATAATACCATAGATATTCACATAAGAACACGTGTATATGTTCTTTGAAAATATATACTAGCACAAGATTTGAGTTTACAAGAGCATTCAAATGGTTAAGTGGTTTTAATGTTTTCAGCATGATTTAAATGCTAATTGATTAATGAGCAGACTTTCCCACCTTGAGCGGTTGTATATAATCTTTGCACAGGTTTAAGTGATTCATCTGATGAAGCGTGGATGGACCACGGGAAAGCGCTCATTTTTTACTTCCAATAAACTATTTTGCTTGATCCTAAGAATTGCCAACGTGTTTTGTTTCTGTTACAGCAGCTTTTCGTGAACATTGGATGTTTCTTACGTGGTTTGGTACTGTACTTCATCTACACAGATTTTCCAGTTTTTTGGTATAGTACCATTTAGCAGGAACGCTGACTTTTATTCACATCACCCTCTCAGGACATGTGCTTTCTGGGTGTGAGACTGAATACAGCATCCCAGATGGCCTTTTTGACCCCGGACAAACAAAAGAATCTTTCTCTTTACTTCCACCAGTTGTCTCGTCAGTCCAGGCTGACTGCAAGGACAGTCCTTCAAGCCTTGGGGTTCATGGCATCTTGTATTCTGGTACTTCCCAATGCCAGACTGCATATGAGGAAGCTACAATGGTATCTCAAGAATGTATGGACACAGCACTGCCAAGATTTGGACACTGTCATTCAGATAATACCTTGCATTCAAAAGGAGTTTTTGTGGTGGGCTCAGGAATGTCACCTAAACAAGGGACTCTCTGTGACCCGCCAGAGGCAGTCAGATTTTAACGACAGATGCCTCAGACAAAGCTTGGGAGCTCATCTAAATGGAAAATGGGTACAAGACACGTGGCCTGCCAGACTTCAACATCTACATATCAACTTGAAGGAGATGTTAGCAGTCCAGTTTGCATTGATAGCTTTCAAGGATTTACTTCTTCCAGGGCAGGTGTTGATTCAAACAGACAACACAACTGTCATGTGGTACATCAACAAGCAAGGGGAACGATTCTTATCCTCTATGCAGACAAGCAATGATTTTGTGGGAGACTGCTCTCAGTTTACAGCTAAATCTTCAGGCAAGGTTTCTGCCAGGAGCACAGAACTCCTTAGCAGATGTGTTGAGCAGACAAATTATGGATCCCCACGAGTGGAAATTGGATCCTCATGTATTTCAGAGATTGACAGTGTTATGGGGAACTCCAGACATAGATCTGTTCGCTTCTCCACTAAATTACCAGCTGCCAAAGTTTTGCACAAACGGTTTCATCCCACAGCTTGGAAAGTGGATGCTCTCTCATTCAATTGGAGCAATCTTCACGTGTATGCCTTTCCACCTCTGCCTCTCCTCCCAAAGGTACTGCTGAAGGTCAGACAGGACAAGCCAAACATGATTTTAATAGCTCCAGATTGGCCTCGACAGCACTGGTACCCATTACTGAGAAGTCTGGTACAGGAGCCTCCATGGCCTTTGCCTTCGATTCCTCACCTGCTGTCTCAGGAGAACAGTCATTTACTCAGTGTCAAACTTCATTCTCTACATCTGACAGCCTGGCATATTCTGTTTTAAACCCTGGAGGGTCTCAGCTTCCACAACAAGTTTTGAATGTTATTTTGGAGGCCAGAAGGCCTAGTACAAGGAAAGTTTACGAGATAAATGGAGGAGATTTTTATTTTGGAGTACAGCAAAGGACTTTGATGTTTCTAAACCTAATTTAAGTGTTGCTTCAATACCTTACTGAGTTATTGGACAAAGGTTTGTCCTTCTCCTCTATAAAGGTTCATGCTGCAGCAATTTCTGCTCACTATGACTGTGACCCACCATTATTTTCTCAGCCTTTGTTTAAGCAGTTCCTTAGAGGGGCAAAGAATATAAGACCCCCGTAGAGCTCCTACTCCTGCTTGGGATCTCAATTTTGTGTTGGAGAAACTCACTCTACAACCTTTTGAGCCTGCAGCATCGGCAGAGTTGAAATATTTATCATGGAAGACTGCTTTTCTGTTGGCCATTACCTCTGCGAGAAGGGTTTCTGAATTACAGGCCCTTATGGCAGTTGAGCCTTTCTTAATTTTCCACAAGGATAGGGTGTCTTTGCACTAACCCTTCTTTTTTGCCTAAAGTGGTTTCTAGTGTGGCTTTAAACCAAACTATTCATTTGCCTACTTTTTATGCAAACCCCCAAAATAAAGGGGAAAGGATTTTGCACACTTTGGATATACACAGACAGTTGCGATATTATTTGAGCAGAACTAAAGGGTTCAGGCAGTCTCAGCAGTTGTTTGTTTCTTTTGCTTTGGGTTCTCAGGGCAAACCTGTTTCAAAACAAACTATTTCTAAGTGGATTGGTTTTTGTATTGCTTTCTGTTATTTCCATCATGGTAAGGAGATTCCAGCTGGGATTAGGCCTCATTCCACTAGGGCTACTGCCACTTCTACAGCTTTTTTAAGGGGGGTGGCTTCTAAAGATATTTTGGAAGCAGCTACTTGGAGTTCAGTGCATACTTTCTCTAAGCATTACCACCTTCCACTTTACTCTAAATCTAGGGCTGGATTTGCCACTGCAATTTTACAGGGCATGTTGGCAGCTCCTAATACTTTATAGTTTTGCCATCCTCCCTTACCTCTGCTTTGGGATTCTACCCATATGTAAGGACTGCAGCAATGTGAGATGAAGAACATAGTACAGTTTTGTACCTACCATAAATGTAGATGTTCGAAGATCCACATTGCTGCAGTCCAATTTTCCCTCCCTCCTTCCCCTCTGTTGTTGAAGGTGGTGGTGTGGTTTGTGTTGTACATATTGTAAATATGGTTAGTGCATGGGTGGTTGGTTAGGTTTTGCTGGTTTTTGGCTTTGGCCTTTCTTGTTAGGGCCTTCTGACATCTGGGGCAAGAAAAGACTGAGGAAATGACGTTGGTCATGCGCTTTTGTACCCTGACGTCCTGATGTCAGTTTTAAACGCCTTGACCGACGTCAGCCTAATACTTTGGTATTCGGGCTGACCGAGGACAGCGGACTACCCATATGTAAGGACTGCAGCAATGTGGATCTTCGAACATCTACATTTATGGTAGGTACAAATCTGTACTTTTCCCTCCCTCCTTCCTCACTTGGTAAAGGCATGGGGCCTAACAACCTCTTCATACAACCTGACTGGGTTATCCTTCTATGGTTTATTTGCTTGCAACCATTGATTTTGGATTATATTGCATTGCATGTATACACATATAAGCATAATTTATCTTTTGCCTTCCTTCTGGGGGCACCTGCCATCTGGGGCAAGAAAGACTGAAGAACATGGCGTCGGCTGTGTCTTATATACTCTGGCCTCACTGACGTCAGAAGAGAAAGCGATGGCAACCGACGCCGGACCAAGACTTTGAAATTCGGCCGACCGAGGGACCGCCTGATGGCAGAAAACCCATCTGTGATTACTGCAGCTGTATTAGCACTCAAACATCTACATTTATGGTAGGTACAAAACTGTACTTTCTGGCCTATGGACTTGCATATTAAACCGAAGCCTCCTTCTTCATTTAGGCCAAAATCTCGAATCATGCCTAAGAAACCAATGCCCTGGCCGCATGCTCAGGCCTCTATGCCTAAAAAACAAATAAGAATGGCTGAAGATCTTATAACGCTAATCAGGGGAGTCCAACCTCCCCCTTCTAAGAGACCTAGGACTGAAGTTGTTTATGAATCTTCTGAACAGGATTCTGATTTTTCTGATTCCTTTGATGATCTGGATTTGCCCTTATCTACTTTTGAGGATTCTGATGCAGAGGACTCTATTCCCTCTGCTTCCCCTCCAGAAGATTTTTCTTTTGGTGAAACCTTACATACTCTAAGGGAACATTTCCACTGGGAAAGCCAGGATTTTTCTGATTCAAAAAAGAGGCTTAGGGATTTCTTACTCCTGCCTCAGCATAGGCCTTTAGCTATACCTCCTGTACTAGACATTGTTGATGATGCTTTCTCAGAATCTAGTTTAGCCCCTAATTCTTTGCCTCCTGCTTCCAGAAAACCTGTCATATATTACAGGGTTCCTGATTCTCAAAAGTTCCTTTTTAAAAATCCTGTTGCGGATCCAGAGATTATTTCACAGGGGACCCAAAGGCATTAAGGCTTCAATTGCTAAAAATTCGACCCCCTCTGATAGAGCTCCAGGACACTGGATAGATAGGGTAAGAAAGTTTACACTTCTGCAACCTTGGCCATTAGGGCTTTAAACTGACAGTTTCATATGTTAAAACGTCAACAACATGTTATTGGAGTGCTTAAACAGAAAATGATGTTGTTCCCTGACTGCGCTGAAAATAAAGAATTACAGGATTTAATGCATTCTGCTGAACAAGTTGGAAAACATACTTTGCAATGTGGTTTTGATTCATTAGAGGCCTCTTGCAGGGCTGCTGTTACTGGGTTTGTGATCAGAAGGCATGCTTGGCTTAAGGAGCAATCTTTGCCTGATCATATTAAAGCTAAATTGTTGGATGCTCCCTTAAATCAGGACCACCTCTTTCGCAACAAGGCTGACGAAGTTCCTAAAAAGATGGAAGATAAAGCTAAATCTATGCAGACTGTTAAAGATTTCTTACAAGTTCAGCCTCCTAGATTTAGTAAGCACTGGCCCTCTAAAAAGTGGTCCTTTCCAGCCCTCTCCAGGTCTTCTCAAGCCAAACCCAGACAGCTGAAACCCCAGGTTTCAGTCCCAAGGGACACACAAGACTAAGCAGTGGGGGGGTTCCGCACCCAAACCTCGGAGTAGTAAAGACCCCCCCCTATGGAACACTGTCTGAATGACTTGCTTTTAAAACTTTCAAGCACTTCCCAACTGAATGCTCCTTTAGGCGGAAAGATTGGTCTGCAGGCCAAAAACTGGAAACTCATTACCCAGGACAAATGGGTTTTAAATATAGTGTCCCAAGGATACAGATTTAATTTCCACATATTACCAACACCAAGCGGGTGGCCAGATCTACCCCCAAATCAGTGGGCAGTGGCCCAAAATCAAGTACTCTCTCTCTCAATTATGGGAGCTGTTCATTTGGTACCAGAAGAGGAAAAGGGACAAGGTTTCTATTGGAGACTTTTCCTGGTACCCAGAAAAGGCAATACACGGTGTGGTATCCTGGACCTCTCTATTCTAAACACCTTTCTGATGATTAAATAATTCAAACTGCTGACTCTTCACCAGCTGCTAGGCAAGGATGCATGGTTGGCAACACTAGACTTAAAAGAAGCATACCTGCACATCCGTATCAGGGAGTCTTGCAGAAGATACCTACGCTTCAAAGCAGGCTACATGCACTATCAGTTCTCTTCACTGCCCTTTGGCTTATCTACTGCACCCAGGCTATTCACAAAGTGCCTAGCTCCAGTCATTGCTTATCTACTGCACCCAGGTTATTCTCAAAGTGCCTAGCTCCAGTCATTGCATTTTGCAGGCAAAGAAATATTCAAATATACCCATACCTAGACGATTGTCTAATTCAGGCAGAGAGCAGGGACATTTTATTTAATCATCTGGCCTTTGTTCAAAGGGTACTGACTTGTCTGGGGTTCACCATAAATGAAAAGATATCCCACCTGGTACCCTGCCAGCAAACTGTATTCCTGGGATCAAGCTTGTATACAACTTCACAGATGGCTTTCCTCACGCCAGAGAAACGGATTCATTTGACAACTTACTTCAAACAAGTGGCCACAAAAACCCAGCTATCTGCAAGGCAAATACTGCAAGCCTTGGGGTTCATGGCCTTCTGCATTCTTCTAATTCCATGTGCAAGACTGCATATGAGGAAACTACAATGGTATCTCAAAAGCCTATGGTGTCAACATTCACAGGATCTGGAAGCAAGAATTCCTATCATACCTTGCCTACACCTAGAGTTCCTTTGTTGGGCAGAGGCCTGCCACCAAAACAGGGGGCTACCATTCACATTACCCCCTGCCACAAAAATCTTAACCGACACATCAGACTTTGCATTGGGGGGGCTCACCTGGCAGGGAAGTGCATTCAGGGCAAATGGAACCCAAGTCAAATGCACCTGCATATAAATCAAAAGGAAATGTTAGCTGTACAGAATGCTCTGACAGCCTTCAAGGACCACATTCGTCCAGGACAACTAATGGTAAAGACTGACAACACCACTGTTATGTGGTACATAAGCAGGGGGGGTACACATTCTTACCCCCTCTGCAGACTAGCCATGGCATTGTGCAACACAGCGTTGAGCTACCAAGTGAATCTACAAGCTCAATTCCTGCCAGGAAAACTAAATACACTGGCAGACGGACTAAACAGAAAACTCATGGACCCACACGAGTGGAAACTGGAACCAAGGATTTTCAACATGTTGACAAGCAAATGGGTGGAGCCTAGATATAGACTTGTTTGCCTCCCCCCAGAACCATCAACTGGACACATTTTGCACAAGGATTCCCCACAAGCAAGCTTGGAAAGTGGATGCTCTGTCCTTCAGCTGGAAAAACCTATCAATTTATGCTTTTCCTCCTCTGCCTCTGCTCTCCAAGGTACTACTAAAGATCAAACAGGACAAGCCAAGGATGATTTTAATTGCACCAGACTGGCCTCACTAACACTGGTGCCCACTCTTGTGTAGCGTGTCACGCTTGGCTCCATGGCACCTGCCTCAGACTCCTTCCCTATTGTCTTAGCAGGAGAACTAGATTCTGCACCCTCAGCTGCAAACCCTGAGCCTAGCAGCCTGGCTATTTACGTAATCTCTCCTTTACCATCCCTCAGTAAATCAGTGATGGATATAATTTTAGAGGCAAGGAGGCAGAGTACTAGAAAATCTTATGCTGCAAAATGGAAAAGATTCTGTGCTTGGAACCAATCTCATGGAATGAACGCAGCAGTGCCCAATTTACATCAGATTCTACAATACTTGACTGAGATGCTTCATAAGGGCTTGTCTTTTTCCTCCATCAAAATTCATGTCAGCCATTTCAGCTCATTATAGCACAGAGCTTTCCCCTCTTCTCTCACCCACTGCTCAAGCAGTTTCTCAGAGGGGCCAAAAATTTAAGGCCACCCAGGAGAGCTCCAACTCCAGCCTGGGATCTTAACTTTGTCTTGGAGAAACTCACTCTTACTCCTTTCGAGCCAGCTGCTACTGCAGATTTAATATTTCTTTCTTGGAAAACAGCTTTCCTTTTGGCAATCACTTCTGCAAGAAGGGTATCTGAATTACAGGCCCTTATGGCAGTGGAACCTTTCATCATCTTTCATGCGGACAGTGTGTCCCTCAGAACCAATCCCTCCTTCATCCCTAAGGTGGTATCCAGTGTGGCTCTTAATCAGTCCATTAATTTGCCTACCTTCTTTCCTAACACGCAGAACAAAGGGGAACGGGATACTGCACTCTTTAGATGTGCACAGACAGCTCAGATCCTACTTCGACAGGACTAAACCTCTAAGGAAATCTGAACAACTGGTGGTGGCATTTGCTGCTGTAGGAACAGAGGGGAAAGCTATTTCAAAACAAGCCATTTCAAAATGGATAGGCCACTGCATTAATTTCTGCTTTAAGCACCATGGAAAACCTATCCCATAGGGCATCAGACCCCATTCAACCACATCAACATCTACCTCTGCAGCCTTTCTCAGGGGCGTCCCTACTAGGGACATCCTAGAAGCTTGCTACTTGAAGTTTATTTATTTATTTTATTTTACATTTGTTAACCGGGGGTGTCTGACTGAGCCGAAAAGGCCCTTTTTCAGCAGAGACCTGGGGAGAAAAGCTCCACAAAGAAAAGTTGCAGACACATTTAGTTATTTAGACATGATCAGTATACAGACAAATTACTAGAGACATGTTTTTACAGTGGTATGCGGCACATCAACAGTTACAGTGGAGAGAACAAACAAAAAAAATATTAATTTAAAAATAAAGGTACTTAATAGATTTGTGGTGTACAGCTGAAATACGGAACATAGGTAGAATACATACATAGTACACAGGTACAGTACATACATTGTAGATTAGCCAGCATTTGTGAGCAAGATTGAAAACTATTATCAAGTACTCTAGATTTAGTATGTATATGTTATTCGCTTTCACTAGCCTGGGAAGCAATCATGGCACTGCCAACTTTGCTTGAGATGTTGCCTGATGAGGTCTTTAAAGGAGGCTTTGGATGATGTGTTTTGAATGCTAGTAGGGACAGAGTTCCATTTTTAGCCACTGAACTACTATATAGCACATGTCCAAAGCTATTGTAGCTGTTGGTGACTTACTAGTAGTAGTTTGCTTGATGATCTGAGAGGCCTTTTGGCTGAGTGATGTACTAGGTTTTTGAAGGCAGGACACTTATTGAGGAGGCAATAGATAGAATGACAGAGGCAGAGCTGATTGTAGGTTAGGAGGTTGAGCAGTTCAAGCCAGTGGAACTGTCTCAAAGCAGTACAGTGATGAGTTCTATATGAGCAATTTGCAGCAAAGCGGGCAATTCTGGTATAGCAGGCTTCCATTTTGCTTAGTTCCATTTTGTTGAGATTAGTTAGAATGGAAGATGCATAGAGTAGGGTGGATAGAAGTTGGGAGCGAGCAAAGGATGATCTTGTGTTGTTGGTAAGAAGTGGTTTGATACGGTACAGTGATCCCAGTTTGGCATGTACTTTTTTAATAGTTAAGTTGAGATGACTATCAAATTTTAGGTGGGAGTCTATGGTTATTCCCAATAGTTTAGCCTGTGGCACTGGAGCAATTGGAGTAGCATCTGTGGAGTGAATTGACTGTTAGTGTTTTTGTTAGAACTTGTTATAATCATAAGCTGAGTTTTCTTTGGATTGAGGATAAGTTGGGCTTTGGTAAGGTAGTTTTCAATGTCAGAGAATGTTAGTTGAGTTGTTTGCAGGAGGGTGGGAAGTTTTTGTGCAGCACAGATTAAGGTAGTGTCATCTGCATACTGAATGATAGATGCATGATGTGTGGAGGTATGGAGGTCATTTGTGAAGACTGTGAATAGTAGTGGTCCTAAGACAGAACCCTGTGGGACTCCTATAGTTATGGGCAGCTGAGGAGAGAGAGAATTTTCCCATTTCACAACTTGGTACCTGTCAGTTAAGTAACTTTGGAACCAGGTAAGAGTGGAATTTGATAGGTGATATTGGTTTAGTTTGTTTAGCAGGATTTGGTGTGAGACTGTGTCAAATGCTTTGGACATATCCAAAAAAAGAGTTGACACCTGTAGGCCTTCATTTTTGAGATGGTTTACTGTGTCTGTGAAGCAGAGGAGGGCTGTAGTGGTACTATGGGCAAGTCTGAAACAATGCTGAGTAGGTGACAGGATGTTGCTGTCTAGGAGATAGTTTAGCATCTGGGTATGGATGCATTTTTCTAGGATTTTGGACAGGGGGGAGAGTAAAGCAATGGGTCTGTAGTTATTAAGTTCAGTGGAGGTCCCGCCTTTATGTTTGGGTGTAACATAGGATATTTTCCAGAGTTTGGGCACATAGATTTCAACAATTGATCTGTTTATGAGGGTGGAGACTGGGATAGCAATAGCATCTGCTGTGAGTTTCAAAAAATAGCTGGGGAGTAGGTCGGCTGCTGTTGATGAGGTTTTTGGTTTGGAGAGCATGCTTTTGATTAAAGTGGTGGAAACTTTTGAGGGTAAAGCTTGTATTAGTGTTATTTTGAGTTCACAAAGTGGGAGTTGAATTGTGTTTCGATGGGAACTTTAGTGTCAGGGGTGGTTGGTTTGGGGGGTAGCCTTTTGGGTGGATTTTAGTGGCTGGTTTACACTTTTCCAAAATTTTTGGGGGTTGTGTTGGTATTTAGTTTGTAATGTTGTGTAGGATTTTTTATCCAGCCTAATGCATTTTTTTGCACGGTTGCGCAGTTCTTGGTACTTAGTTAGGCTTTGTGTTTGTTTTTTTGATAGTAAAGCCAGGCAATGTCTCTGGACTTGAGGATTTGTTTGGTTTCTTTACTGAGCCAGGGGTTTGTAGAGGATGTTCATCGTGCATACAGCTGCAGTCATTACAGATGGGTTATCCTGCCGTCAGGCGGGTCCTCGGTCGGCCGAATTCCAAAGTCTAGGTCCGGCATCGGTTGTCGTCGCTTCTTCCCTGACGTCAGTGCGGCAGGGGTATAAAAGAGGCAGCCAACGCCATTTTCTTCAGTCTTTCTTGCCGCGCGGTGCCCGAAGCAGAAGCAGTTCGCAAGTGCCGGTCGGCCAGCTCCTGAGATTTACGAAAGTATTTCAGCCGAAGTCTTTTTTAAAGCTAAGTACCCCGTTGGGGAAACTTTTCTTGCCTCAGACCGATGTCAGACAAAGTTAATAATTGCATTTCTTGTGGGGAAGCAAATACCGCATAAGGTTTTCCACTCTTTCTGTATACCTTGCTTAGGCCCAGACCACGACGTCTCGGCCTGCTGTTTTTGTGCTAGATTCAACAAGCGCACTATTAAGCGCCGGGCGGAGTTCTCCCTTCATTATTTTGGCAAAAAATTTAATTATATCATGTCGTCTGATACACCGACACCAGTTTTGAGCAAAAGACGCAAAGACAAGGACCGACATCCGAGGTCAGCACCGAGTACTGAGACCACGCTTAGGCCGACTACCAGTTCTCCGGTTCTCAGCGAGGCACCTACGCAGCCCCTGAGTACCGATGAAACTACATTACCGGTGACTTCAGTACCCGAGGTCGCAGGCTCCTCTGTCTCCATTCCTACTGCAGATACCGACGCCACTCTTGGCGGGGAAACTCAAAATTTAGTCAGGCCTGCCAGTTCTCTATTAAATCCTTCACTAAATCTAAAGCTGCCATGAAAACTAAAAAACAGGGTCCTCAGACCTCCTCTCAAGGCCCCATGCCTAAAAAGCAGATGCTTAAAATGGCTGAAGATTTGATTACTCTCATCAGGGGTTCTCAACCCCCCTCTGACAAAAGACCCAGACTAGAGGAAGACTACCCTTCCTCAGACCAGGCTTCTATTACCTCAGAACACTCTGAGGACCAGGATTACACCTATTACCCTTTCGAAGACTCTGATGCTGAGGAGTCTATTCCCTCGGTCTCCCGAGGACTACTCTTTTGGGGAAACCCTGCATACATTGAGGGAACACTTTCACTGGGAAGGCCAAGATTACTCAGATTCCAAGAAAAGGCTCAGGGAATTTCTACTGCTCCCCCAGCATAGGCCCCTGGCTATCCCTCCTGTTTTAGATATTTTGGATGATGTGTACACAGAAGCCAGCCTTAATCCAGATTCTTTACCTCCAGCCCCTGTTAAGCCAGACAGGTATTACCGGGTTCCTGATTCTCACCAGTTCCTTTATAAAAGCCATACTGCTGACCCAGAAACTATTTCACAGGGTCCCAAGGGAATAAAGGCCTCTACTGCTAAAAACCCTTTAGCTTCAGAGAGAGATTCCAGAGCATTAGAAAGGTGGGGGATAAAGGTGTATACCTCTACCACTTTAACTATGAGGGCATTAAACTGTCAATTCCATATGTTAAAGTACCAACAGTTTCTGTTATCTCAGTTGAAAAGCAAAATGACACAAACAGAACAACCAGATTTGAAAGAGTTGCAGGATTTGTTGCATGGTGCAGAGCAAGTGGGTAAACATACCTTGCAGTGTGGTTTTGATGCTTTAGAGGCCTCATGTAGAGCTGCTGTCACGGGGTCTGTTATACGTAGACATGCTTGGCTCCAAGAGCAAACCTTACCAGATCATGTCAAAGCAAAGTTATTAGATGCACCACTTCAAAAAGATGTATTGTTTGGTGTTAAAGATGAGGAGGTACTAAAGAAAATGGAGGAAAAAGCAAAATCAATGCAAACAGTGAAAGATTTCCTGCAGGTACAACTTCCACGCTTCAGCAGAAACTGGCCTTCAAAAAATTGGTCCTTTCCAGCCACGGACAGACCTCAAAGGGGCAGATAGACGCCCAAGGGGTAGAGGACAACCTCAAGGATCTTACAGAGCAAGACAGTGGCAAGCACCAACCCCAAGAGGTGGAGAAGATAGATCACAGTCATTTAGAAAACAGACACAATGACTTCCCCCTATACCTGCCAAGCAAAGCTTTAATGGCAGCACCTTTGGGCGGAAAACTGGCATTATTTTCAAAAAATTGGCATATTGTTACAAAAGACAAATGGATTCTGGACATTATAGACAGAGGCTACAGGTTCCACTTTCACACCCTTCCAAAAATGAGAGGCATGCCAAACCTGCCACAAAGTCAAAGGGCAGAGGCACAAAAACAAATTTCCGCTCTCATGGATATGAAAGCGATTCAAGAGGTACCTGCAAAAGAACAAGGTCAAGGTTTTTATTCCAGACTATTCCTGGTACCAAGGAAAGACAAAGATTGGAGACCTATCTTAGACCTATCCATCCTAAACACATATCTACAGGTGCCAAAATGGGCAAGGAGTCTTGGCTGGTAACATTGGACCTCAAGGAGGCATACCTATCAGACAAGATTGCAGAAGATACCTCAGATTTCTTGCAGGTTCAACCCGTTACCAATTCTCTGCATTGCCCTTTGGCTTATCTACTGCACCCAGAGTGTTTACGAAATGCCTGGCATCAGTAATTGCCTTCTGCAGACTACAAGGAATACAAATCTACCCATATCTGGACGACTGCCTGATCCAAGCGGACAGCAAGGACATTCTATTGCAGCATCTGGCGTTTGTAATAAGACTGTTAAACTTCCTGGGATACACAGTGAACAAAAAGAAATCAAAACTAATACCATCTCAACAGATAATTTTCCTGGGTGCCAGCTTAAATACAACCACCCAGATGGCCTACCTCACGCCAGACAAACAAGGGCAACTGTCTCAATTCTTCAGCATAATGGCAACTTTCACCAGGCTTAACTGCAAGGAAAGTCCTGCAGGCTCTGGGATTCATGGCATCTTGCATCCTACTAATCCCATGTGCAAGGCTGCATATGAGGAAACTTCAATGGTACCTAAAAAATGTATGGTCTCAACACAGCCACAGCTTGGAAACAATTATACCACTCATTCCATGCCTTCAAAAGGAATTTTTGTGGTGGGCTCAAGCATGCCGAAGAAACACAGGTCTCCCTTTGTGTACCTCAAGCAACTCAAATTATCACAACAGACGCTTCATACTACGCCTGGGGAGCACACATGGCAGATCAGTGCATTCAGGGAAAGTGGTCCCAAAAAGAAAAGCACCTACACATCAACCAAAAGGAGATGCTAGCCGTGCAAAATGCTCTTATGACCTTCAAAGACCTACTGCATCCAGGCCAGTTATTGATAAGGACAGACACCACCACAGTCATGTGGTACATAAACAAACAGGGGGGAACTCATTCATACCCCCTGTGCAGGCAAGCCATGACCCTATGGAACACAGCACTGGAATTGGAAATTCAACTACAGGCACAATTCCTGCCAGGGAAGGAAAACACACTGGCAGACAACCTAAGCAGAAATATGACAGATCCACACGAATGGAAGTTGCATCCTCAAGTTTTCACAAAGATAACTCGGGCATGGGGACAGCCAGACATAGATCTATTTGCTACCCACAGAAATTACCAGTTGAAAAAATTTTGTTCAAGGACCTATCACCCACAGGCCTGGAAAGTGGACGCACTCTTTCAATTGGGCAACATTGACAGTCTATGCCTTCCCGCCTCTTCCTCTACTGACCAAGGTTCTATTAAAAGCCAGAGCAGAGAGCCCACAAATGATTCTCATTGCTCCAGACTGGCCAAGACAGCACTGGTATCCGCTCCTAAAGAGCCTGACACACTCCCCACCATGGATCCTACCTCTAGTCCCTCTTTTGTTGTCCCAGCACAACTACAAAACCCTTCACAGCCAGCTCAAAACCCTAAATCTAGCTGCATGGAGAATTCCTTAATTTCCCAACAGACTCTCCTGTCCAAGGAGGTGCAGGATGTCATCTTGGAGGCCAGAAGACCTTCTACTAGAAAGGCCTACTCCGCCAAATGGAAACTATTTTGTTCCTGGAATCAAGAAAAGGGCCAGAATCCTTGGGTAATAAATATACCTCAAATTTTACAGTACCTAGCTGAGATGTTGAACAGTGGCCTTTCCTTCTCCTCCATCAAGATCCACGCTTCAGCCATTTCTGCACATTACAACACAGACGACCCTCCTTTATTCTCACATCCTCTCTTAAGGCAGTTCCTCAGAGGGGCAAAGAATATAAAACCCCCAAGGAAACCACCAGTTCCAGCTTGGGACCTCAACTTCGTATTGGAAAAGCTGACCCTTCCCCCCTTTGAGCCAGCTTCTTCAACAGAGCTACAATACTTGTCATGGAAAACAGCCTTCCTTCTGGCTATCACCTCAGCACGCAGGGTTTCGGAGCTACAGGCCCTCATGGCTGTGCAACCATTCATCATTTTCCATCAGGACAGAGTTTCCTTACGAACCAACCCTACCTTTATGCCAAAGATAGTATCCAGTGTAGCTTTTAATCAGACTATCCACTTACCTACCTTTTATCCAAATCCACAGAACAAAGGGGAAAGACTACTACATTCCTTGGACATTCACAGACAACTTTGTTATTATTTGGACAGAACAAAGCCATTCAGGAAATCTGAGCAACTCTTTGTGTCCTATGCTACAGGTGCTCAAGGAAAGGCTATTTCCAAACAGACAATTTCAAAATGGATAGCCCACTGCATACGCTTTTGTTACTCATTTCATGGAAAAACTGTGCCTGCATACATCAGATCCCACTCCACCAGGGCCACAGCTACCTCTGCAGCTTTCCTCAGGGGGGTCCCTACCAAGGACATTTTGGAAGCAGCTACTTGGAGTTCAGTGCACACTTTCTCCAAGCACTACCACCTTCCACTATACTCTAAATCTAGAGCGGGCTTTGCCACAGCAGTCTTGCAGGGCATCCTCGCTCCTCCTAGTTCCACTTAGTGCCTACCACCCTTACTTAGCTTTCGGATTCTTCCCATCTGTAATGACTGCAGCTGTATGCACGATGAACATAGTACAGTTTTGTACCTACCATAAATGTAGATGTTCGAGTGCTCCTACAGCTGCAGTCCAGGTTACCCCCCCCCTCCGTCCCCTCTTAGGACAGGCCTTATGACAAACACCTTTATCATACAACCTATTTGGGGTATTCTTTTATGGTGTATTTGCTTGCAACTACTGTTTTTTGATTTATCTATATTGCATGTTTGCATAACATTGTTTTGCCTTCCTTCTGGGGGCACCTGACATCTGGAGCAAGAAAAACTGAAGAAAATGGCGTCGGCTGCCTCTTTTATACCCCTGCCACACTGACGTCAGGGAAGAAGCGACGACAACCGACGCCGGACCTAGACTTTGGAATTCGGCCGACCGAGGACCCGCCTGACAGCAGGATAACCCATCTGTAATGACTGCAGCTGTATGAGCACTTGAACATCTACATTTATGGTAGGTACAAAACTGTACTTTCTAACCTTGATTTTGCGCAATGGAGCGACAGTGTCTAGGTGTTGTAGAAATGTTTTGTTGAAATATGCTACAGCCTGGTCAAGTGGGAGGGTTTTTAGGGGGGGTCCAGTCACAGTTACAGAGTAAAGTGTTGAGGACCTCAGGAGAGAATTTTTTTGTATTTCTAGTGGATGTATAGTTAGTGGTTTTGCATATGTTCATCGTGTTACACTGCTGCAGTCATTACACCAGTCGGCCTGAGTTCCAAAGTCTTGGTCCGGTGTCGGTTGCTGTCGCCTCCTCCCTGATGTCAGTGCGACAGGGGTATATAAGATGCAGCCGACGCCATTTTCTTCAGTCTTTCTTGCCACGCAGTGCCCGAAGCAGAAGCAGTTCGCAAGTGCCGGTCGGCCGACTCCTGAGATTTTCATTCCGAATCCAGAACCGAAGTCTTCTACAAAGCTAAGTACCCCGTTGGGGAAACTTTTTCTTGCCTCAGACCGATGTCAGTAAAAGTTAATAACTGTATTTCTTGTGAGAAGCAAATACCTCATAAGGATTTCCATTCCTATTGTATCCCATGCCTAGGCCCAGACCATGACGTCACTGGTTGTCTGTTTTGTGCTAGGTTTAACAAGCGCACTATTAAACGTCGGTTTGATTTTGCCCGACATTGTTTTGGCAGAAAATTCAATTACACCATGCCGTCGGAACTTCCGACGACCAAAATACATAAAAAGTGCAAAGACAAGGACAGGCATCCGAGGCCCAAAACTGACGACGAGGCCTCTTCCAGGCCAGTCGCCGGTTCTCCGGTTTTCAGCGAGGCGTCTACGCAGCCCCTAACGACCGCTTCCACAGAACCACAGACCGCCTCCGACTCCCACGTGGAGCTGGCTGGGCCTTCGGGCGCTGTAGGTTTTCAGCCTACCGAAACTAACCCTTCAGAGGGAACCGAAGTAGCTGTGCAATCCACTGCCTCAGAGGGTGTTTTCAGACCTACCCAGTTAACCATTAAACCCTCTGCTAAGTCTAAGGCCCCCTTAAAAACAAAGAAACAGATGCAGCATTCTCCAGGACAGGCTTCCATGCCTAAGAAACAAATGCTCAAAATGGCCGAAGACGTAATCACCCTGATCAGGGGGTCCCATCCCCCTCCTGATAAAAGGTCTAGACAGGGTGCAGAGTACGAATCTTCCGACCAGGTGTCCATTTCTTCAGATTTATCCTCAGACCTAAGATATTCCTTACCCCCTTATGAGGATTCTGATGCTGAGGAATCAATTCCATCAGCCTCTCCTCCTGAGGACTATTCCTTTGGGGAGACCTTACATACCATGAGGGAGCATTTCCACTGGGAAGGCCAGGATTGCTCAGAGACTTCCTTTTATTGGGTCAACACAGACCCCTTGCTATTCCGCCAGTGTTAGATATTGTGGATGATGTGTACACTGAATCCAGCTTAAACCCTGACTCCTTACCTCCAGCCCCAGTTAAACCTGATGGGTATTAGAGTCCCTGACTCTCAAATTTCTGTATAAAAGCCCTGTTGCTGACCCTGAAACTATTTCTCAGGGACCCAAAGGGATTAAGCTCTCATCAGAAAAAAACCAATTCTCTCTGACAGAGATTCCAGAGCATTAGACAGATGGGGAAAGAAAGGTTTATACGTCTGCAACTTTAGCAATGAGAGCCTTAAATTGCCAGTTTCACATGCTAAAATATCAGCAATTGTTGATGTCTCATTTGAAACAAAAGATGCTTCCAGATTCAGATCCTCCTAATTTTAAAGAAATGCAGGATTTATTGCATGCAGTTGAACAAGTGGGAAAACATACTTTGCAATGTGGGTTTGATTCCTTAGAGGCCTCCTGTAGAGCAGCAGTTACAGGCTCTGTCATTAGAAGGCATACTTGGTTAAAAGAACATACGTTACCAGATCATGTTAAGGTAAAATTATTGGATGCACCTTTGCAGCGGATGTGTTGTTTGGAGTTGAGGCAGAGGAGGTATTGAAGATGATGGAGGATAAGGCAAAATCTATGCAAATGGTGAAGGATTTCTTACAGGTTCAGCCTTCTCATTTTAGCAGAAATTGGCCAACAAAGAATTGGTCCTTTCCAGTCACAGACAGACCTCAAAGGCGCAGATACAGACGTCCAAGACGTAGAGGTCAAGCACAAGGTCTTTACAGGCCTCGACAATGGGGTACACCAGGCCAGAAAGAAGGGGAAGACAGGCCACAACCTTATAAAAAGCAGCCTGAATGACTTCCCACTACAGCTGCCAAACAGCTCTTACTTGGCAGCCCCCTAAGGAGGAAAACTGGCACTTTTCTATCACAATTGGCATTGCATCACCAAAGACGAATGGGTTCTCAACATTGTATCTCAAGGTTATAGGTTCCACTTTCATACTCTGCCAAGGTTAAAAGGAATGCCAAATCTGCCACCAAATCAATGGGCAGAGGTTCAAAAACAAATTAGAGCACTCATGGATATGAGAGCTATTCAAAAGGTACCACCACAGGAGCAAGGACAAGGATTTTACTCAAGACTCTTTCTGGTTCCCAGAAAGGACAAAGCCTGGAGACCCATTCTGGATCTTTCTTCTCTAAACACTTACCTGGATGTTCCGAAATTCAAAATGTTGACACTACAGCAGCTTCTTCCCATGCTGGGCAAGAAAGCTTTTTGTGACTTTGGACCTCAAGGAGGCATACCTGCATGTCCCTATCAGACAAAACTGCAGAAGATACCTCAGATTTCTCACTGGTTCAATGCACTATCAATTCTCTGCACTGCTCTTTGACTTATCTACTGCGCCCAGGGTCTTCACAAAGTGCTTGGCACCAGTAATTGCATTTTGCAGGCAAAAAGGAATTCAAATTTATCCATACCTGGGCGACTGCCTGATTCAAGCAGAGAGCAAGGACATTCTTCTAAAGCATGTGGCATTCGTAAAAAAAGATTTTAAGCTGCCTGGGGTACACAGTAAACGAAAAAAAAAAATCAAAACTAGTGCCCTCACAACAGATAATATTCCTGGGTGCCAGCTTGAACACAACGGCCCAGATGGCTTATCTCACGCCAGACAAACAAGGACAACTGACTCAGTACTTTCAATTGATGGCAACAAAAACCCAGCTCCCTGCAAGAAAATTTCTGCAGGCCTTGGGCTACATGGCATCTTGCATACTACTAATTCCATATGCCTTCCATATGCCAGACTGCATATGAGGAAACTACAATGGTACCTAAAGAGAGTATGGTCTCAACACTGTCAAAGTTTGGAAACAGTTGTACCACTTATTCCTTGCCTTCAACAGGAGTTTCGATGGTGTGCTCAAGCTTGTCACCTCAACAAGGGACAGTCTTTTACTCAACCCACAGCCAGGCAAACACTGACAACAGATGCATCGGATTATGCCTGGGGGAGAACAAATGGCAGGAAAATGTATTCAGGGCGAGTGGCCCACAGAGCAAAGGCATCTTCACATCAATCAAAAAGAGATGCTAGTTGTACAAAATGCACTTATAGCTTTCAAGGACCTGCTGCATCCGGGACAGCTACTACTAAAGACAGACAACACTACAGTTATGTGGTACATAAACAAGCAAGGGGGCACACACACCTACCCCCTCTGCAGACAAGCCATGACCTTGTGGAACACAGTTCTATACTACGAAGTTCATCTGCAAGCACAATTCCTGCCAGGGGAGAAAAACACACTGGCAGACGACCTAAGCAGAAACATCATGGATCCCCACGAATGGGAATTGAATCCACAAATATTCAGAATGATAACACAAAAATGGTAGAGATTGGACATAGATCTTTTTGCATCCCCAATGAACTGCCAGCTGCAGAAATTCTGCACAAGGAATTACCATCCACAAGCATGGAAAGTGGATGCCCTCTCATTCAGCTGGAAAAACCTGCAAGTATACGCTTTCCCTCCTTTACCTCTCCTTCCAAAGGTACTCATAAAAGCCAGGCAAGAAGAGCCAAAGATGATCCTGATTGCACCAGACTGGCCATGCCAGCACTGGTACCCAATCTTAAAGAACTTAGCACAAGAACCACCCTGGATTTTGCCTCAAAATCCCACATATGCCAACACAGCACAACAATCAGATACTTCACAGCCAGCTAAAGACCTTAAACCTAGCTGCATGGAAAATTCCTTAGTCAAGCAAGCAATGCCTCTCTCCAAAGCTGTTATGGATGTCATTCTGGAGGCCAGAAGGCCTACCACCAGGAAAGCCTACTCGGATAAATGGAAGAGATTCTGTGTCTGGAACCAGGCGCACAGCCTTGACCCTCTTGTCCCAAACATTCCTCAGATACTTCAATATTTAACTGAGATGCTGGATAAGGGCCTCTCCTTCTCATCCATCAAGATCCAAGCCTCAGCCATTTCTGCTCATTACAATACGGATCCACCATTTTTTTCTAATCCTTTGCTCAAACAGTACCTCAGAGGGGCTAAAAACATAAGACCGCCCCGTAGAGCACCTACCCCAACTTGGGACCTCAACTTTGTTTTGGAAAAATTAACTCTACCTCCTTTTGAGCCAGCTAACACAGCAGAATTAAAATACATCTCTTGGAAAACTGCTCTGCTACTGGCAATAACATCAGCACAAAGAGTTTCGGAATTACACGCACTAATGGCAGTGGAACCTTTCCTCATTTTCCACCAGGACAGGGTGTCTTTAAGAACTAACCCTACTTTTATGCCAAAGGTGGTATCAAGTGTGGCTCTAAACCAAACTATTCACTTGCCAACTTTCTATCCAAAACCACAGAACAAAGGGGAGAGACTACTACATTCTTTGGACATTCACAGGCAGTTACGCTTCTACTTGGACAAAACGAAAGCTTTCAGAAAATCTGAGCAATTATTGGTAGCATATGCTGCAGGAGCACAGGGAAAAGCCATTTCAAAACAAACTATCTCAAAATGGATAGGACATTGTATACATTTCTGCTATACTCACCATGGAATACCTGTACCTAGCAGCTTTAGATCTCACTCCACCAGGGCAACAGCCACTTCAACTGCCTACCTCAGAGGAGTACCTACCAAGGATATTTTGGAAACCGCAACATGGAGTTCTGTGCATACCTTCACCAAGCATTACCATTTGCCTTTATACTCCAAATCCAGACCCTACCTCAGCTTTGGGATTCCACCCAAGTGTAATGACTGCAGCAGTGTAACACGATGAACATAGTACAGTTTTGTACCTACCATAAATGTAGATGTTCGAGTGTAAACACTGCTGCTGTCCAGGTTACCCTCCCTCCTTCCCCTCTTACTTGCTGTTGCGTACCTATGTCTTCTACCCTTTGCTACCTATGGGGAGTATTTGCTGGTAACTGAAAGTTGTTGTTTGCTTTTCTTATATATGTTTTATTAGCAATTTGAATTGCCTACGTATTTGGGGGCACCTGACGTCTGGGGCAAGAAAAACTGAAGAAAATGGCGTCAGCTTCATCTTGTATACCCCTGTCGCACTGACATCAGGGAGGAGGCGACAGCAACCGATGCCGGACCAAGACTTTGAAACTCAGGCTGACTGGGGAACCGTCTGACGGCAGGATAACCCAAGTGTAATGACTGCAGCAGTGTTTATACTCGAACGTCTACATTTATGGTTGGTACAAAACTGTACTATTCTTGTTCTACTACGTATAAAGTATATTATGTTGTGGTCACTTAAGGTGTCTGGGAGACTGCCTGTGTTGAGGGTACAATGTGGGGTTGTTAGGACCCAGTCAAGGATGGATTCCCTTTCCGATTTTTTATCACATCTAGTTGGAATTTGGACTAGCTGCTGGTAGCCATGGAGATTTTAGAATATTTGGTGGTTCTGATATACAGGTGAACCAATCTTGGTTGAAGTCCCCCAGAATAAGGGATGTTCATCGTGCTACACTGCTGCAGTCATTACACTTGTGTCATCCTGCCGTCAGGCGGTCCCACAGTCGGCCAGAGTTCCAAAGTCTTGGTCTGGCGTCGGTTGCTGTCGCTTCTTCCCTGACGTCAGTGTGCCAGGGGTATATAAGATGCATCCAACCCCATTTTCTTCAGTCTTTCTTGCCGCGCGGTGCCCGAAGCAGAAGCAGTTCGCAAGTGCCGGTCGGCCGACTCCTGAGATTTTTGAAGTCTAATTTCAGATCCGAAGTCTTCAATAAAGCTAAGTACCCCGTTGGGGAAACTTTTTTCTTGCCTCAGACCGATGTCAGAAAAAGTTAATAATTGTATTTCTTGTGGGAAGCAAATACCTCATAAGGACTTCCACTCTTACTGTATTCCATGCCTAGGCCCTGATCACGACGTCACTAGTTGTCGGTTTTGTGCCAGATTTAACAAACGTACTATAAAAAGACGTTTTGATTTTGCTTTGTTCTACTTTGGCTGAAGGTTCAATTATACTATGCCGCCGGATCAACCGACGACCGCAATACTGAAAAAACGCAAGGACAAGGATAAAGACAGGCATCCGAGGTCCAAAATCGACGACAAAACCTCTTCTAGGCCAGTCGCCGGTTCCCAGTGAGGCGCTTTCTCAGCCCCTGACACCCGCTACCTCAGAGCTACAGGCCGCCTCCGACTCCAACGTGGAGATAACTTAGGCCACTGGAAACTCAAAGAATTGGGCCTACGGAAACTAATCCCTCAGATGGGTCCGGAGCCGCCGAGCAGGCATCGGCTTCTGAGGGTGTTTTCAGACCTTCACAACTTACCATTAAAACAACAGCCAAGACGAAAGTACCGTTAAAGACAAAGAAACAAGTACAGCATTCTCCTGGACAGTCCTCCATGCCTAAGAAACAGATGCTCAAAATGGCCGAAGACCTCATTACTCTAATCAGGGGTTGCTATCCCCCTCCTGAGAAAAGGCCTAGGCAGGATACAGACTATGATTTCTCTGATCAGGTTTCCATTTCCTCTGATTCCTCTTCAGACCAGGGATACTCTCTACCCCCCTATGAGGACTCTGATGCTGAAGAATCTATCCCTTCAGCCTCTCCTCCTGAGGATTATTCTTTTGGGGAAACTTTACATACCATGAGGGAGCATTTCCATTGGGAAAGTCAGGATTACTCAGAATCCAAGAAAAGGCTCAGGGATTTCCTTTTATTGCCTCAGCACAGGCCCCTGGCTATTCCGCCTGTGCTAGATATTGTGGATGATGTGTTCTGTGAATCCAGCTTATCTCCTGATTCTTTGTCCCCTGCACCAGCCAAGCCAGATAGGTGGTATAGAGTCCCTGACTCTCACAAGTTTCTTTATAAAAACCCTTCTGCTGATCCAGAAACTATTTCCCAGGGTCCAAAAAGGGTTAAGGCTTCCATTGCAAAATATCCAGTACCCTCTGACAGAGATTCCAGAGCTTTGGATAATGGGGGAAGAAAGTATACACTTCTGCAACTTTATGCAGTAAGAGCTTTAAATTGCCAGTTTCACATGCTTAAGTACCAACAATATTTAATGGCTCAGTTAAAACAGAAAATGCTTGCAAGCTCAGAAGCTCCTGATTGTAAAGAAATGCAGGATTTATTGCATGCAGTTGAACAGCTGGGAAAACATACTCTGCAATGTGGATGTTCGTGCATACAGCAGCAGTCATAACAGATGGGTTTTCCTGCCGTCAGGCGGGTCCTCGGTCGGCCGAATTCCAAAGTCTAGGTCCGGCGTCGGATGTCGTCGCTTCTTCCCTGACGTCAGTGCGACAGGGGTATAAAAGAACCAGCCAACGCCATTTTCTCCAGTCTTTCTTGCCGCGCGGTGCCCGAAGCAGAAGCAGTTCACAAGTGCCGGTCGGCCAGCTCCTGAGAATACGAATATTTTTCAACCGAAGTCTTCTTGAAAGCTAAGTACCCCGTTGGGGAAACTTTTCTTGCCTCAGACCGATGTCAGACAAAGTTAATAATTGCATTTCATGTGGGAAGCAAATACCGCATAAGGATTTTCATTCCCTCTGCATTCCTTGCTTAGGCCCAGACCACAACGTCTCGGCCTGTCGTTTTTGTACTACATTCAACAGACGCACTATTAAGCGTCGGGCGGAGTTCGCCCAACACTATTTTGGCAAAAAGTTTAATTACATTGTCGTCGGATACTCCGACTCCAGTTTTGAGTAAAAGATGCAAGGATAAGGACCGACATACAAGGTCTGCGACTTCTACCGACACCACGCCAAAGCCGACTACAGGTGGTCCGGTTCTCAGTGAGGCGCCTACGCAGCCCCTGACTACCGATGACACTTCATTGGTGGTGTCTTCAGTGCCCGAGGTCGCAGGCTCTTCGGCCCACACCCCGACTACAGATACCGAAGCCACTCTTGGCGATGAAACTCAGAGTTTAGACAGGCCTGCCACCTCTCAAG
The DNA here is from genome assembly GCF_019279795.1 of Protopterus annectens. Lineage (NCBI taxonomy): Eukaryota > Metazoa > Chordata > Ceratodontiformes > Protopteridae > Protopterus > Protopterus annectens. The sequence continues at coordinate 1,913,626,158 of NC_056725.1, forward strand.
GTGTCTTCAGGCCTTCCTCTTCTTTTTCCATCAAGGCTTTCACTAAGTCTAAAGCAGCCATGCATACTAAAAGACAAGCTCCACAGGGCCCCTCTCAAGGCCCCATGCCTAAAAAGCAGATGCTCAAAATGGCTGAGGTTTTGATTACTCTTATCAGGGGTTCTCAACCCCTCCCGGACACAAGGCCCAGAGTGGAGGAGGAATCCCCTTCCTCAGACCAGGCCTCCATTATTTCAGAACATTCTGAAGACCAGGAACATTCATACTCCCCTTTTGAAGATTCTGATGCAGAGGAGTCCATTCCCTCTGTCTCCCCCACTGAGGATTACTCTTTTGGGGAAACCTTACATACGTTGAGGGAACACTTCCACTGGGAAGGCCAAGAGTACTCAGACTCCAAGAAAAGGCTTAGGGATTTCCTCTTGCTCCCTCAGCACAGGCATCTGGCTATACCCCCTGTCTTAGACATACTAGATGATGTGTATTCGGAGGCCTGCCTTAACCCAGATTCTTTACCTCCAGCTCCAGTCAAGCCTGACAGGTATTACCGGGTGCCTGATTCACTCCAATTCCTATACAAAAGCCATGCGGCTGACCCAGAAACTGTCTCACAGGGTCCCAAGGGAATTAAGGCCTCCACTGCTGAAAATCCATTACCTTCAGAGAGAGATTCCAGAGCTTTAGAAAGGTGGGGGAAGAAGGTATACACCTCGGCCACCTTAACCATGAGGGCATTTAACTGTAAGTTCCATATGTTAAAGTACCAACAGTTTCTGTTATCACAGTTGAAAAGCAAAATGTCACAACCTGAACAACCAGACTTGAAGGAGTTGCAGGATTTGTTACATAGTGCAGAACAAGTGGGTAAACATACCTTGCAATGTGGTTTTGATGCTTTAGAGGCTTCATGTAGAGCTGCTGTTACCGGATCAGTCATACGTAGACATGCTTGGCTCAAAGAGCAAACCTTACCAGATCATGTTAAAGCTAAATTACTGGATGCACCTCTGCAAAAAGATGTATTGTTTGGTGTTAAAGCTGAGGAGGTATTAAAGAAAATGGAGGAAAAGGCAAAATCAATGCAAACAGTGAAAGATTTCCTACAGGTACAACCTCCACGTTTCAGTAGAAATTGGCCTTCAAAAAATTGGTCCTTTCCAGCTACGGACAGACCCCAAAGAGGTAGATACAGGCGCCCGAGGGGTAGAGGGCAATCTCAAGAATTGTTTAGAGGCAGACAATGGCAAGCACCTACACAAAGAGGTGGTGAGGATAGTTCACAGCCATTCAGAAAGCAGAACCAATGACTTTCCCCTTTGCATGCCAAGCAAGGCTCAAATGGCAGCACCTTTAGGCGGAAAACTGGCATTATTTTCAAAAAATTGGCATATTGTCACAAAAGACAAATGGATCCTGGACATTATAGACAGAGGCTACAGATTCCATTTTCACACCCTTCCAAAAATGAGAGGCATGCCAAACCTGCCACACAATCAAAGGGCAGAGGCACAAAAGCAAATTTCAGATCTCATGGACATGAAAGCTATTCAAGAGGTACCTGCACAAGAACAGGGTCAAGGTTTTTATTCCAGACTATTTCTGGTACCAAGGAAGGGCAAAGATTGGAGACCTATTTTGGACCTATCCATCCTAAACACATTTTTACTTGTGCCAAAATTCAAGATGCTCACATTACAGCAGCTTCTTCCCATGCTGGGCAAGGAGTCTTGGCTGGTAACATTGGACCTCAAGGAGGCATACCTGCATGTCCCAATCAGACAAGATTGCAGAAGATACCTCAGATTTCTTGCAGGTTCAACACATTATCAATTCTCTGCATTGCCCTTTGGCTTATCTACTGCGCCCAGAGTGTTCACGAAATGCCTGGCATCAGTAATTGCCTACTGCAGACTTCAAGGGATACAAATATACCCAAATTTGGATGACTGCCTGATCCAAGCGGACAGCAAGCACATACTTCTGAAACATCTGGCGTTTGTAATGTTGTTGAATTCTCTGGGATACACAGTCAACAAAAAGAAATCAAGGCTAATACCCTCTCAAACAATAATTTTCCTGGGTTCCAACTTGGATACAAACACCCAGATGGCCTACCTCACCCCAGAGAAACAAGGGCAACTAACTCAAGCAAATCAAGTCATCACAACAGACGCCTCGGATTACACCTGGGGGGCGCACATGACAGATCGGTGCATTCAGGGCAAATGGTCCCAAAAAGAAAAGCACCTACACATCAATCAAAAGGAAATGCTAGCAGTAATAAATGCTATTATAGCTTTCAAAGTCCTACTGTATCCAGGCCAGCTATTGATAAGGACAGACAACACCACAGTAATGTGGTACATAAAAAAACAGGGAGGAACCCATTCATACCCCCTATGCAGGCTAGCCATGTCTCTTTGGAACATGGCTCTGGAATTACAAATCGAGCTTCAAGCACAGTTCCTACCAGGCAAGGAAAACACGCTGGCAGACAACCTAAGCAGAAATATGACAGATCCACACGAATGGAAGTTGCATCCTCAAGTTTTTTCAAAGATAATTCAAGCATGGGGAAGGCCAGACATAGATCTCTTTGCGTCCCACAGAAATCACCAATTGGCAAAATTCTGCTCAAGGACCTTTCATCCACAGGCCTGGAAAGTGGATGCACTCTCTTTCAGTTGGACAACAAAGACAGTTTATGCCTTTCCACCTCTTCCTCTGCTGCCCAAAGTTCTATTAAAAACCAGAGCAGACAGACCAAAGATGATTCTCATTGCTCCAGACTGGCCAAGACAACACTGGTACCCACTCCTGAGGAGCCTGACGCATTCCCCACCATGGATCCTGCCTCTAATGCCTCTTCTACTGACTCAGCACAACTTCAAAACTATTCACAGTCAGCTGAAAACACTCAATCTAGCCGCATGGAAGATTCCTTAAAATCACAACAGACCCTACTCTCCAAGGAGGTGCAGGATGTCATTTTGGAGGCCAGAAGACCTTCTACTAGAAAAGCCTACTCTGCAAAATGGAAACGGTTTTGTGCCTGGAATGAGAAAAAGGGCCAGAATCCTGGAATACTGAATTTACCTCAAATATTACAGTACCTAGCTGAGATGCTAAGCAGAGGACTTTCATTCTCCTCCATCAAAATCCATGCCTCAGCCATTTCTGTAGAATACAACACTGATCCTCCTTTATTCTCTCACCCCCTCTTAAGACAGTTCCTCAGAGGGGCTAAGAATATAAAACCCCCAAGGAAACAACCAGTACCTGCTTGGGACCTCAATTTCATTCTAGAAAAACTGACACTGCCTCCTTTTGAGCCAGCTGCTTCAACAGAACTGCAGTATTTGTCCTGGAAAACAGCCTTCCTGCTGGCTATCACCTCAGCTCGCAGGGTTTCGGAACTACAAGCCCTCATGGCTGTGCAGCCTTTCATCATTTTCCATCAGGACAGAGTTTCCTTACGAACCCATCCTTCCTTTAATGCCAAAGGTAGTATCCAGGGTAGCCTTGAATCAGGCTATCCACTTACCTACCTTTTACCCCAATCCTCAAAACAAAGGGGAGAGACTACTACATTCCTTAGACATTCACAGACAGCTACGTTATTATTTGGACAGAACAAAGCCTTTCAGAAAATCAGAGCAACTCTTTGTGTCCTATGCTACAGGAGCTCAAGGGAAGCCTATTTCCAAACAGACAATCTCAAAATGGATAGCCCACTGCATACGCTTTTGTTACTCTTTTCATGGTAAATCTGTACCTGCAGGCATCAGATCTCACTCCACAAGGGCCACAGCTACCTCTGCAGCTTTCCTCAGGGGGGTTCCTAACAAAGATATTTTGGAAGCTGCCACTTGGAGTTCTGTACATACCTTCTCCAAGCACTATCACCTACCATTATACTCCAAATCTAGAGCAGGCTTTGCCACTGCAGTCTTGCAGGGCATCCTGGCTCCTCCTAGTTCCACCTAGTGCCTACCACCTATTTTTTAGCTTTGGTATTCTACCCATCTGTTATGACTGCAGCTGTATGCACGATGAACATAGTACAGTTTTGTACCTACCATAAATGTAAATGTTCGAGTGCTAATACAGCTGCAGTCCAGGTTTCCCTCCCTCCTTCCCCTGTGGGACAGGCCTAATGGCTAACACCTCCTCATACAACCTGATTGGGGTATTCTTTTATAGTGTATTTGCTTGCAACTACTGTTTTTTTGATTATACTGCATTGCATTATTACATAAATTTATGTATTGCCTTCCTTCTGGGGGCACCTGACATCTGGGGCAAGAAAACCGAAGAAAATGGCGTCGGCTGGTTCTTTTATAACCCTGTCGCACTGACGTCAGGGAAGAAGCGACGACATCCGACACCGGACCTAGACTTTGGAATTCGGCCGACCGAGGACTCGCCTGACGGCAGGAAAACCCATCTGTTATGACTGCAGCTATATTAGCACTCGAACATCTACATTTATGGTAGGTACAAAACTGTACTTTTTGATTCTTTAGAGGCCTCTTGTAGAGCCGCAGTTACAGGTTCTGTGATTCGAAGACATGCTTGGTTAAAAGAACAGAGTTTACCTGATCGTGTTAAGGCAAAATTATTGGATGCTCCGTTACAGCATGATACCTTGTTTGGTGTTAAGACTGAAGAGGTGTTAAAATGGAGGATAAAGCTAAATCTATGCAAACAATCAAGGATTTCTTACAGGTACAGCCACCTCGATTTAGCAGGAATTGGCCAACAAAGAATTGGTCCTTTCCAGTGTCAGACAGACCACAGAGAGGCAGATACAGACGCCCAAGTGGCAGATCTCAATCCCAAGGCTCAAACAGACAACGACAGTGGGACACCTTAACCCCAAAAGGAGGTGAGGACAAGGTTCAACCTTACAGGAAACAGTCACAATGACTTTCCCCTTCATATGCCAAGCACTTCCCTTTTGGAAGCCTCCTTAGGGGGAAAACTAGCACTTTTTTCTCAAAACTGGCAAACAATCACCCAAGACAAATGGGTTCTGAATATTGTGTCTCAAGGTTACAGGTTCCACTTGCATACATAACCAAGGCTAAAAGGAATGCCAGACCTGCCACAAAATCAATGGGCAGAGGCACAAAAACAAATTTCAGCCCTCATGGACATGAGAGCTATTCAAAAAGTACCACAACAGGAACAAGGACAAGGATTTTACTCAAGACTCTTCCTGGTCCCCAGAAAGGACAAGGCCTGGAGGCCCATACTAGACCTTTCAATTCTAAATACTTACCTGGATAATCTGAAATTCAAAATGTTGACATTACAGCAGCTTCTACCCATGCTGGGCAAGAAGGCTTGGCTTGTTACTGTGGACCGCAAAGAGGCATACCTGCATGTCCCTATCAGACAAAATTGCAGAAGATACCTCAGATTCAAAGCTGGTACAATGCACTACCATTTCTCTGCACTGCCCTTTGGCTTATCTACTGCGCCCAGGCATGAGGTAAGCCATCTGGGCAGTTGTATTCAAGCTTGCACCCGGGAATGTAATTATTTGAGAGGGTACCAGTTGTGATTTCTTTTCGTTTATGGTGTACCCTAGGCATGCTAGAAGCCTTTTTACAAACGCCAGATGTTGAAGAGTGTCCCTGTCCTCTGCTTGAATGAGACAGTCGTCCAGATAAGGATACATTTTAGTATTTCTTTGTCTGCAGAATGCAATTACTGGTGCCAGGCACTTTGTAAAGACCCTGGGCGCAGTAGATAAACAAAAGGGCAGTGCAGAGAATTGGTAATGCATAAAACCAGCCTTGAAACAGAGGTATTTTCTGCACGATTCCCTTATTGGGATTTGCAGGTATGCCTCTTTTAAGTCTAGAGTCACTAGCCAAGTGTTCTTGCCCAGTATGGGCAGAAGCTGTTGCAAAGTCAGCATTTTGAATTTTGGGATGTCCAAGAATGTGTTCAAAGTCAATAAATCCAGTATTGGGCGCCAGGCATTGTATTTTCTGGGTACCAGGAACAGTCTTGAGTAAAACCCTTGCCCTTTTTCCTGGTCTGGTACTGGTTGAATAGCCCTCATATCCATGAGGGGCGTAACTTGTTTCTGTGCCTCTGCCCACTGATTTTGTGGCATATGTGGCCAAACATTTGGAATTGGCAAGGTATGAAATGAAATCTGTATCCCTGGGATACTATGTTTAATACGCACTTGTCCTGGGTTAACTGCCAATTTTGAGCATGAAGTGCTAATTTTCCCCTAAGGGGGCTGCCAAAAGATAAGTGCTTGGTGATGGCAGAGGGAGGTCATTGAGACTGTTTACTGTAGGGTTGTACTTTGTTTCCTCCAGATTTGGAAGTAGAGGCACCCCATTGCTTTGATCTGTAAGAACCCTGTGATTGATCTGTAAGAACCCTGTGATTGGTATCTAGAGCCTTTTGAGTGCCTGGATTTGCCCCGTGAGGCTCTGTCGGACACAGGAAAGGACCAATTTTTTTGTAGGCCAGTGTCTACTGAATCTTGGTGGCTGCACTTGTAAGAAGTCTTTTACAGTTTGCATAGACTTAGCTTTGTCTTCTATTTTCTTTAAAGCCTCTTCTACCTTATTACCAAACAGAGTATCATGCTGTAAAGGTGCATCCAACAATTTAGCTTTAACATGATCAGGCAGATTTTGCTCCTTGAGCCAGGCATGCCTTCTAATCACAGATCCAGTAACTGCGGCCCTGCAAGAGGCCTCCAAGGAATCAAAACCACACTGCAAAGTATGCTTTCCGACCTGTTCTGCTGCATGCAATAATTCCTGTAATTCTTTATTTTCCACACATTCAGAAATCAACATCATTTTCTGTTTCAATAATCCCATAACATGCTGTTGATATTTAAGCACATGAAACTGGCAGTTTAAGGCCCTAATTGCCAAGGTTGCAGATGTATAAACCTTCTTTCCCCATCTATCCAGCGCCCTGGAATCTCTATCAGAGGGGGTAGGATTCTTAGCTGTTAAGGCCTTTACACCTTTGGGACCCTGTGCGATAGTTTCAGGGTCAGCAGCAGGATTTTTTAATAAAAATTTGTGGGAGTCAGGAACCCTGCAGTATCTGTCTGGCTTACTAGGAGCCGGCGGTAGGGAATCTGGAGCTATGCTTGATTCCGAAAACACATCATCAACAATGTCTAATACTGGAGGTATAGCATGCTGAGGAAGAAGGAAATCCCTAAGCCTCTTTTTTGATTCTGAGAAATCCTGACTTTCCCAATGAAAATGTTCCCTTAAAGTATGCAAGGTTTCTCCAAAAGAATAACCTTCAAGAGGAGATGCAGATGGGAAGGATTCCTCTGCATCTGAATCCTCATAGGGTGGTATAGAAAATTCCTGATCAGAAGAGGAATCAGAAGAAGTAAGAAGTTATGTACCTACCATAACGTTCCATGTTAGTTGTCTTCATCTCGCCTTCTTTCTTGCTGGATGGGTTCAGAGCCGATCCTCGGCTCCGACTTGGCCTTTTTCTAAAGCTCAAGAGCTATTTACCGGCTCGAGGCCTCCCCTTATCCCACAATGCTAGGCGTCAAATATCCAGATCTCGTTTGGAAAGCTAACACCATGGAAAAAACACACTAGTTCCCACCAAAGGTTTGCCTACAGTGCTACAAACAGAGGAGGACGTAACCTAAAAACAAGGTCAACCATAGGAAGAAGGCTTCAAAAGGGATTCTTCTCGGTCGTAACCAGGCTAGGGAGATGGAGGGTAGGACGCAAGAAAGAAGGCGAGATGAAGACAACTAACATGGAACGTTATGGTAGGTACATAACTTCTTAATGTTAAGTTGTCTATCTTGCCTTTATTCTTGCTGGATGGGTTCGGAGCCGATCCTCGGCTCCGACTCGGCCTTTTTCTAAAGCTCGAGAGCTATTTACCGGCTCGAGGCCTCCCCTTATCCCACAATGCTAGGCGTCAGATGTCCAGATCTCATTTGCCGCTTCAGCTACGAGGTTGCGTTTTTTACTGGCTCCAGGTCGTATCGTATAATTCTTTTACTATCACAGTTGTTGTTGTTAGATTTTCTTTTCAACAGCTTCCGATGTTTCACAACATAATAATCACCCAATCATGCAAAGACCAACTTTCTTGGTGGATGGTCTCCCCTCAAGTTTTTCAGGGCAGACCGGCTGCACTTCCTCCTCCAGTTGCCACGGTGACAACGGATGCCTCCTTGATCGGGTGGGGGGGGGCATTTTCAGGGCAGGACTGTCCAGGGCACTTGGCAACCCCTAGAGTACCATCTGCACATAAACGTCTTGGAGAGGAGAGTGGTACTTCTAGCGTTGCAAGCTCTTCAGGACTGTCTACCTACCGGGACTATTGCAGTACAGACGGAGAATATGTCGGTAGTGTGGTACATCAACAAGCAGGGCGGAACCAAGTCCCATCGCTTATTTCGAGAAGCACTCAGACTCTGGCAGTGGGCGATATCCTCTCAACGGTTTCTGATAGCAACACACATCACCGGGAAGTCCAACGTCATAGCGGGCAGGCTAAGCAGATCAATCCTTATGCCTCACGAGTGGTCTCTCAATCAGTTAGTAGCAGACAAAATTTTCCGCAGATGGCGTCAACCTTGCTGCCACCTTTTTGCAACCCCTCTCAACAGCAAGTGCAACGGCTTCTTCTCTCTCTTCTCCCTCCCAGGCCATTCCCCCAGAGACGCTCTAGTTCACGATTGGCCCCGGGGTCTGCTCTATGCATTCCCTAATTTTCCCTTAGTTCCAAAACTGATTCAGAAAGCGACCGCTTTGGGATCTAGGATGATCCTCATTGCTCCTTACTGGCCTCGACAAATTTGGTTCATATTCCTGCATCGTCACCTGCTGGAGCAGCCCTGGAATCTAGACCCAGTGCCAGACCACTTGATCCATCAGTCGGACGGGCTGCACCAGTCCCTTCACTCTCTCAACCTCACAGCTTGGTTGCTCCACTTCCAATCTTAGCCAGGCTTCCACATGTTTCTCAGCCAGTGCGCGAAATCATACTTTCTTCGCACAAACCTTCTACTAGAAAGACTTACGCTAGTAAGTGGAAACATTTTTCTTTCTGGGCAGAGGCTAGGAAGATAAACCCCTTTTTACAGCCCCTGTCCATAATGTTTTAGATTTTTTGGCGGAACTTTTTCGAGCAGGTTCCTCAGCTGCCACCATTAGGGTCCAATTGGCTGCTATCGCAAATTTTCACGTTAGCCTGTCAGAGTCCGGTATCAAGTCCCACAGACTTTGTAAGGCCTTTTTTAAAGGGACTATGTTACTTAGACCCCCAGTTAAAGATCCCCCCCCCCCCTCCGTGGGATTTGAACTTGATATTAACTTGATTGATTCCCCCTCCTTTTGAACCTGCAGCTTCTTGTTACTTAAAGTTACTCTCCTGGAAGACTCTCTTCTTAGTAGCTATCACCTCGGCCAGAAGAGTATCGGAACTTCAAGCCCTTTGTGTTCGCCCTCCATATCTTATTTTTCACCAAGATAGAGTTTCACTCAGGACTAATCCTTCCTTTTTGCCCAAAATACCCTCGGAGACAAATCTCAATCAGGCTATTGATCTTCCGGTCTTTTTTTTCCTAATTATTCAAACAGAGCTGAACAAAAGTTACACTATTTGGACGTTCACAGGCAGTTACTTTTTTATTTGGATAGAACCAAACAGTCTAGAAAATCAGATCAACTCTTCCTGTCCTATGCTGAGGGGAAGCAGGGCCTGCCAGTTTCTAAGGTGACCTTGTCCAGGTGGCTGGCCTCTATTATTACCTTGATCTACCAACTGAGACATAAAGAACTTCCTTCAAAACCAAAAGCTCATTCCACCAGAGCATTGGCTACGTTGGTAGCTTTTCAGGCTAGACTTCCAATGGAGTCTATTTGTGCTGCATCAACATGGGCCACTCCTCATACCTTCATTTTGCATTACAAGTTGGATATGGCCTCCAGGAGTCGAGCTGATTTTGGTTCCACTGTGCTAAAGAGTCTGTTTCGATGAGCCACCCAGGGCTATGGTGCTAGGGACGCTGTCCCATCCAGCAAGCATGAAGGCGAGATAGACAACTTAACATTAAGAAGTTATGTACCTACCATAGCGTTCCATGTTAGTTGTCTTCATCTCGCCTTCTTTCTTGCGTCCCACCCTCCATCCCCCTAGCCTGGTTAGGACCGAGAAGAATCCCTTTTGAAGCCTTCTTCCTACGGTTGACCTTGTTTTTAGGTTACTTCCTCCTCTGTTTGTAGCACTGTAGGTAAACCTTTGGTGGGAGCTAGTGTGTTTTTCCATGGTGTTAGCTTTCCAAACAAGATCTGGATATCTGACTCCTAGCATTGTGGGATAAGGGGAGGCCTCGAGCCGGTAAATAGCTCTCGAGCTTTAGAAAAAGGCCAAGTCGGAGCCGAGGATCGGCTCCAAACCCATCCAGCAAGAAAGAAGGCGAGATGAAGACAACTAACATGGAATGTTATGGTAGGTACATAACTTCTTATTTCTTCTGATTCCTCTTCTGATCAGGAATTTTCTATACCACCCTATGAGGATTCAGATGCAGAGGAATCCTTCCCATCTGCATCTCCTCTTGAAGGTTATTCTTTTGGAGAAACCTTGCATACTTTAAGGAAACATTTTCATTGGGAGAGTCAGGATTTCTCAGAATCAAAAAAGAGGCTTAGGGATTTCCTCCTTCTTCCTCAACATAGGCCTTTGGCTATACCTCCAGTATTAGACATTGTTGTTGATGTGTTTTCGGAATCAAGTATGGCTCCAGATTCCCTACCTCCGGCTCCTAGTAAGCCAGACAGATATTACAGGGTTTCTGACTCCCACAAATTTTTATTAAAAAATCCTGTTGCTGACCCTGAAACTATCACACAGGGTCCCAAAGGTTTAAAGGCCTCAACAGCTAAGAATCCTACCCCCTCTGATAGAGATTCCAGGGCGCTGGATAGATGGGGAAAGAAGGTTTATACATCTGCAACCTTGGAAACTAGATCCACAATCTTCAGCATAATAACAAGGAAATTGGGATGCCCAGACATAGATCTATTTGCCTCCCCTCATAACTGCCAACTACAGAGATTTTGTAAAATGACTTACCAAAAGCTAGCATGGAAAGTGGATGCTCTATCATTCAGCTGGAAAAACCTTACAGTATATGCCTTTCCTCCACGACCTCTCCTCCCCAAGGTACTTCTAAAGGTCAGACAAGAGAAGCCAAAAATGATCCTGATTGCCCCAGACTGGCCACGCCAGCACTGGTACTCAGTCCTAAAGAGCTTGTCTCAAGGCCCAGCCTGGACATTACCTCAGATTCCTCATTTACTGACCCAACAAAACAATCCGATATTGCACAGCCAACTCAGAACCCTAAATCTGGCTGCATGGTGGATAATGTAACCATTCAGAACACACCTCTCTCCAAAGCAGTTATGGATGTTATTCTGGAGGCCAGGAGGCCCAGCACCAGAATGTCATATGCATAAAAGTGGAAGAGATTCTGTGCTTGGAACCAGGCACAAAGAATTGACATGCTTGTACCAAATATTCCTCAGATTTTACAATATCTAACTGAGATGCTGGACAAAGGCCTCTCCTTTTCATCTATTAAGATACATGCCTCTGCCATTTCAGCTCATTACAATACGGACCCACCTATTTTTTCACATCCACTACTAAGGCAGTACTTCAGAGGGGCCAAAAACATAAGATCCCCAAGAAGAGCACCAATACCTGCATGGGACCTCAACTTTGTCTTGGAAAAACTCACACTGCCTCCTTTTGAGCCAGCCAATACAGCTGAAATAAAATCCGTATCATGGAAAACAGCTCTGCTCTTAGCAATAACTTCAGCAAGAAGAGTCTCAGAGTTACAGGCACTAATGGCGGTTGAACCTTTCATAATTTTCCATCCGGACAGGGTTTCTCTGAGGACGAACCCAACATTTATGCCTAAGGTAGTGTCCAGTGTGGCTCTTAATCAAACAATTCACTTGCCTACCTTTTATCCAAACCCACAGAATAAAGGGGAGAGACTTCTACATTCTTTGTCTTTGGACATACACAGACAGCTATGCTTCTACTTGGACAAAACTAAAGATTTCAGAAAGTTTGAGCAGCTCTTAGTGGCATATGCTGCAGGATCTCAAGGAAAAGCTCTCTCACAGCAGACTATTTCCAAATGGATAGCCAACTGCATTTGTCTCTGCTATTCTCAACATGGCAAATCAGTGCCTAAGGGCATCAGGTCACTTTCAACCAGAGCAGCAGCTACTTCAGCAGCCTTCTTCAGAGGAGTACCAACCAAGGACATTTTGGAGGCTACAACTTGGACTTCAGTGCACAATTTTACAAATCACTACCACTTACCCCTTTACTCTAAATCCTAGAGCAGGCTTCGCCACTGCAGTTCTGCAGGGCCTCATAGCCTCTCCTAATTCTATTTAGGCCCAGCCACCCAACCTCAGCTTTGGGATTCAACCCAAGTGTAATGACTGCAACAGTGAAACACGATGAACATAGTACAGTTGTGTACCTACCATAAATGTAAATATTCGAGTGTATTCACTGTTGCAGTCCAGGTTACCATCCCCCTTTCTTTGCTGGGACTTATCTGTACTTCTCTATTTTTTACAACCTATGTGGTGTATTTGCTTATAGATGATTGTTTTATTTTAGAGCATGCTGGTTTATTGACATAATTTCTTAGCCTACCCTTCGGGGAGCACCTGACATCTGGGGCAAGAAAAACTAAAGAAAATGGCGTCGGCTGCATCTTTTATACCCCTGGTGCACTGACGTCAGGGAAGAGGCGACAACAACCAATGCCGAACCACGACTTTGGAATTCAGGCCGACTGCAGGTAGCCTGCCAGCAGGATAGCCCCAAGTGTAATGACTGCAACAGTGAATACACTCGAACATCTACATTTATGGTAGGTACACGGCTGTACTTTCTGCAGGGCATCATAGCCTCTCCTAATGCTGTTTAGCTCCAGCCTCCTAACCATAGCTTTGGGAATCTACCCAAATGTAATGACTGCAACAGTGAAACACGAAGAATATAGTACAGTTGTGTACACTTAGCATAAATGTAGATATTCGAGTGTATTCACTGTTGCAGTCCAGGTTACCCACCCACCAACCCCCTTATTTCTGCTGGAACTTATCTTTCCTTCTCTGATTTATACAACCTATGTGATATATTTGCTTGTAGATGAAGGTAAAGTTTGTATTGGTGCATGTGTTTTTACATTTATATATATATATATATATATATATATATATATATATATATATATATAAATATATATATCTATAAATATATATATATATATATATATATATATATATATATATATATATATATATAAATTTGGCTACCCTTTAGGGGGCACCTGACATCTGGGGCAAGAAAAACTGAAGAAAATGGCATTGGCTGCATCTTTTATACCCCTGACGTCAGGGAAGGGGCGACAGCAACCGATGCAGGACCCAGGACTTTGGAATTCAGGCCGACTGAGGGCAACCTGCCAGCAGGATTACCCCAAATGTAATGACTGCAACAGTGAATACACTCAACATCTACATTTATGGTAAGTGTACACAACTGTACTTTCTCTGCACTGCCCTTTGGCTTATCTACTGCGGCCAGGGTATTCACAAAGTGCCTAGCTCCAGTTATTGCATTTTGCAGGCAAAGAAGTATTCAAATATACCCATACCTGGACGATTGTCTAATTCAGGCAGAAAGCCAGGACATACTTTTGAATCATCTGGCCTTTGTAAAAAGGGTTCTAACTTGTCTGTGGTACACCATAAATGAAAAGAAATCACACCTGGTACCCTGTCAACCAATTATATTCCTGAGAGCAAGCTTGAATACAACTTCCCAGATGGCTTACCTCACGCCAGAAAAGCAAATTCATTTGGCAACCTACTTCAAACAAGTGGCCACAAAAACCCTGGTATCTGCAAGACAAATACTGCAAGCCATGGGGTTCTTGGCCTCCTGCATTCTTCTAATTCCATATGCAAGACTGCATATGAGGAAACTACAGTGGTATCTAAAAAGCCTATGGTGTCAACATTCTCAAGACCTCGAAACAATGATTCCTATCATACCTTGCCTATACCTAGAGTTCCTTCGGTGGGCAGAGGCCTGCCACCAAAATGAGGGACTACCTTTCACACCACCCTCTGCCACCCAAACCCTAACAACAGATGCATCAGACTATGCATGGGGGCCTTACCTGCCAGGGAAGTGCATTCAGGGCAAATGGAACCCAAGTCAAATGCACCTGCATATCAGTCAAAAAGAAATGTTAGCTGTACAGAATGTTCCGACAGCCTTCAAGTTTCACATTCTTCCTGGACAACTAATGGTAAAGATGGACAAACACCACTGTTATGTGGTACATAAACAAGCAGGGCGGTACACATTCTTACCCGCTCTGCAGACTAGCCGTGGGATTGTGGACCACAACCTTGAGCTACCAAATGCACCTACAAGCTCAATTCCTGCTAGGAAAATTAAATACACTGGCAGACGGGCTAAGCAGAAACCTCATGGACCCACACGAGTGGAAACTGGAACCAAGGATTTTCAGCATGTTGACGAACAAATGGGAGAGCCCAGATATAGACCTGTTTGCCTACCCCCAGAACCATCAATTGGACACATTTTGATCAAGAATTCCCCACAAGCTAGCTTGGAAAGTGGATGCTTTGTCCTTCAGCTGGAAAAAACTATCAGTCTGTGCCTTTTCTCCTCTGCCTCTGCTCTCCAAAGTACTACTAAAGATCAAACAGGACAAGCCAAAGACTATTTTAATTGCACCAGACTAGCCACGCCAGCACTGGTACCCCCTCTTGCGCAGTATGTCACGCTTGGCTATATGGCACCTGCCTCAGACTCATTCCCTGTTTTCTCAGCAGGAGAACCAGATTCTGCACCCTCTGCAGGAAACCCTGAACCTAGCAGCCTGGCTAATTACCTAATCTCTCCTTTACCATCCCTCAGTAAATCAGTGATGGATATCATTTTAGAGGCAAGGAGGCCTAGTACTAGAAAATCTTATGCTGCAAAATGGAAAAGATTCTGTGCCTGGGACCAATCTCAAGGGATGAGTGCAGCAGCGCGCAATTTACCTCAGAATCTACAATATTTGACTGAGATGTTTCATAAGGGCTTGTTCTTTTCCTTCATCAAAATTCATGCCTCAGCCATTTCAGCACAGAGCCTCCCCTCTTCTCTCACCCACTGCTCAAGCAGTTCCTCAGAGGGGACAAAAATTTAAGGCCACCCAGACGAGCTCCAACTCCAGCCAGGAACCTTAACTTTGTCTTGGAGAAACTCACTCTTCCTCCTTTCGAGCCAGCTGCTACTGCAGATTTAAAATTCCTTTCTTGGAAAATAGCTTTCCTTTTAGCAATCACTTCAGCAAGAAGGGTATCTGAATTACAGTCCCTTATGGCAGTGGAGCCTTTCATCATCTTTCATGCGGACAGGATGTCCCTCAGAACCAATCCCTCCTTTATGCCTAAGGTGGTATCCAGAGTGGCTCTTAATCAGTCCATTCATTTGCCTACCTTCTTTCCTAACCCACAGAATAAAGGGGAACAGATACTGCACTCCTTAGATGTGCACAGACAACTTAGATTCAACTTGGACAGGACTAAACCTCAAAGGAAGTCTGAACAACTGCTGGTGGCATTTGCTGCAGGGACAGAGGGGAAAGCTATTTCAAAGCAAACCATTTCAAAATGGATAGGCCACTGCATTCATTTCTGCTATAAGCACCATGGAAAACCTATCCCACAGGGCATCAGACCCCATTCAACCAGGGCTGCATCTACCTCTACAGCCTTTCTCAGAGGCATCTCTACCAGGGACATCCTAGCAGCTGCTACCTGGAGTTCTATACATACTTTCACCAAGCATTATCATTTGCCAATTTTTTCTCTAAGTCCAGTGCTGGCTTTGTCACTGCAGTCTTGCAGGGCCTTATGGCTGGTCCTAATTCTTTTTAAATTCCTCCTCCCTACCTTAGCTTTGGCAATCTACCCAAATGTAATGACTGCAACAGTGAAACACGAAGAACATAGTACAGTTGTGTACACTTACCATAAATGTAGATGTTAGTGTGTGTTCACTGTTGCAGTCCTGGTTACCCTCCCTCCAGCCCCCTTTTTTCTTTTGGCTATACCTCTAAGCTTTTTGGTGTATTTGCTTTTTTGTTGGAGGTATATCCTTGCATTTATAGATTTAATAGCTTCCCATTAGGGGGGGTACCTGACATCTGGGGCAAGGAAAAACTGATGTAATGGCATCGGCTGCATGTTGTGTACCCCTGACGACCTGACGTCATGGAAGAAGGGACAGCAACCGACGCAGGACCCAAGACTTTGTTGATCAGGCCGACTGAGGGCCACTGCAAGCAGATAACCCGAATGTAATGACTGCAACAGTGAATATTCTCGAACATCTACATTTATGGTAAGTGTACACAAATGTACTATCTATATGGATATGACCTAGGACATCAAAGTCCAAGCAGTTCTTTGTATTCTTTCACCCCAGAGCTCTGGAGAAAGCTGTATCCCAAGCAGACTATATCTTCATGGATCTCCAAAACTATACCCTTCTGCCACTCCTTCCATGGAAGACAGTTACCCCACATGGTTAGAGCCCACTCTACCAGAGCTGTGCCCTCTTCAGGGGCTTTCCTTAAAGGCTTAGATACAGCCACCATCCTAGAAGCAACTATACATGGTCCTTAGTCCACACTTTCACTAAACGCACCAAATTGTATTGCATCTCTAGAGCTAGAGCAGGATTAGCTAAAACAATCTTGCATGGATTCTTGGAGACTGCATCATCTTCCTCCACCCATATCACTGGTTGAGCTTTGGTACGCTTCCACATCTGAGAATACTGCAACATGAGAATAGGAGGACATAAAATAGTTCTGTAAAATCTGACCATAGCCATAGATGTCCTTCTCTTCCATGTTGCAGTATTTCTATCCCTCCCTCCAACCCCCTATCGGAGGTTTTCCTTTATCTGGATGGCATCTTTTTAGCTGATCTTAGACTATTGTTCGACCGGGCATTCAGTTCTGAGGTCTGTGCATGTGGACATCACATTTACGGCCCACAGTTTATAGTCCTTGTGTGTGAAATTCCATGCACCTTACAGCAGTCAGGCTAAGCTTTTGTATATGAGCCGGGTGTTCAAGTGGTCTGAGGCAGAGGATCCCACATGTGATAATAGTGCAACATGGAAAAGAAGGACATATATGGTTATGGTAAGATTTTACACAGCTCTTCTATTCTGTCTATACCAAATCCACCAGCAAAATTAGTTCTAAGAGCATTGGGGTCTAAGGATGCCACGATTACCCTGCGACCTACAGCAAGAACTACACATGAGAATTCTGCAGTGAACTTTAGCAGTCCAGTGGTCCTTGCACCAACATCCCGTAAGCTATCCAATCAAACTTTGAAGAGTATGCAAAGACTCACTTCTATTGTGGCTTCATTCTTTAGGCATTGAATAAGGCTGTCCCTTTGTTCCGCCCCCCGAAATGCTACGTTGACCACGAATGCATCCCAGATAGGGTGGGGGGAGCCATTTTCTGGGAATGACAGTCCAGGGCATGTGAACGTCACAGGAAACCAATTTGCATATCAACATCCTAGAGATAAGAGCAGTCCTTTTAGCGTTGCAAGCCCTGCACCGAAACAGACCGTGTTAGTTGTTTGGTACATCAACAAGCAAGGAGTAAACCTGGTCTTACCCACTGTGTCAAGAAGTAATGAGAGTGTGGCATTGGATGATCTCTACTAACAGCTTTCTAATTGCAATGCACATTTCGGGGGGAGTGCAGTATTCTAGCAGACAGGCTGAATGGAGTCTTGCTGATGCCTCACGAGTGGTCTCTAAAAGTCAGTGGCAAACATGAGCCTTTTCAGATGGAGTCAACCCTGCTGGGATCTCTTTGTGTCCTCTCACAAGTGCAACAGGTTCTTTGCCCTGATCCCTCCTCAGGTACAGTCCCCAAGAGATGCTCTATTTCATGCTTTGCCCCCGATCCACTTTACGCATTCCCACCTCTACCTCTAATTCCCAAGTTTCTTCAGAAAAGCACACAGGTTGAAGAGCAGGGTAATCCTCATTACTCCTTTCTGGCCTCAGCAAGTCCGGTTCACCTTCTTGTGGTCTCATCTCATCTGCCGTCTCTGGACATTGGTACCAGTTCCATATCTACTGTCCCACCCTTCAGGGCAGATTCACCTGGATCTCCCAGGCCTAAAACTAACCACATGGTTTCTCTAATTCCGATGATGGCTAGACATTCCAGACTTTCTTCCATCATCCCAGAAGATTTTGATTTCATCCCACAAACCATCCACTAGGAAAGTTTATAACAGCAAATGGAAAAGATTCTCCATACGAGCTCAACAGAAGCAGTTGGATCCCTGCACTGCTTCCATCCCTGCAGTTTTAGATTTCCTTGCCAATATCTTCCAAAATGGGGGCAACTTACTCCATTGTAAAATGCAACTGGCAGTCATTTCAGATCATCATATCAGAGAAAATGTTTCATTGCTGGCTCCTTCAACGTTGTGGAAAGCCTTTTTAGGGTACCTTTTAACTTCTCCCTCCTGTTAAAATATCCCACCCCTTCTTGGGGTCTGGATATGATGCTTCAGGCACTAGTCCATCCACCTTTTGAACCTTCGGCCAAAGTTGATTTGAAATTCCTTTCTTGGAAAACTGCTTTCTTGTTGGCCATCACTTCTGCAAGAAGGATTTCTGAATTACAAGCCCTTTCTCCCAAACCTCATTTGATTTTCCATAAAGACAGAGTCAGTTTACATACAAAACCCTTCCTTTTTACCCAAAATTGCTACAGAGAACAATATTAATCAGTTTATCAACCTACCTGTTTTCATTTCTAATTTTCAAAATGAGGGAGCATATATCCTTCATCTATTAGATGTTCATAGACATCTGTGTTTTTATCTGGACAGGACAAAGTCATTCAGGAGGTCTCATCAATTGTTCATATCGTTTACCAGTACCAGAAAAGGACACTTGGTTTCTAATATCACGTTAGTCAAATGGTTAAGAGATGTCATCTCTTTTGTCTATGCATCTAAGGGCATATCTTTCTCCACACAAGTCAAAGCCCATTCTACCAGATACATGTCAGCATCCCAAGCTTTTTGGTCTAGAGTCTCGATTGATGATATTTGTGCAGCAGCTTCGTGGTCAAACTCTCATACCTTTGTGTCACACTACAAGCTCGATATTACCTCCAGAAATAGAGCTGCCTTTGGTTCTGCAGTGCTCAGAAATATCCTTTCGTGAGGGCCACCTAAGGTTACTGTAGCAGGGGACTCTGCTCCATAGGTTGAGGAACAAATGAAAATTACATCATCAGATAAAGAAGTTATGTACTCACCATAACATTCCATTTGTGTTGTCCATTTTCAGTTTCCTCAACCTTCCTACCCTCCTCCCCCCTACCATGACTGTGAAAGACCTGATGGATATGTTTATAGGAACCAAAGTTCCTGTTTGAGCTCCTGAACCTTGTTTGTTTCTCTTTCTGTAGTTATCTAATTACATGTGTACTTCTGTATATAGTCTGCAATATGTTAGCAGCAAACTGTATCTGAGGTAATCTGGGGAAATGAAGCATTATGGGTAGGGGAGGGGCTCGAGCTTTGGAAAGTGGCCGAGTTGGATCTGAGGGTCGGATCCGAGACCCACAGGTTGAGGAGGAAGGAAAATGGACAACACAGATGAAACTTTATGGTGAACACACAACAACTTTGCATTCCTTTATGAGGTGGATCTAATCCACCTTGCCTTGATTCCTAAAGATCTAGCCAGTCTCTCCCCAGTTCCTTGCCCCTGCATGCTTATATATTTACATTTTTTATAAATTTTTTCAGGTAGTTATTGGTGGACAAACTCTGTCTGAGGTAGCTTCTTCTAGGCATGGGAAGTATGGGTAGGAGAGGAGCCAGAGCACTGGATCCTAAACTTTGAAGTGGCTGAGGATGGATCCAACATCTGATCTGAGACCCACATGTATAAGAATGGATGGAATATGACAACACAAGTCTAACGTTGTGGTGAGTACATATCTTTTGTTTATACTGTATGGACTTGGATATTAGTAAAAGAACCCACTTTCACAATCATTCTTTTTTGGTCTGTCCCAGTTGAAGGGTTCATAGTCTCAGAGATATTAGACAGTGATATGTGTTTACAGTCTTTTAGGCAGGATTGTGCATTTCTGAGAATTGGTTGCATTTGTGGGTCAATCTTAGCTTCAGTTTAGAAACATTTGTGACATTACTTAAGTCTACCAGCAATGGTTTGCTCATTAGTTGTGAGGACTAGAGACTCTGGTAGAGGTCTGGGATTGATTTTAGTATCCCTAGTCAGGAGTGACTGGTGCATGACTGTGTGTATGTATTTGTAGGATTATTCTAAGGGCAGCTGCTAAGATTCACTGCTCCCCCCCCCCCCCATAGACTAGGACATTGTGTGAGATTTGCAATTTAGCAGATAGATCTGTTATTAAAGGGAGCATTTGAGTAGTAAGAAATAGGAGCATAGGTGATGTAAGGATGCACTGTGTGGGGAGGTGTAAAGGATAAGGACTGCATCTTTAGAGGCCTTCCATATAGCTATGTATGTAGCTGAGAGATTTCTTGGAAGTGTACTTTACAGCAAGACCTTAACCAGAACCCAAAAGCTTACCAAGCAGTCAAAAAGGCAATACTTCCTCGGTTTGTTTAGTGCACTTAAGTCTGCTCTGTGAAAGTTTTCAATTATAGTATGACATTAACCGTAACTTGCTTCATTTGCTGTCACATTGAAAAGATTTTTTCCGAGTAAGTGAAGCAACTGCAATTTTGCGGGTTAGTGGTCACCAGTGCTTAGAATTTTCACATAATCCATTGCCATAAGCATTTTTGAGAAATGGCTTTAAGTGCTTTTTTTTATTTATTTATTTTTTTATTTTTTTACATAGTAAGGCAAAGTAGTAAATATTTTATTAGAACATGCTTGTTTCCTGTGGAGGCTATTTTGAGTCGCACATGGCTGCTATTTCTGTCATAAGCGGTGTTAGGGTTCTTTTCCTATTATTATTTCTTAATTGAAATATACATGTGGTTTTCCCAAGCAGGCAGATGCAACGAAGTGTAAATTTTATTGTTTTGAATAACTAATTAATTGCAAAGGTATGTGGTGGAGCAAAAGATACAAAGTCAGAGTGGGAAACTCCAAAGAATCTCTAGCAGCACTTTCCACAATATGAGCATTCCTGCATACTCAGATCAGCATTTAATATTTTAACATAGTTTCACATTGAGGCATAATCTGGGCATGAGTGTGCCTCATTGAAATACTAAGTGTGGATGTGAAATGATAACATAAATAGGGTCTTTTACCTTGGTTAACCATAACTTAGCAGCTTTTGCAGTAGTATTGCATCACAGCTGATATGCTGTATTTACATTAACTTTGGAAGAAACATTATGCTTTTTCTGCATTACAGTGAATTTCTCAGAGAATGCAAAACTAGTGCGAGTGGAGTCTGATGTAAAGAGAAAGATTCAGACAAAACGTAGACATGATGACCAGCTGCCAGATATGCATTTGTCTCCCATTACAAGAAAGAGTACAGAGCGAATAGAGGTAAGTCAATATAAGGGAGGTTTGAAACTTTAACATTATCCTGTCTGTTATTTTCAGAGCATCTTCAAAACATGTATTGCATTAACATTAGTTGTAGGTAGATTAAGGAAGGTATGATGGGGAAATTGCATAATAAATGCTTTTTCATCAGCTTCTTGATATCCTTTTGACACCTGCTTCATAAACAAATGGTCATTGTCATTGTTGAAGTGTTGCATGTAAAACTGATTCAAGGATTCTCCCCTCTGGAGGAATAAAAGGGTAAGGGCTGTTGAGAGTTTCAAGTGATGTTGAGCTTTCAGAATGCCTGTGCACTGAGTAGCAGGTTGATGAGACCCCTCTCTGTGTGGAAACTGAGAAGTTGTGAGGATTGCCAGTAAGTGTTATCGTGGTGGGTAAAATGTATTTATTGGACAGTAATTATGTTGCCTTGGATACCAGCAAAGAAGAAATTTGGAGAGGGTAAAATAATCAATCATAAAAGGAGAAGAAACAACTCTGGCTGGGGAGAAATATTTCAGCTGTTAGCAAAACATTTCAAGTTTCATCTTTATTGCAGAACATGGCTACCAGTAACTTAAAAAAATAAAGTGCATACAGAAGTGTTTAAAGTGAGTCAGTGGAGGAATATATGCATTCGAATGATAGAAGTGTAGAAACAATAAGATAAGGTTTAAGTAACTCTTCAGATAAGCTGATAAAGCTGCAGAAATTAGAGGTTGAAATGAATGAAAGATTGAACATGAGGCTTCTGAAGAACTATTTCAAAGAATTGAGTTATAAGATGGAGGACACAGAGAAAACCTAATGTTTTGTGTTGTACCAGAAAGACTGGAAGGAATTGATTGCATTTATTTCTATTTAAGTACAATTCTGCAACTGGACTGATGTTCAAAAGAAAGATTTGTTAATAGAGAGGGCATATTGTGCATGTGCTCCAAGACCTGTAATAGTAAAAATACTGTCACACCAGTAGAAAGAGCTGTTCTGACAAAACTGTCAGGAATGAAAATGCTAAAAACTGGGTATGCAAGAGCGTTTATGGAAAATGATTATTCACTATGCAGCAGACAAGGGAGAAGCAAGTTTATCCCTGCATTCCAGGGGTGTTGAGACACTGGAGTTTGCTTCTAGTTGCTGTTTCCATCTGTCTTCATATTTTTTTCCGTGGAGAATAAGACATTTTAGGATGCAGAACAGGCTACTGAGAAAATGGTTGGCCAACAAACTGAGCCAGCAGGATGAAAGGTTTTTCTGCTTTACATTCTTCTCACAGTAACAAAGCCAGTGGTGAGATTTTGCCAGTGAAACATTTTCTGTTATTATAAAGAAAAATGCTTGAGTGGCAGGGAAAAAAGCCCATGAGTTGAATAGAAGAATCAGGAATACATTGGACTTGAATCAAATATTTATGTTCGGAGGCTGAGTAGCAACCAGGTGAAATTAGTGAACTAATGACAGAAATGTAAATCACTCCAGTCAGATATAGTTTAGATGTGTTAGTTGTGGTTCAGCTGGAAGAAGTGTCTGAAAAAGACTGGAAGTTTGTTGACTTTGTTAAGCTGGTGCGTGGTCTATAAAGAATAAACTCCACTTTTTCATTAAGAATTAGAAGGGCAATAAAAGGATAGAAGAAAATGTTAAGTAAAACATTTTTTATTAATATTTGTATAAAAATCTTGACGTAAAGTGTTGTATTGCAAAACAGGTTTATGTAGTGTGCATTCACAGGTATTTTAAATGTGAGGTGGGGTGTTTTTATTAGTGATTGCTTTACATCCTAGTTATCTTAAAATAAGAAAGTACTCTTTCTTAATTGTAATGTGTCCAAACTTCATTCACTAACAAGATAGGAAATGCTGTAAAGAAGCAAGTTAAAGTTGATGTAACGTTTGATCCTTAGCTCCTGGGAAGAAACCCATAAAAGTGCATTAATCATATTGCTTGTAGAATTTTCTTTAGTTTATACTATTTGATAGGGGATTTTTATTTTTACAAATACTCTTAGAAACAAGAAAATGAAAAGCATAAACATTGTACTTTCTTTTATTTACAAAGCTATTAGTTTATCTTGTTCATTCAGTCTATCCAACCAGACTTGAAGTCCTCAAACTACTTGTCAAGTCTGACTTGGCAGCATTAGTAGTCCAGCCTCAAGCACCTTTTAAGATCTTTTCCCCGTAATGCACTAGGGTCTAGGATTACCTCAGATCTCATCTCCCACTCTTGCGCTACCTGTTTTGTTTTTTTTGTATCAGAGAGCTTAGTTTTAGTTTCGATTTGATTTAAACCAGTTAGAAAGTGATGGTTTTGTTTGGTACAGTCACTTTTGGTGTTTTGGGTGTTTTTAACCCCTTTTCTTTGCATTCTTCCATCAGTGATTTTTATACTGTCGCGCCATCAAAAGAAATCTGTTTTATAAATATTCCTGTCATAATTATAAGTTGTTTGTAAATGGTTTGCCTTAACAGAGTTTTCTACTTTTGGTGTGAATATCTCATCAGAACTTTGTATTTGCATTCAAGTTAGTGACAGTGTTAGAGGATTGCTTCTTCTTTCCCTTATGGACATGGAAGAGTTTTAAGGAGTGTGCTAAGTTTGGACCCAAAATAAACCCCCCAAGACACTCATAATTTGTGCATAGTGTGTTTGGGTGTGGGTCATTTGTTGAAAGAATGTTTGGGTGGAGGACTTGGTTACTGAGGCAGCATCCATGGATACAGCAGGGGGTGGAATGGCTTTTCAGGTTATGTAGGCAGGATAGTCAACTATTTCCTGAGAGCAGAGATGCAGACTTCATTAGGAACAGCTTCACCCCGTGACCCAGCTACTACTTTGGTGGCTCCTTCAGCTGATAAGTTAATTGTAATAAGATGTAAGGAGGTCATACCAGGTGCCAGGTATATGTTAGGCACTGCCATGAAAATCTGACCCGATTCTCAGACCACCCATAAACAGACAGCACTGGGCAAAGCCTCCTATGGTGGATTCTGTTATTGTTGCAACAATAGCAAAGAGAGATCTGACTGATGGTCTTTGTCCATCCCCTTAACAGAGAGCTCAGTGTGATGGATAGATTAAGGAAGTGGACATGTGCTTCAGACACTTTTGTTTAAAGTGTTGTGAACTCCACTATTCATATCAACCATTTTCAGAGGGATTTATCTAACCAGACCTTAGGAACTCTAAGCACACCCCCCTAACATCAGACTCTCAAAGCAGTTGGAGACTGTCCTGAGCGCGATGTCCAACATTTTGAACCTCTTCTTGAACATTTTGAGTAATACAGTGGCTGGAGCAGTGAGGGCTGCTGTAGCAAGTGTGGATATGAAATGTCGGGCCTAGCTGTGCCCGTGTGACTTTGCAAACCACTTTAAAGTGTCTTTTATCAGTGCCCATTTTGATTGATCTTCACTGTTTGGTCTAACAGTGAAAGAAAAAAATGCAGAAGTGCGTAGAGGATGGCAAGATGCTCTGTGGCATTGTTGTGAGGTTTGTCACCACAAAGATTGTATAGCTGAAACCAAAAGGGCCCAGTGTCACTCTCGTTCAAAAAGTCCAAACATCAGCCATTTGATACATCTTCTGATGGGGGTGGCCCTTTAATGAATGCAGGCACAGAGGCAGTGGGGGGTCCGCATAACTAGGTGTACCATGGACCCTTTTCCATCGGGCAACCCCAACTTTCCTGAAGGGTGCCTGGCTGTTCTGTGGAGGCAGCTGAGGGTTTTACTGTACAGTGTGGGAGGCCATCAGGAAGGACAAATAGGTCAAAAGAATTCTATCCAGAGGCTATTCTATACCCTTTTTTCCAACACCTTCAAAATTAAAGCACTTGTGGCTAGATTTTATACCCCGTCAGGCAAAAGCGTCAGAGAAAGAGACCTCATTGCTCCACAAAAGTGCCATTTAGGAGGTCCCATCAGACCAGAGGGAGTCAGGCTTTTATTCAGGGTTTATTTTGGTTCTGTAGAAAAACTAAGACCTCAAGCCTATATTAGACCATAGCCGCCTAAACAAATATGTCAAAAAGACCCAGTTCAGGATGGCCCCAGTGCAGTCAGTTCTGTCCTGTCTCAGAGCAAGTTACTGGATGTTCTTGGTAACATCCAAGGCTCTTTCTTCCACGTAAAGGTAGCAAACGCATCCCAGAAGTTCCTTGCTTCTATCTGGGAGCTAGCCATTAATTCCCTCTTGATCTAACCCCCCCCCCCCCCAGTTTCACCAAACACATGGCCACCATAGTAGCTCATCTGCATCTTCAGAGAGAGTTTTCCAGTACCTGGACTGACACCTGGCTACTTCCATAATGGAGTCTTTAATAGAAGCTAGAGGCTGTGTTTGTCCATGGGAATTTCTTTAAACTACCAGAAGTCAAATCTTCATGTGAACCAGAGGATTCTCTTCACATGTAGTCAGCTCTGTTTCTAACGGACAAGATTCAGTCTTTCAAGCTAGCTGTTCAATCCCTTCTCCAGGCTATTGGATGTCCTCCTTTATCAATATTGCAGTATTTCTTACTAAAGGGATACCCTGCAGAGGATAGCTGAATGTCTGGCTGGCATACCAAAGCCTTAGGACCTTCCAGATGCAAAATGTTAGATGTATATCCCTCATCTAAATTGTAAGGTACTTAAGTGATGTGGAAACTCCTAATCGTCAGGACTTCCTAGCCACCAGTCTGAACACTACCTTTTTGACTTCAGTCTGCAAGTCATTCATCACGTTGCTTCAGTTACTGAGACACTGAAAGATGAGTACTCCATTGGGGTCTCTTCCTTCCTTTTTTTCTTTGGTTATATTATCTTTTACTTGTCATCCAGGAAGGGGAAATGTGAATGTGGGAGGCAGATTCCCCATAAAGATATATACAAGAAGTGTTTTTTTTTTTTGTTGTTGTTGAGGAGCTACCTGCAACCATATTTCATGTGAAATTTGCGAGTTGTTTGTACCAAAGACCCTGTGCGGCAGTCTGTCTTCTTTACGCACTTCATATACTTCAGATAATGTATATTAAAACAAACCCTGTTACCCTAGCAACTTTCTAAGTTTACAAGAGCAATATTTAAAATATGTCCTTATTTTTCTGTGTTCCCCCCATTTTGTATGACTTTGTCCAGATTTCTTGCACTAAGTTGAGAGGTATGACCAAAAGTTTTCATTTTTCATCGAGGAATTTGGCACAGAAATGTGTTATCGAACCTCTGGCATCCAAGATCGGCCTCATTGGCGGCTCCTTGATATTTTTATGAATTTTTGGGATACCAAAGCTTGAGGGAGTAATAGGTAATGTGGAGTTTAAGTAGTTGTATTCATTCAAGTCAATTTGGTTATCTATAAATAAACCATTAAGGGTGTCCGTCACTTTTTTTGTAGATTATATTGAGTTCATTCATTGATACCTTATTGTAATTAGCTCAAAAAAGCTTACTAAGCATTTCTTGTTTATAGTCATGTGCTTCCATCACCACCAGACCTGCCACCTTTGTCTGGTTTCATCAACTTTAAGTTTTGGTTACTTAGTTCTCTTAGAAGTTTTTTCTCATCAGGTAGTAAGTTGTCATTTAAGACTGATTTTTGTTTGTTGTTTTTCAACACTGCCTGAAAATCCAGTTCACATATATTTTCAAAACACTGAGTCGTGGGATGAATTGGAGGGTTGAACTTGCTGCACACCCTGAGAGTATTTAAGATATTAGTAGGGGTGTCTGAGTGTGCAAACTTGTTTGAGCGCTGACTCACTTTTGTCCCTAATGAACATGCTAATATGGTAAAATTTCTAATGGATTTTAAACTATTTATTAGAAAATTTAACTTGAGTATTTTGTTTGACACCCCTACTAATATCTCAAATACTCTTGGTGTTTAGCACGTTCAACCCTCCAGTTCACCTCCATGATTCAGACAGCTGGCTACAGCAGTTTGAATCTAATACTTGCATTTCAACATTCCCCAATTGCTGGGATAAATTTGCTTGTCTTCTGCCTGGTGAACACTGAGTAATCATTTTCACAAACACTGATGTTCTTCGTGTTTCACTATTGCAGTCATTACATTTGGGTAATCTGCTGGCAGGTTGCCCTCAGTCGGCCTGATTAACAAGGTCTTGGGTCCTGCGTCAGTTGCTGTCCCTTCTTCCATGATGTCAGGTCGTCAGGGGCATAAAACATGCAGCCGATGCCATTACATCAGTCTTTCTTGCTGCGCGGTGCCCGAAGCAGAAGCAGTTCACAAGTGCTGGTCGTCCAACTCCTGAAATTTTCGTTTTCAAGTTTCAGAACCAAAGTCTTCAACTAAAAGCTAAGTACCCCGTTGGGGAAACTTTTTCTTGCTCCTTACCGATGTCAGTAAAAGTTAATAATTGTATTACTTGTGGGAAGCAAATACCTCATAAGGATTTTCATTTGTACTGTATTCCTTGCTTAGGCCGGACGTACCTTACTGTCGGTTTTGTGCTTTATTTAATCAACGCACTATCTGTCATCGGTACATTTTTGCTTCTAAGTATTTCGGTTCTTGGTTTAATTATCCAGAAATTACATTGGTTAGCAATCAGACTACTGGAATACCGAAAAAATGCAAAGAAAAAGACAGAGACAGGGCGTTGAGATCCAAAACTGCTGACAACGCTTCTCCTAAGCCAGTCGCCAGTTCGCTGATGCTTAGTGAGGCACTTTCGCTGCCCCTGATACCCACTACTTCTGATTTGCAGGCCTCTACTGAGACCATTTGGGGTCTGGTATGATGCGAGATGCTTCACCTATGGAACCCGCAAATATGTCTACCTTCGATGGGTCCGGAGCCACTGTGCAGGCACCAGCTTCTGAGGGTGTATTCAGGCCTACAGATTTGTATATTAAACCGATGCCACCTTCAATATTAATGTCAAAATCTCGATCTATGTCTAAAAAAACCGACGCTCGGGCCACATGTTCAGGCCCCATGCCTACAAAACAAATGATCATTATGGCTGAAGATTTAATTACTCTAATCGGGGGTAGTCAACCCCCCCCCCCCTTCTAAGAGGCCTAGGGCTGAACTTGACTATGAATCTTCTGAACAGAACTCTGTTTCTTCTGACTGTTCTAATGAACAGGATTTGTCTATACCTACTTATGAGGACTCTGATGCAGAGGATTCCATTCCTTCTGCTTCTCCCCCTGAGGATTTTTCTTTTGGGGAAACCGTACATACCTTAAGGGAGCATTTCCACTGGGAAAGTCAGGATTTTTCTGAATCCAAAAAGAGGCTTAGGGATTTCCTCCTCCTTCCTCAGAATAGGCTACAAGTCTTGTACTAGATATTGTTGATGATGTGTTTTCTGCCTCCGGCCCCTTGTAAGCCAGACAGATACTACAGGGTTCCTGACTCTCTCAAATTCCTTTTCAAAAATCCTGTTGCAGATCCTGAAACAATTTCTCAGGTGCCCAAGGGCATTAAGGCTTCTACTGCTAAA
Source organism: Protopterus annectens (assembly GCF_019279795.1). Taxonomy (NCBI): domain Eukaryota; kingdom Metazoa; phylum Chordata; order Ceratodontiformes; family Protopteridae; genus Protopterus; species Protopterus annectens. The sequence continues at coordinate 1,913,655,358 of NC_056725.1, forward strand.
AATCCAACCCCTTCTGATAGAGACTCCAGGGCACTGGATAGATGGGGTAAAAAGATTTATACTTCTGCAATCTTGGCAATCAGGGCTTTAAACTGTCAGTTTCATATGCTCAAATATCAACAGCATATCATGGGATTGCTTAAACAGAAAATGATGATGATATCTGACTGTGTGGAAAATAAGGATTTACGGGATTTATTGCATTCCACTGAACAAGTTGGAAAACATACTTTGCAATGTGGTTTTGATTCTTTGGAGGCCTCTTGCAGGGCTGCTGTAACTGGATCTGTGATAAGAAGGCATGCTTGGCTCAAGGAGCAAAATCTGCCTGACCATGTTAAAGCAAAATTGTTGGATGCTCCTTTGCAGCAGGACTGTCTGTTTGGCAATAAGGCTGAAGTTCTACAAAAGATGGAAGATCAAGCTAAATCTATGCAAATTGTGAAGGATTTCTTACAAGTACAGCCTCCAAGATTTAGTAGGCACTAGCCTACTAAGAACTGGTCCTTTCCAGTTACTACCAGAGCCACTCAAGCCAAACCCAGACATTCCAAAAGCACCAGGTTTCAGTCCCAAGGGACTTTCAGAACTAAGCAATGGGGTGCCTCCGCTTCCAAATCTGGAAATAAGACACCTCCCTATGGTAAACAGTCTCACTGACTTCCCGTTAAAATTACCAAGCACTTACCTCTTAGCCGCCCTTTTGGGGGGAAAACTGGCTCTTCATGCAAAAAACTGGCAACTTATAACCCAGGACAAATGGGTTTTAAATATAGTGTCCCAGGGATGCAGATTTCATTTCCACACGTTACCAACTCCAGACGGATGGCCAGACCTGCCCCCAAGTCAGTGGGCAGAGGTTCAAAAACTGTGCTGTCTGCAAGACAAATACTGCAAGCCTTGGGGTTCATGGCCTCCTGCATTCTTCTAATTCCATATGCATGACTGCATATGAGGAAACTTCAGTGGTACTTAAAAAGTTTATGGAGTCAACATTGTCACAGCCTGGAAACAATGATTATTATCATTCCATGCCTGCAACTAGAGTTCCTATGGTGAGCAGAGGCCTGCTACCAAAACAAGGGACTGCCATTCAAACCACCCCCTGCCGCCCAAACCCTAACTACAGACTCATCAGACTATGCATGGGGGGCTTATCTGGCAGGGAAGTGCATTCAGGGCAAATGGAGCCCAAATCAAATGCACCTTCATATCAATCAAAAAGAAATGCTAGCTGTACAGAAAGCTCTGACATCCTTCAAGGACTACCTTCATCCAGGACAACTAATGGTAAAGATGGACAACACCACAGTTATGTGGTACATAAACAAGCAGGGGGGGGTACACATTCCTACCCCCTCTGCAGACTATCCATGGCATTGTGGAACACGGCCTTGAGCTATCAAGTACAACTACAAGCTCAATTCCTGCCCGGAAGGCTGAATATTTTGGCAGACAAACTAAGCAGAAATCTCATGGACCCACACGAATGGAAACTGGAACCACGGATTTTCAACATGTTGACATACAAATGGGGGAGCCCAGACATAGATCTTTTTGCCTCACCCCAGAACTACCAGTTGGACAAATTTTGCAGAAGAACTCCTCACAAAAATGGTTGGAAAGTGGATGCTGTGTCCTTCAGCTGGGAAAACCAATCACTTTATGCCTTTCACCCTCTGCCTCTGCTCTCCAGAGTTCTACTAAACCTCAAACAGGACAAACCAAAAATGATTTTGATTGCTCCAGACTGGCCTCACCAACACTGGTACCCACTCCTACACAGTCTGTCACAAAACAGTCTGTCACAAATTTCTCCATGGCACCTGCCTCAGACACCATCCTTACTGTCTCAGCAGAACAACCAAATTCTGCACCCTCAGCTCCAAACATGGACTCTTGCAGCTTGGCTAATCACTTAAATTCCCACTTAGCATCCCTCAGCAAACCTGTGATGGATGTCATTTTGGAGGCGAGAAGACCTAGTACTAGAAAATCTTATGCTGACAAATGGAATAGATTCTGTGCCTGGAATCAATCTCAAGGGATAAGCACAGCAGTGCCCAGTTTACCTCAGATTTTGCAATACTTAACTAAGATGCTTCACAAGAGCCTGTCTTTTTCTTACATAAAAATCCATGCCTCAGCCATTTCAGCTCATTACAGCACAGAACCCCCACTCTTCTCTCATCCTGTGCTAAAGCAGTATCTCAGCGGTGCCAAAAACCTGAGGCCACCCAGGAGAGCTCCAACCCCTGCCTGGCACCTTAACTTTGTATTGGAGAAACTTACTGTCCCTCCTTTCGAGCCAGCTGCAGACTTAAAATTTCTTTCCTGGAAAACAGCCTTCCTTTTAGCAATCACTTTGGCTAGAAGGATTTCTGAATTACAGGCCCTTATGGCAGTGGAGCCTTTCATCATCTTTCATGCTGACAGGGTGTCACTCAGGACCAACCCATCCTTCATGCCCAAGGTGGTATCCAGCATGGCTTAATCAGTCCTTTCATTTGCCAACTTTCTTTCCCAATCCACAGAACAAGGGAGAGCGGATTCTGCATTCATTGGATGTACTTAGTCAACTTAGATTTTACTTGGACAGGACTAAATCTCGAAGAAAATCTGAACTGCTGGTAGCATTTGCTGCAAGGGCAGAGGGAAAGGCTATTTCAAAGCAAACCATTTCCAAATGGATAAGCCATTGTATTCATTTCTGCTATAAGCACCATGGAAAACCTGTCCCACAGGGGATCAGATCTCATTCCACCAGGGCTGCATCTACCTGTACAGCCTTTCTCAGATGTGTTCCTACCAGGGATATTCTAGAAGCTGCTACCTGGTCTTCAGTTCATATTTTCACCAAGCATTATCATTTGCCAATTTTCTCTAAATCCAGAGCTGGCTTTGCCACTGCTGATGTTCTTCATCTCACATTGCTGCAGTCATAACCTGTGGGTAGTCTGCTGTCCTCGGTCGGCCCGAATACCAAAGTGTTAGGCTGGCGTCGGTCATGGTCGCTCAGATCTGACGTCAGTACGCCGTGGTACTAAAGCGCATGACCGACGCCATATCCTCAGTCTTTCTTGCCGCATGGTCCGAAGCAGAAGCAGCATTTGCAAGTGCCGTTCAGCGTCCTGAAATTTTCGTATTCTGAGTTTCAGACCGAAGACCAAGTTGGGCTAAGTACCCCGTTGGGGAATATTTTTGTCTTTTCTTGCCTCAGTTAAATCCGGATGTCAGAAAAAGTGAATAATTGTATTTCTTGTGGGAAACAGATACCTCATAGGGATTACCACTCTCTCTGTATTCCTTGCTTGGGGCCTGAGCACGACGTAGTCGGGTGTCGCTTTTGTGCTAGATTTAATAAGCGCACCATTAAACGCAGGTTAGATTGTGCTAGGCTTGTCTTCGGTAAGCGGTGTAACTACAATATGCCGTCGGACCCTCCGACGCCCGCTACCGCTAAGAAGCGTAAGGAAAAATCGTTAAAGTCCAAGCAGGATGAGTCGTCCGTTACGGACGCCGGTTCTTTAGAAACTACGGTGGACTCTCTGGATCCAGCCGAGGTTTCAGCTGAGTCTCAGGGGGAGCCTTTAATTTTGCAGGATGTGGCCTCTCAGGAGTCGGGTCAGGCTGAGGGGGCCTCTCAGGTCTCTGTAGTCCCTTCTTTCCATAAGGTGGTTAGGCCTTCTTCTTCTGTCTCTAAGGCACCTTCCAAGGTCAGGCCTGGTTTGTCTTCTTCTGGCGTCAGCCCTAGTTCTGCAGGTTCTGTGCCTAAAAAGCATATGCTGAAAATGGCAGAGGATTTGATTTCCTTAATCAGGGGTTCTATGCCCCCTCCAGATAAGAGGTCTAGGGTGGAGCCAGAGGTGGAAGGATTGGAGCATTCCTCAGATTACTCGGAGTCTTCGGCTGAAGACATTCAGGATTTTCCTCCTTATTCTGATTCAGATGCAGAGGATTCTAGTCACTCTGTTTCCCCTCCAGAGGATTTTTCTTTTTCTGAAACCCTGCATTCCAGAAGGGAGCATTTTAAGTGGGAAGGTCAGGATTTCTCAGATTCTCGAAAGAGACTTAGGGAATTTTTGTTTTTACCACAGCATAGGCCCTTGGCTATACCCCCTGTTTTGGATGTTGTTCAGGATGTTTTCTCTGAAGCTTCCCTTAATCCTGATTCTTTGCCTCCTGCCCCGGTCAAGCCGGACAGGTATTACAGAGTGCCAGAGGCTCATAAATATTTGTATAAGAGCCCAAGAGCTGATCCGGAAACTATTAGCCAGGGACCTAAGGGTGTCAGGGCTTCAGTTGTAAAGAATCCAGTTCCTATGGATAAAGATTCTAGAGCTTTGGATAGGTGGGGTAAAAGTGTATACCTCTTCCACTCTAGCAATGAGGGCTTTGAATTGCCAGTTTCATATGCTGAAGTACCAGAATTTTCTCCTAAGTCAGTTAAAATCTAAGGTAGATGCTTTGGCAGAGGGCATAGAGTGTAAGGAATTGCAGGATTTAGTTCATGCCTCTGATCAGGTGGGTAAGCATTCTTTGCAGTGTGGTTTTGATGCTCTTCAGGCTTCTTCCAGGGTGGCTGCCACTGGATCAGTTATTCGTAGGCACGCCTGGCTTAAGGATCAGAACTTGTCAGAGCATGTAAAAGCTCGAATTTTGGATGCTCCCCTTCAATCTGAAGTTCTGTTTGGCTCTCCTGTGGAGTCAGTTTTGAAAAAAATGGAAGATAAAGCTAAGTCTATGCAGACAGTTAAGGATTTTTTACAGGTGCAGCCCCCTAAGTTTAGCAGAAATTGGCCTACTAAGGGATGGGCTTATCCTTCTTCTGATTTACAGTCTAGGGGCAGATCTAGACGTGGTAGGGGCAGGGCTCATGCTCAGGGTTCTTTCCGGCCTAGGACGTGGAGTTCCCCTGCACAATCTTCAGGTGAGGGCAGGGGTCAGCCTTTTCGTAAACAGACCCAATGACCTGTATCTTCAGCTGCCAGATCACTCCTGTCTGGCAGCTCCTCTGGGAGGAAAGTTGGCACTTTTCAGGCAAAATTGGCTTTTAGTCACCCAGGACAAATGGGTGTTGGACATTATAGACCGAGGCTACAAGTTTTATTTCCACACCTTGCCTCCTTTCAAAGGCATGCCAGACGTTCCTCCTCAGCAAAGGTTGGAGGCTCACAAACAGATTTCTTTGCTTTTAAAAATGGGGGCTATCCAGGGGGTCCCTCCGTCAGAAGTGGGCCTAGGATTTTATTCACGCCTGTTTTTGGTACCAAAGAAAGGAAACACTTGGAGGCCAATTCTGGACTTATCTATTCTCAACACATACCTAGACATTCCCAAATTCAAGATGTTAACTTTGCAACAGCTTTTGCCTCTACTAGGCAAAGATCACTGGATGGTAACTCTGGATCTCAAAGAGGCTTATCTTCACATTCCTATCAGGCCCAGCTGCAGGAGGTTTGTGCGTTTTCGGGCTGGCACTTTTCATTACCAATTCTCTGCATTGCCCTTTGGCTTATCTACTGCGCCCAGGGTGTTCACAAAAGTCCTGGCTCCGGTGATAGCCTTCTTAAGACTAAGGGGAATTCAGATTTATCCTTATCTGGACGATTGCCTGATTCTTGCTCAAGACAAAGTCGAGTTACTTCACCATCTACAGTATGTTATGACAGTGTTAAGGTGCCTAGGGTATTCTGTGAACGAAACAAAGTCCAGTCTAGTACCCTCTCAGGACATGTGCTTTCTGGGTGCGAGACTGAACACAGCCTCTCAGATGGCGTTTCTGACCCCGGACAAGCAAAGAAATCTTGACCTTTACTTCCAACAATTATCTCTACGGTCCAGGCTGACTGCAAGGACAGTCCTTCAAGCCTTGGGGTTCATGACATCTTGTATTCTGGTGCTTCCCAATGCCAAACTGCATATGAGGAAGCTACAATGGTATCTCAAAAGCGTATGGACTCAACACTGCCACGATTTGGACACTGTCATTCAGATAATACCTTGCATCCAAAGGGAATTCTTGTGGTGGGCTCAGGAATGTCACCTAAACAAGGGACTCTCTGTGACCCGACCAGAGGCGAGTCAGATCTTAACAACAGATGCCTCGGACATGGCTTGGGGAGCACACTTCAATGGGAAATGGGTTCAAGACACGTGGCCTCCCAGACTACAACATTTGCATATCAACATGAAGGAGATGTTAGCAGTCCAATTTGCCCTGATGGCCTTCAAGGATCTACTTCAACCAGGACAGGTGTTGGTTCAAACAGACAACACAACAGTCATGTGGTACATCAACAAGCAAGGGGGAACCCATTCGTACCCTCTTTGCAGACAAGCTATGATTTTGTGGGAGACTGCTCTCAGTTTGCACCTCACTCTTCAGGCAAGGTTTCTGCCGGGAGCACAGAACTCCTTAGCAGATGTTTTGAGCAGACAGATGGTGGATCCCTCCGAGTGGAAATTGGATCCTCATGTATTTCAAAAGTTGACAGTGGCTTGGGGAACTCCAGACATAGATCTGTTCGCTTCTCCACTAAATTTCCAACTGCCAAAGTTTTGCACAAAGCTGTTTCACCCAAAAGCTTGGAAAGTGGATGCTCTATCATTCAGTTGGAACAACCTTCACGTCTATGCCTTTCCTCCTCTGCCTCTTCTTCCCAAGGTGCTCTTGAAGGTCAGACAGGACAAGCCTTGCATGATTATAATAGCTCCAGATTGGCCACGTCAGCACTGGTACCCTCTGCTGAGGAGTTTAGTACGGGAGCCTCCTTGGTCTTTACCATCAGTTCCACACCTTTTGTCCCAGGCAAGCAATCATTTCCGCAATGTCAGGGTTCAGTCCCTGCATCTGACAGCTTGGCATATTCTGTTTTAGACCCTGGGGGGGGGGTCGCAGCTTCCTCAACAAGTTTTGAATGTCATTTTGGAGGCCAGACAGCCTAGTACCAGGAAAGTTTATGCTGATAAATGGAGGAGATTTTTTCTTTGGAGCAAAACAAAGTGCTTTGATGTCTCTGTGCCTAATTTGAGTGTTTCACTGCAGTATCTTACAGAATTATTAGACAAGGGTTTGTCTTTCTCCTCGGTTAAAGTTCATGCTGCAGCCATTTCTGCACACTATGACTGTGACCCACCTTTATTCTCTCACCCTTTGTTTAAGCAATTTCTTAGAGGGGCAAAAAACATAAGACCCCCACGTAGAGCTCCTCCTCCTTCGTGGGATCTCAATTTTGTGTTGGAAAAGCTCACTTTACCTCCTTTTGAACCTGCAGCTACTACGGAGTTGAAGTTTTTGTCTTGGAAGACTGCTTTTTTGTTGGCCATTACGTCTGCTAGAAGGGTATCTGAATTACAGGCTCTAATGGCAGTTGAACCCTTCTTGATTTTTCATAAGGATAGGGTCTCCCTGCGTACTAATCCTACTTTTATGCCTAAGGTTGTTTCTAATGTGGCATTAAACCAATCTATTCATTTGCCTACATTTTATGCTGATCCCCAAAATAAAGGAGAAAAGATTTTGCACTCTTTGGATATTCACAGGCAGTTACGTTATTATTTGAGCAGAACCAAAGGGTTCAGGCAGTCTCAGCAGTTGTTTATTTCTTTTGCTTTGGGTTCTCAGGGGAAACCTGTTTCAAAACAAACTATTTCTAAGTGGATTGGCCATTGTATTGCTTTTTGTTATTCTCATCATGGTAAGGAGGTTCCGGCTGGAATCAGACCTCATTCCACTAGGGCGACTGCCACTTCTACTGCTTTTTTAAGGGGAGTAGCTACTAAAGATATTTTGGAGGCAGCTACTTGGAGTTCAGTGCACACTTTTTCTAAACATTACCATCTTCCTCTTTATTCTAAATCTAGGGCTGGGTTTGCCACTGCAGTTTTACAGGGCATGTTAGCAGCTCCCAATGCTTTATGATTTTGCCAACCTCCCTTTACCTTTGCTTTGGGATTCTACCCACAGGTTATGACTGCAGCAATGTGAGATGAAGAACATAGTACAGTTTTGTACCTACCATAAATGTAGATGTTCGAAGATCCACATTGCTGCAGTCCAATTAACCCTCCCTCCTTCCCCTCTGTAGTTTGGGGTGGTTGTGTGGTTTGTGGTGTAAATATTGTTTCTACATGGGTGATTGGGTGTTTTTCCATTTTTGGCTATGGCCTTTCTTTTTAAGGCCTTCTGACATCTGGGGCAAGAAAGACTGAGGATATGGCGTCGGTCATGCGCTTTAGTACCACGGCTTACTGACGTCAGATCTGAGCGACCATGACCGACGCCAGCCTAACACTTTGGTATTCGGGCCGACCGAGGACAGCGGACTACCCACAGGTTATGACTGCAGCAATGTGGATCTTCGAACATCTACATTTATGGTAGGTACAAAACTGTACTTTTTGCAGGGCCTTATAGCTGTCCCTATTGCTGTATAAATCCATCCTCCCAACCATAGCTTTGGGAATGTACCCAAATGTAATGACTGCGACAGTGAAACACGAAGAACATAGTACAGTTGTGTACACTTACCATAAATGTAGATGGTCGAGTGTATTCCCTGTTGCAGTCCTGGTTACCCTCCCTCCAGCCCCCTGTTTTTTCTCTTACTATGCCTCTACTTTTTTATATTACACTTAAAAGCCTTTTTGGTGTATTTGCTTTTGTTTGGAGGTATATTTCTGTGTTTTAAATTATTTATATATATTTTTCTCCCTATTTGGGGGGCATCTGACATTTGGGGCAAGAAAAACTGATGTAATGACGTCGGCTGCATGTTTTTATACCCCTGACGACCTGACGTCATGGAAGAAGAGACAGCAACCAACGCAGGACCCAAGACTTGTTAATCAGGCCGACTGAGGGCAACCTGCCAGCAGATTACCCAAATGTAATGACTGCAACAGTGAATACACTCTAACATCTACATCTATGGTAAGTGTACGCAACTGTACTTTTAGTTTTTCCAATTTTTAATACTTTTCCCTTCTGCCACAGTTTTGCCAGATCAGCTCTTTCTGCTGTTATGATTGCATCTTTACTATTATAGGTCTTGGCTGCTTTCTTATGACCAGGATTGGCACATACAGTCTGTGCCCTTTCAGTTATCAAATCTTACTGTGGAATGACAGTCTAATTGCTTATTTGTGCTTTCATAAAATTAGTTCATTCCAGTTTCTCTGGTACAGCAGAAAATCTTAGGTTTTTCTTTGCTTGCTGTACATTCTAATCCTACCACTTTTTGAAACAACTCTTCTTGAGATGCCTCGTACTAAGCTAGCCTTTTCTTCATTTTAACCTATTTTTGCTGTTATATCAGCTTGTCTGCATAGCTAGTTAAAGCTTCTTCTATTTTTACAGCCTTTTGTTGTTTGAGTTGATAAATTCCATCACTGTTTCAGTTATTTTAATGACTTTTAAGTACATTTGATTTTTCCCTCTAAATTATTGGAAATATCTTTTACCAAATCTGAGGCTTGAACTACTTTTTTTGGTGAGCAACTGCAGGATTCTTCCCAGGCAGTGTTTTTTTTTCTTCCCCTTTACTGGTTGACTTTCTTTCAAGTTCTTTAATTTTTTTCTTTGCTGGCATTCAAGCAGTAGGGTTGCTACCTTTTCAGATGGCCAAAGTGGGACAATTGTGGTACAAACATCAGATTTTGCAGGCCAAAACATACCCACGGCCAGTACAAGGGACAGAACTTCTTTTTTTCCTAAATAAAAGCTTATTCTTGTAGCATTTTAGTTGCTTATTCTGTTTCTTATAACATTTAGGTATTTCAGATGCAGAATAACTGTTTTATGCAACTATTACATAAAATATAGGAAATCATTTTACCCTAATATATCAGGACAGTTGCCATTCTTACAGTATTTTTGCAGAACACAACTTCTCAGAGGGGACTGTCCCTTGCAAAGTGGGTCAGGTGGTAACCCTATCAAGCAGTGTACTTGCTATCTAGTTACTGTATTTTACCCAAGCTGACAATATCAGTCTGTTATTTCTCAGTTTGTTTTCATACTAAGAGAGATGGTTAAGCTTTTGATCAGTGCACAACTACCTTGGAAGTCCCACTCCTCCTCTTTTTTTTTTTTTTGATAACTTCCTGGACTTCTGCATTCCATAACCAGCATCGGTCCTTCAGTAGCTTATTTCCATACCTGGCTCAGCCACTTATCTGTTCTGTATTCTTTGCACGTCATTTTAAGACATTGCAATTATTTGATTCCAACTATTGTCTCCTCTTTCAGAGGTGCTAGAGCCCTGAATATTTTGTTGGAAGTCCTGTGCCTTCATTGCACTTAGCTTCCTGGTCATCAACCTAGTCTCTGTTGATTTTAAAGCCATTTCTGGTCACTGTAGTGGATTATGGCCATGCATGGTTTATAAAACAAATAAAGATCGCCAGTGATAAACTTTGAGTGGCTGGCATACTGCATAAAAATTTGCTTCAATACCCATGGCAGGATGTACTCTGCCTGAGGAAAGACTAGCAATTATGTGCAAATTGTGGTAAGGGAGAGGCTTCAGAAGACTGTGAGGGATGCCATCAGAATTAGTGACAGACTCATGACAGTCAGACTGCAGTGTAATGGTAGGACAATATTCACAATTTCAGCCTATGCCACACATTAAGGTTGTGATAGTGAGAAAAAGAGTGGATTCAGACAACAGTGGTAGGACCTACTAGATTCAGCCGGGGCAACATGAATTAGTGTTGATAACTGTTAACCAGAATGAGCATATTGGGATAGACAGGATATGAGGACTGCCTGAGGTCCACATGGGTGGGGCAACAAGAATAAAGAGGAGGAGGCCATTCTAGACTTCTCTCTGGCAAGTCACTTGATGGTGGTCAAGACATGGTTCAGCATGAGATACAGTCACAAGATAACATACAGGAGAGGCCAGCATGCAACCCAGGTAGACTTCCACCTAGTAAGGAAAGGCAGTGGTGTAGAAGGAACGATTGCAAAATCATCCTCAGTGAAACAGTCATCCCAGAGCATGAACCAGTGGTTGTCAAAATCTGCTTTAAGCAGTGATCAGAGAAGGCTCTAAGGTCAACACAGACCAGACTGAAGGTATGGAAGTTGACTGGAGAGAAAGCACAGCAGTTCAAAGAATTACTCTGGGCTCTAGCACCTCAAGAAGAAGAAGAATGGCAGCACCTCATAACAGCAAGTGTGAGGACTACAGATTAGATATGCAGTTGAGCCAGATATGGAAATAAGATACATAAGGAAAGCAGGTGGTGGAATGCAGAAGTTCAGGAAGTCATCAAAAGAAAGGAAGAGTTCAGAAAAAGGTGGGAGATTGAAAACGTGGGCCTCACTGGGAAGGAAAAGTGGGCCACACTTGGAAGGAATACTGGTTTGACTAACAGAGGCTAAGAGACCAGTTGTAATAGCAAAGAACAAGGTATCAGTGTCACTCTACAAACTTCCTGAAAGTGACTCTAAATGGCACAAAGACATTCTATCAAGTTGCAAGGCAAAACTATAAAGATAAAGAAGATAGTCAGACACTGTTAATAATGTGTGCCAGCAACAACCTGCTCACCTGTCTATAGGACATTAGTGCAGATGAAAGGAGCACTTCCCACAGCTTCTAAATGAAGAAAACCCCACAGAAGCAATACTGCCCCAGAGAAAGCCTACAATGAGAGGAGGAGGAGCCCACCATAGAAAAAGTAAGAACTTTACTAAGAAAATGAAGTCAGGAAAAACAGCAGACTCAGATGAGTACACAGCAGATATGATAAATTGTTGGGTGAGGTATGGGAGAAATGGCTCTTAAGGGTACTCTTAGCAGTGTGTAGAGACCAGCATATCCGATATGACTGGAGAGTAAGCATACCAGTGCCATTGTGCAAGAACAAAGGGGCTGTTGACAACTGTAGGCTGTACAGAGGTATCATACTCCTGTCACACTACATGAAAGTTCAGGAGAGCGTGACTGATAAATGAATTTGCAGACTAGAAGAAAGTAAGATGGGAGATGAGCAGTTTGGATTTAGATCATGATCATGCTGCAGCACAACTGATCTTATGTCTGCAGTGAGACTGGTACTTGAGAAAAAGCTAGAAATGAGGAAAGAGTCCAACTGGGCATTCCTAGACTTGGAGACATGATATGACACGGTCCCAAGAAAGTTGATTTGGACTGTCCTGTGGTGGTTTGAAGTCCCAGAAAATTGGTAGAATTAGTGCAACTTTGTACAAAGACCTAATGACTCAAGTAAAAGTAGTGCTCAGTCTCACAGAGGGATTCCCAGTGGAAGTGGGTGTGCATCAGGGTTCAGTTCTGAGCACGCTGCTTTTCATACTGGTGATGGACTACATTAGCAAATAGGTCAGGGAGGACAGCTCAGTAAAGTTGCTTTTTGCAGATGTGGCATTACAGACTGAGTAAGAACTTCAGCAAAGGATAGGGGAAATGAATACAAAACTGAAGGCATATGGGATGAAACTTTGTATGGGTAAGACAGTTGTAATGGCAGCAAATTGAGGAAGTCAGAGGAAACTGAGAATTGAGATAGAAGGGAAAATCGTGGAACAGGTTAATGGATTCAGTTATCTGGGTGGGGTGGTTGAAGAGCAGGGAAGTCTGACTGAAGAGGTCAAAGGTAGAATCAGAGGGGCTGCAGCCAACTGGCACAGTGTGTTAGGGGTAGTGTTTAATGTCAAAAAAGCTGAAAAGTAAGATGTACAAAGTAGTGCGACCAGACAGTGGTACAGAAGCTGAGGCAGTAAAGGCAGAGCAATGGAGGAAGCTGGAGGTGATGGAGATGAAGTGCCCGAGATGTGATAGTATGCACACTGTGGGATAAATGAAGAAATGAGGACATAAGAAGCCAAAGCAGCTCCAATTGCAGAGGAGGGCAAAGAGAACAAATTATGTTGGTTCAGTCATGTGTAGAAAAGTAGAAGACACCTATGAAGATGATTTGAGACAGACAGGAAGAAGCCAAGAGGAAACGGGATTCCAGCAAAGAGGTAGATGGATTGTGTAAGAAAACCTGTGGCAGTCAGGCATGAGCATTGAAGAAAGTAGGAGAGTAGCAGTGAATAGAAAGAGATGGTGACAGTTGATACAACACCCCAGCCCCATGTAGAAAAGAGGAGAAGGGAATTGATGATGGTGACCCTTGGCAGGACTGAGCAGAAGAATGTTAAGCCCTGTTCCTCAAGGAACATGCAACTTATCTCTGCCTTCCTATTGGGAGTTGGTGCCCAGGTTGTCTTAGAAGCAGCTGTCTTGTTTTGGGCTCATACCTTCTCAAAACACTGCAGGCTAGATTTGCCACTTTCCCCATCCATCCAAGCTGTAAACCAACCACCGCGTCTGGACTGGACCAGCTTTTGGAATCTTCCTGATAGTAATCACTGTGACAGTGACCCACAGCGAACATTAGCTTAACATAATTACAGATTTTTGAGTGTGGGTCACTGTTGTAGTCCTGTTTCCCTCTATCCTTCAGTGGGACCATGGTGGATAACTGTATACTCCTTCCCCCTTGTACGTTTTCTGTCCTCTTTTCCTTATTCATGCTCCTTAAAGGAGGACTTGAATTCTGTAATCTACACACACTGCATCCCTGGAGCAATCCTAATTTGTTAACTCCTGATGCTGCCATCCATGTCTCTTCCTTCACATAAGTTGTACTTAATACTTGAAAAATTAATTTTATGGCCTTTTGAACCAGCTTGTAAAGCAGTTCTAAGTATTTGCATCTGAAGACTATCTCCTGTAGAGACTGTAAGTGTAAAACCACCTTTTTTTAACAGAGATTCATCTCATTACAAGCTAACATTTGCTTCACACCTAAGGTAGCTACAGAATCAAACTTGAATCAGTGCATTCATTTTCCCTGTATTTTGTCTCATCTGTTCCAAAAAAGTGAACAGCTGATGTCTTTCTGTTTATATGTTGCAGTATTCATAACATGAGGGAGTCTGTCGCAGGCTGCCCTGAACATCTGGCCAGTATACAAAAGTCTAAAGCTACTGTTAGGTATGTGCAATGTTGTGCACAGGATCCCGTCCAATGTCTGGTATATAGCAAACATCTGCACACACCATTCCTAGAACCTTCTGCTGCCAGTTTGAATGTTTTCTCTGGTTGTTTGCTCATCAGCAAAGTTGTGGATTCTGAATCAGATAAGTGCCCCATTGTGGGGGGTTCTGAAATTTTTTTGTGCTACTATTTTCTGAGGTTACATGTCATCTAGGAAGAGCAGGTGTCAGTGTGGAAGGGCAAATTCCACATAAGGATACTCACGATTTGTGTGTTTTCTGCCTAGGCCCTAATCACAACCATACCTCTTGTTCTGTTTGTAAGACCTTTGTCCCTAAGACCCTGCATAATCTGCTTGCTTCTCTGAATCTATAACTAGAGAAACACCACCTTATGCGTTTAGCTCGTGAAGCTGTGGAAAGTGCGTCTGGTCCTTCAGAGGAGCCTGTTCCTAGGATGGCCAAGAAGTCTAAACATGAGGTTTCTGCTGCTCCTCTAATTCCGGATGTTTCTCCTGAGGCCGATGTTGGCCTGGAGATCTGTTCAGAGGTAGCTAGTGATTCTTCTGTGGGTACCGCTGTGGAGGCTGCAAAGAATCCTGCAAAAGTGTGTTCTTGAGAGAGATGCAGATGTCCATTTTGGGTGTAGAGGGAACCCAGTCTCATTGTCTGTGAAGGTCCTCGAAGCATTACTCAAATCCTGGTTCGTGAGGAGGTCCCAAGCAACATAATAGAATGCAGGCTGATGTTAGGTCCTTCTTCCTTCCACCATATGCAGGCTCCACTTGAGAAGAAACAGAAAACTTGACATTCATCTCCTTCCCCTCAGGAACAACCCACTGATTGGCAAGCCTTTTCACAAGGGCTGTTTAATGCCTTCATGGCTCTTAGGCAATCCACAGGGATTTCTCTTCCTTCCCTTTCTGTAGATTCTTCTCAAAAAAGGATGAGAATTGAGGATTTCTCTGATGAAGATGATTCTTCTGGGGATGAATCTCTGGCATACTCTGCCCTGCACCATCTGCAGTGCCTTTTGTACATTCAGCTTTCTTGGATGCTTTTTCCTGGGCTTCCAAGTGTCCAGATTCACAACCTCCTGCACTTAAAGGCCAGACAGGTTCTACAAATTGTTAGAGGATTGTAAGTTTTTTGTTTAAGTGCCCTTCTGCAGATCAGCTATAGTCTGTGTCTGCAGATAAGCCCTCTAAAGTTTTGCGCTCTACCTCCCTTTTCTCTTCAGACAAGGAGAGCAAAGTCATGGAAAGTTTGGGGGATAAACCAACTCTAACACCAAGTCCCAGCTGGCTTCCATTCTTGGTTCTTCTGCCCAAGTGACATGTCACTCTACTAAATGCAGTTATGATACAGTGGAAGCATCTGCCTGAACAGCTGCAGCTGGCTCTGTCCTTCGGAGGTATTCTTGGCTGAGATTCCAGCCACTGCCAGATGATATCAAAGCTAACATTATGAATGCTCCACTAATTCCAAGGCCCTGTTGCTGCTGCAGAAATTTTTAAGTCCCTGCAAGAAAAGGGCAAGAGGAACTCCAGGATCTCAAACATATTTTTGTGTCACCAGTTCTAAAATTTAAAGGAACTATCCATCTAAAACTCCTTTTGCAAGGAAGTTATCTAGACCTCCTTCCTCTAAGAGTAAAAAAGGTGCAGGAAAGCCTTATTCTGCCAAATCTTCTTCTACCCCTGCTGCTCATAAATGCCCCTTTCCAACCAAGCCAAGTAGTCTGACTGCCAACCTATTTGCAGTCAGACCCCCTCTATCCTTGCTTCTTTACCTGTCCCTTTATGCTTGTAGACAGATCACCCAAGACTCCTGGGTTCTTTACATTATCCACAGAGGATACTTCATGGTTTGGAAGACTCCTCCTATTTTCAGAGGTATTCCACAACCTCCAAAAGATCAGTTGACTTTCTTCCTTCAGGTGATTCACACCTTGCTTTCTCAGGGTACCATTCACAAGTCCCCACCTTCCCAAACAGGAAAGGATTTCTATTCAAGAATGTTCCTAGTACCCAGAAAAGATGGTCCTTGGAGACCCATTCTAGGTATGTCCCATCTAAACATCCTTTTAAAGGTGCCCACCTTTCGCATGCTTTTCTTAAAACACAATGCATCCTCCAATTCTTCCTCAGGCCTTCATGGTGTCACTGGACATCAAGGAAACCGACCTTCACATCCCAATTCATCCTCTATACAGGAAGTTTCTGTACTTTACTATTGCTTCCTCTCATTTTCAATTTACTGCCTTTCCCTTTGGTCCCTCTATGGCACCAAGGGTCTTCACAAAATGCTTAACTCCTGTCGTTACATTTTGCAGACTCAAAGGCATCCAGAATTTATCCTTACCTGGACGATCTTCTCCTCCAGGCTGCTTCTCTAGAGATTCTTCAAAACCTTCACGTCAAAGTGTCTCTTCTGGAAAGACTAGGATTCACTAGAAATTTCCAAAAATCCCCTCTCGTTCTTTCACAGGACCATGTTTTTCTAGGATGCAGTATTCAGTTAGATAGGATGTTGGCTTCCTTACCTCCTCAAAAAGTCTCTAACCGCTTACTTTGTACCCATTATTCCACTCCAGTCCATGACTGCCAGGGGGATGTTCTTCGTGTTTCACTGTTGCAGTCATCACACTTGGGTTATCTGACTGCAGGTAGCCCTCCGTCGGCCCAAATACCAGAGTCTTGGGATTTCTGTGTTGGATGCTGTCGCCTCTTCCATACCGTCAGGTCATCAGGGTATAAAACATGCAGCTAACGCCATTACATCAGCTTTTCTTGCCACACGGGAGCCCAAAGCAGAAGCGGTTCACAAGTGCTGGTCGGCCGCTACCTGAAATTTTCATTTTTCGAGTTTCAAACCTGAAGTCTTCTAAAGCTAAGTACCCCGTTGGGGATTCTTTTTTCTTAATTTAACCGATGTCAGAAAAAGTTAACAATTGTCTTGCCTGTGGAAACAAATACCTCACAGAGATTTTCATTCTTACTGCGTCACCTGTTTAGGCCCAGACCACGACGTTCCTCGCTGTCGGTTTTGTGCCTTGTTCAACACCAAAACTATTCGTCATCAGGCCATCTTTGTTGCTAAATTCTTTCCCTCTCATTCTCCGTATTCTGAAATGGCTTCATTAAGCCATCCGACTACTGATCTTCTGAAAAAACGTAAGGATAAAGACAGACAGAGACAGACCGTATAGGTCCAAAACTGCCGATGACACGTCCGTTAAGCTAGTTGCCTGTCTGCCAGTACTCAGTGAGGCACCTTCGCAGCCCCTGATACCTGCTTCTGCATATTCGTAGGTCTCTGCTGATACCCATTTGGAGTCCGGTATGCCACAAGATGTTTCTTTGATTATGGAACCTGCGGACGTCTCTACCTTGGATGGGTCTGGAGCCACTATGCAGGCACCGGCTTCTGAGGGTGTATTCCAACCTTCCAATGTTCCTATTAAACCAACTACTTAATTTCAGACTAAAACAACAGAGTTTCTCAGGCCCAGAGTTCACACTACGCCTAGAAATCCGATGACCAAAGCGCATGCTCAAGCTCCCATGCCACAGAAACGAATATTTAGAATGGCTGAAGACCTCATAACTCTAATTAGGGGAAGCCAGCCTTCCCCCTCTAAAAGACAAAGAATTGATTTCCCTTCTGATTCAACAGACCATGAGTCCGATGACTCTGATCCCTCTGATTGCCAGGACATACCCTTATCTACCTATGAGGATTCAAATGCAGAGGATTCCATTCCCTCTGCCTCCCCTCCAGAGGACTTTTCTTTTGGTGAAACCTTGCATACCTTAAGAGAGCATTTCTGCTGGGAATGCCAGGACTACCCACAGTCCAAAAAGAGACTCAGAGAATTTTTAGACTTGCCTCAGCACAGGCCTCTAGATATACCCCCTGTCCTAGATATTGTAGATGATGTTTTCATGGAATCCAGTCTTACTCATGACCACCAACTCCTAGAAAGCCTGATAGGTACTACAGAGTACCTGACTCTCACAAATTTCTCTCAAAGAATTCCACTGTGGATCCAGAGACCATTTCCCAGAGACCTAAAGATATTAAGGCTACTACAGCCAAAAATCCTACCCCTTCGGACAGGAATTCAAGGGCTTTAGACAGATGGGACAAGAAGGTATATACCTCTGCAACTCTTGCCATCAGGGCTTTAAATTGGCAGTTTCACATGTTGAAGTACCAGCAGCATATTATGGAACTAATTTAAACAAAAAATGTTGTTGCTTCCAGATTTTGCAGAAAGTAAAGATTTACAAGAGTTAATGCATTCTGCAAACCAAGTCAGTGAACATACTTTGCAGTGTGGTTTTGATGCCTTAGAAGCATCTTGCAGGGCTGCTGTCACTGGGTCTTTACTGAGAAGGCATGCTTTGCTGAAGGAACAAATCATGCCAGGCCATGTCAAAGCAAAATTACTAGATGCTCCATTAAACCAGGAACATCTATTTGGCACAAAAGCAGAAGAGGTTCTTAAAAAGATGGAGGAAAAAACTAAATCTATGCAAACTGTTAAAGATTTCTTACAGGTACAGTCACCTAGATTTAGTAGGCATTGGCCTTCTAAAAACTGGTCCTTTCCAGTCCCTACCAAGTGGTCTCAGCCCAAACCCAGGGGCAACAGACCACCAAGGCTACAGTCTCAGGGTACGCAGAGATCTAAACAATGGAGTGCTCCCCCCTCAAAAACAGGGAGTGGCGAGCCACCCCCTTATGGAAATAATTCACAATGTCTTGTCTATTATCTTTCCCAACCATGCCCAAGTACTTGCACCCCTAGGAGGAAAACTTGCCCTGCATGCACAAAACTGGATGTCCATTACCCAGGACCGATGGGTCCTAAACATTGTATCCCAAGGATACATATTCTACTTCCACTCACTGCCAACCCCAAGCGGCTTGCCAGACCTTCCTCCAAAACTGTTGGCAGAGGCTCAAAAGCAAGTATTTTCTCTTCTCATTATCAGGGCTATTCAGCCTGTTCCAGTACAGCAAAGAGAACAGGGTTTTTACTCCAGACTGTTCCTGGTGTCCAGAAAAGAGGGCTTTTGGCGCCCTATCCTGGACCTGTCCATTCTCAACACCTTTCTGGTGGTCCCAAAATTCAAAATGCTTACACTACAACAGCTGCTTCCTATGCTAGTCAAGGACTCCTGGCTAGTCTCCCTAGACCTAAAAGAAGCTTATCTGCACATCCCAGTAAGGGAATCTTGCAGGAAATTTCTACATTTTGGGGTAGGCTCTATGCACTGTCAGTTCTCTGCACTTCCTTTCGGCTTATCTACTGCGCCCATGTTATTCACAAAGTGCCTGGCTCCAGCCATTGCATACTGCAGGCAAAGAAATATTCAAATTTATCCATACTTGGACGATTGCCTGATTCAGGCGGACAGTCAGGAATTGCTTCTTCAGTACCTGGCATTTGTAAAGAGACTTCTAACTTCTCTGGGGTACACCATCAACGAAAATAAACCACATCTGGTGCCCAGCCAAAAGATTGTATTCCTGGGAGCAAGCTTGAACACAACTTCCCAGATGGCATTCCTTACTCCAGAAAAGCAAGTTTATTTGTCAAACTACTTCAAACTAATGGCCACAGAACCCAGCTATCTGCAAGAAAAATACTGCAAGCCCTAGAGTTCATGACCTCATGCATTCTGCTAATTCCATATGCAAGACAGCATATGAGGAAACTTCAGTGGTACTTAAAAAGTCTCTGGTGCCAACATTCTCAGGACCTGGAAACAATTATTCCTGTCATTCCTTGTCTAAGGGCAGAGTACCTTTGGTGGGCAAAGGCTTGCAACCACAACAAGGGGACTCCCTTTTACTCAACCCCTCGCCACCCAAACTCTGACAACAGACACATCAGACTATGCATGGGCGGTTCACATGGCTGGCAAATGCATTCAAGGCAAATGGAGCCCAGGACAAATTCACCTACATATCAATCAAAAAGAAATGTTACATGTACAGAATGCTCTGACAGCCTTCAAATACTTTATCCTTCCAGGACAACTCTCGATAAAGACACACAACACCACAGTTATGTGGTACATAAACAAGCAGGGGGGAACTCATTCCTACTCACTCTGCGGGTCAGCCATGGCCCTGTGGAACACAGCCTTGAGCAAACAATTGCACCTGCAAGCTCAATTCCTGCCAGGCAAACAAAATTCACTGGCAGACGACAAGCAGAAATCTGCTGGACCCACACGAGTGGAATGTGGAACCCAACTCATTCAAACTTCTAACCCACTGGTGGGGGACACCAGAGGTAGACCTCTTTGCTTCCCCGCAAAACCATCAATTGAGCATATTTTGCACCAGAAATCCCCACAGCCAAGCATGGAAAGTGGATGCCCTATCCTTTACACGGGAAACCTCTCAATTTTTGCCTTTTCCCCCTCTGCCCCTCCTCTCAAAAGTGCTACTCAAGATCAAACAGGATAAACCAAGGACAATCCTTATTGCACCAGACTGGTCACGCCAGTACTGGTACCCACTCCTATGCAGTTTGGCAGCAGTGCCACCCTGGCACCTACATCAGACCCCCTCCCTGCTGCCCCAGTAGGATGGACAGATTTTGCATCCTCAGCTGCAAACCCTGAACCTTGCAGCCTGGCTTATTCCCTGAATACACCACCAGCAACCTCAGCAAACAGGTGCTGGCCGTCATCCTTGAGGCCAGAAGGCCTAGTATTAGGAAATCCTATTCAGAAAAATGGAAAAGATACTGTTCTTGGAGCCAGTCTCAAGGAAAGGACACATCCGTGCCCACCTTACCTCAAATCCTAGATTACCTAGCAGAGCTGTTCCAGAAAGGTCTATCCTTCTCTTCTATTAAGATTCATGCCTCGGCCATCTCAGCTCATTATAATACTGAGCCACCTCTTTTTTCTCACCCTCTGGTCAAGCAGTTCCTGAGAGGAGCTAACAATTTAAGACCCCCGAGGAGAGCTCCCACCCCTGCCTGGGACCTTAACTTTGTACTAGAGAAGCTCACGCTTCCCCCTTTTGAGCCTGCTGCTACAGCACAGTTAAAATTCCTCTCTTGGGAAACAACTTTATTTTTAGCCATCACTTCAGCAAGAAGAGTGTCTGAGTTACAGGCACTAATGGCTGTGGAACCCTTCATTATTTTCCATGCTGACAGGGTTTCCCTCAGGACTAACCCATCTTTTATGCCCAAGGTGGTATCCAATGCGGCTCTAAACGAATCCAACAATTTACCAACCTTTTTCCGTAATCCTCAGAATAAAGGGGAAAGGATCCTGCACTCCTTGGATGTGCACAGACAACACAGGTTCTACCTTGACAGGACAAAGCCTTTCAGAAAATCTGACCAGCTGCTAGTCAACTTTGCTACAGGGGCAGAGGGCAAGGCCATTTCAAAGCAAACCATTTCCAAATCAATAGCACACTGTATCCATTTCTGCTACAAACACCATGGAAAACCTACCCTGGAAGGGATCAAAACTCATTCCACTAGGGCTACCTCAACCTCTACAGCATTTCTCAGGGGAGTCCCTACCAGGGACATCCTGGAAGCTGCAACCTGGAGTTTTGTACACACCTTCACCAAGCATTACCACTTTCTAAATCCAGTGCTGGATTTGCCACAGCAGTCTTACAAGGCCTGCTAGCCAGCCCTACTATTACTTGACTGCCTCCACCCTTCCTCAGCTTTTGGAATCAACCTAAGTGTGATGACTGTAATAGTGAAACACGAAGAACATAGTACAATTGTGTACACTTACCATAAATGTAGATGTTATCGTGTATTTACTGTTGCAGTCCTGGTTAACCTCTCTCCAGCTCCCTGACTCTTCTATGCTTTCTACCTATCCTCTTTTTGGCCATATCTTATGGCTATGGTATTTACTTTTTACTGGCGGTGTTCCACACCATGTAATTGCTTCCTATTTTGGGGGCTGCTGACATCTGGGACAAGAAAAACTGATGTAATGGCATCGGATGCATGTGTTATACCCCTGACGACCTTATGTCATGGAAGAGGCGACAGCATCCGATGCAGAAATCCCAAGACACTGGTATTTGGGCCGACTGAGTGCTACCTACAGGCAGATAACCCAAGTGTGATGACTGCAACAGTGAATATACTCGAACATCTGCATTTATGGTAAGTGTACACAACTGTACTTTCCATCATCTGCTGGGCTTCATGGCATCCACTATTCCCATGTTACCTCTATCTAAACTTCACATGAGGGCACTCCACTGGTATCTCAGGTCACTCTGGTTGTAACATGCTCATCCACTAGATTTTGTGATTTCTTTCCTTACCTTCTTGAAAAAAAGAGTTGGAGTGGTGGTTTGAACAGGTTACCTTAAATCCAGGACTTCCACTTCAACCCCTCTCCCATCTCTTGGACGTGGGATGGGGAGCAATGTTTACCTTTTGGAAGGTTCAGGATGTGTGGTCTCCTGTCCAAATGGAGGAACACTTAAATATAAAAGAGGAGAGAGCTCTTATTTTTGCCTTCCAAACCTTTCATCCTCTCTTGTAACCAGTTCCTATAAAGTGGTTCACAGACAACACCACAGTTCTTTGTCAACAAGCAGGTGGGGACCAAGTCACACCAATGCAGGTTAGGTCTCAAGGCTTGGGAGTTGACAACTCAATATCATTTGACCCTTCAGTCAGTTTACATACCTTCCATTCAAAATTGTGTGGCAGGCACACTGAGCAGGTCCCTCACTCAGTCCCTTGAATGGATGTTGCACAGGGATGTTTCTGGACATTATCTACTTGTGGGGTACTCCTCAAGTAGATCTGTTTGCCTCCCCTATGAAAAGATAACTTCCAAAGTTCTGAGCCAGTGTTTACGATACTCTGGCTTGGATGGTAGACACCCTCTCTTTTTCCTGGAAGGGGATTTTTCTTTATGCATCCCCCTTCCTACTTCAGAAAGTTCAGTTAATAATCCAACAGGGCCAACCAAAAATCTTGCTGGTGACTCCCTTTTGGCCAAGACAGCATTTGTTCCCCTTCTGCTTTTAGCCTAGGACAGTCATCATTTACCTTATAGGGTGGATCTTCTCTCTCAGGACAATGGATCTGTAATACATCCACAAATGACAACCCTTCAGATGACACTATGGGTGATAGGATTTTGATCCCTTATAGGCACCTATTTTCTGAGTATGTGCTACAAGTTCTGCAGGAGGCCAGAAAACCCAATACTAGGAAATCCTACATTTCCAAATGGAAGAGGTTTTCCATCTGGTATCTTTCCAAAAACTTACAACCATTGTCTGTGGATATTTGAGTGTTTTTTTTTTTCTTATCTGTGTGAATTACTGAAGACTGGATTATCATACTTTTCAGGAAAAGCTCACCTCTCAGCCATTTCTGTCTGTCAGCCTGTGACACCTTCTTTGGCTTCAAGGTTGGAAGTCAAATATTTCTTGAAAGGTGTCCATGTCAGACCACCAAAGAAAACCAGTTCTACCTCCTTGGGATTTAAGTTTTGGTTTAGAAAAACTTAACATTGCCTCCCTTTGAACCAGCAGTTTTGTCTTCCCTTCAACACTGCCCTTGGAAGATGGTGCAGAAGAGTTTCAGTAATTCAGGCTGTTATAGCTTCTTCTCCTTTTACAGTTTTCCACAAGGATAGGATTTCCCTACTCACTAATCCCTCTTAGATGCCCATAGTGGTGAATGAGTTGCCACTTGATCAGTCCATTAACCTGCCCACTTTCTTTCCTTCTCCACAATCTTCCAGTGAGAAGATCTTACACACCTTGGATGTGCATAGACAACTCTGGTTTTATTTGGATTAAACCAAGTCCTTTAGGAAATTTAACAGTCTCTGTTTCCTACCATCCCAGGGCTCTGGCCAGACCAATTTCCAAGCAGACCATCTCCTCCTGGATTTCTAAGGCTATTTCCTTTTGTTGTGTGACTCATGGAAAAACCCTTACGTCTCCAGTTAAGGCTCATTCCACTAGAGCTGTGTCCTCTTCAGGTGCTTTTTCAAGGGTCTGGATATGTCTGTCTTAGAAGCAACCACTTGGTCTTCCATCCATACCTTCACAAAACACTGCAAATTGGATGCTGTATCTAGATTTGGAGCTGTTTTTTCCAGGGCCATTCTTAAGTGGTTTGTATTGTGTGCTACTGCCCCTCCTCCCACTCTTTCTTCTGCATGAGCTTTGGTATTCTCCCTCATGTTACGAGGGGAAGATGGTGCACACTGTATACCTTGACCTAACCAAAGCCTTTGACACTATCCACACTCTGGCATAATAGATAAACTCTCCCAGATGGGTAGCTGTCTGGCTCTCACTGATAGAACCCACTCAGTCAAAATAGGGGGAGCCACCTCTAGTAGTAGACCCGTAACAAGCGGTGTACCCCAAGGATCGGTCTTGGGGCCTCTACTGTTTGGGATATGCTTTTCTGAGGTACAAGCGAAAACTAGTGGTCTGTGGCTGACCAGATTTGCAAATGACTGCAAGCTGGGCACTATCTTTAATTCCCCTAGTGATGTGAACTTCCTCCAAGAGTGCCTTACCCAAACTAATGACTGGTGTCAGAAGCGTGGTCTCAAACTGAATGCCAAGAAATGCATCATTATCTCCTTTGTGGAAAAAAGCATTCCCACTAATTATCACATTAATAATGTACTAAGCATGCAATCAGTCATGAGGGACTTGGGCACCCGGGTTGATAGCAACCTGACTTTTGACCACCACGTTGCCTCCAATGTAGGGAATGCTTTTTACATGGCCCACCTCATAAATAAGGGTATTTCATCCAGGAACAAGGAGGTCATAACATTCCTGTACTTCTCCCTATCAGACCCATTATAGAGTACAGTGCCCCCTTTGACATGTACCTTGCCAAGCACATGCAGCAGCTGTAGAGATTACAGGGGTTCCTGACCAGGAAAATCCAGGGTCTCAAACACCTATTCTATACAGATAGGCTAAAAGCCCCTTTCCTCTACTCAGTCTCGTACAGACTGCTCAGAGATGACCTGTGTCTGGCATACAAGGCCATCTCAAATCCAGCCTTGATGGAGTTGCTGCATAGCCATAAGTCAATCTCCACTCATGCAACCTGCACGCAAGGCCTTAACCTGGTCTGTAGCATTAGTAGAACTTGTTGGCAGGATAAAATTGTGTCTCAAAGACTCCACCATCTGTGGAATAGACTCCCTCTGCATGTCAATCAGAGTACCTCTCTAGCCGTCTTTAAGCGGAACCTGGACGACTGGATGGGAAATAGAAAATAAACCCCTGCGATCCCACCTCTGTCCCTGCTGGACAGTGGAAACAGGTGCTGACTTTGAGGGAACATGAGCGAAATTCTTGGCTAGTCTTATAAAGGCTTCTGGGCCAATAGCCTAGTATCGTCCTATGGACCTATGTTATGAATACTGCGACATTTGAATAGAAGGATGTAGAATAGTTGTGTAAAGTTTTACAGAAAAGAAGGGCATTTATGGTTCTGGTATATTGCAGTATTCTATGCCTTCCACCTTCCCCCCTGATGCTTGCTTGATTCCTGAATGTGTCTTGGGCTGGTGTTCTTCCTGGGGCATTCAGTTCTGAGGATGGTACGTGCCGACGTCTGTTATATACCCGACATTGGACAGGATACTATGTGCGACATTGCATGTACCTAACAGTAGCTTTGGATTTTTGTATACTGGCCCGACTTTTGGGGCTGCCTGCGACGGATTCCTTCATGTTATGAATACTGCAACATATAGAAGAGAAGTACATCTGCATCTGTGGTTATGGTAAGAT
The DNA here is from genome assembly GCF_019279795.1 of Protopterus annectens. Taxonomy (NCBI): domain Eukaryota; kingdom Metazoa; phylum Chordata; order Ceratodontiformes; family Protopteridae; genus Protopterus; species Protopterus annectens. The sequence goes on from NC_056725.1 coordinate 1,913,681,195, forward strand.
TTTACACTGTGTCTGTTAATAGAGCCCTTAAATTTTATATGGACGGAACTAAATCAGTAAGGATGGCTTCTTTTCCCTTTTCTTTCAAAATTTGAGTTATAAAGTGTCCAAGGTCTCTCTGCCCAGTTGGCTGTTGGATTATAAAAGATTTAGTTACGAAAGATTCAACAAAGTATTGCCATCTGCACATTCAACCAGAGCAAGTGATAATTTTCAGGCCCTTTTCAGAAATGCATGCTTAGGGGATACTTGTGCTGGTATGACGTGGGCTTTTCTGAATACCTTTGCAACACACTATAAACTGGATGTGATCTGTAAGCCTTGCTTTTCTTTTAGTGCCAGTCCTCAAAGGTGTGTTCCATGAGAACTGCCTCCATGGACAAACTTGGGGCTTTGTCATATTGGTTAATGAAGACTGGACCTCTTCATCTCAGATACAGATGCCATCATGATGATATATCTGGGTAAGTCACCCATCTTTAGTAATGCAGAGTTCCCCTATCCCTTGATCTCAGTTAGATGTGTTCTTGATGGGGAGGGGGGGTGTCTTTCGGTTCTTTGGTTGTTTCTATTTTTTCAGCTAGTTTATTGCTGTGTTACACTTTTGAGCAGCAAACTTGAGATCTAATGAGTAAATTAGAGTGTCTATTTTGGACAAAACAAAAAAAAAACTAGATAAAAAGAAAACCACTGTAGGTCAGTGAATAACACCAACTGCAGAAGCTAAAATAAAAAAAATATATATTATTTAATAAAACTCCAGTGCCGTGGCACACAAGCCTTTCACAGAGTTCTTGCTGAGTATTTTGGGTATGAGAGAGGAGCTATAGCATGGAAAAGTTTCAGATGCAGATCCGACTGGAAAACTGTTTTATTGTGTAATGAAAATGGCCAGTCTTGCATGGCTGATAGTACTGTATGCCCTGTGAACATTCTGCTTGGAGATCTTCAAGTTGATGTAACAGTGAACTGTCACTCCTGTAAGTGACACAAGCTTTCTGATGATTTCAACTCCTAGAATAAGCAGATTGTGCACATTTCTCTAGTCCTCACCAGGGAAATCTGTCAAGGTTGTGCGCCATTTTGATGGAGGTGCGCAAGTCACTGCCAAGAGTGTTATTAGGGCTATGGCATACACCCTCAGTTGTTGGATTGCCAGCAAGAACACAATGTTCGTCTCTGCGTTTATGACTACTTCCTTTTACAACTCTCAGCTCTGTACATTACTAGGCCAAAAAATGTCCTCTTACAAGGGATGAACAGACAGAGCTTGATTGGTGATGGTTGTGGTGGGGGGCTTGATGGTTGGCAGGCACCGATGAGATGGGGAAAGAATGAAGAGTTTTACTGGCCTTTAATACATTTTGTCTAAAGAGCTTGTAATTTATTTTAGCATCTTTTGTCAGGTCTGGTTTTATCAAACCCCAAATATCTAGAGAATTATAACAGCAGCTGCTGCTGTTTTTACTTTTTACCTGTGATTTGTGTTTAATTTTTAAGTTCTTAGGTTCATAGGTTGGTACTAGGCTATCGGCCCTAGGGCCTATACAAGCCTAGCCATAACAATTCCCTGGATATTTCTTCCCACACTATTTACTTCCCTGGACCCCTGTCTAGCAGGGCGACTGACGTGATCCCCGAGGTGAATTTCCTATCTCCCATCCAATTGTCAAGGTTCCTTTTGAAGAGGGCCAAGGAGGCGCTCTGCTTGACATGTATGGGCAGTCTACTCCAGAGTATGGGAAGTCTCTGGGTCAGGAACCTATCCCTCCAGCATGTTTTGTTCATTGTGATGACAAGGTTTAGATCCCTGGAGCATGTGGCTCTGGGAGATTGGGATTTCTTTAAGTGGAGCATGTCCAACAGCTCAGGGTTTGACATGGCCTTGTATGTTAAGCAGAGATCACCTCTGAGTAGACAATATGCCACAGAGTATAGCTGGAGTTTTTTTTAGATGGTCAGCATAGGGCATCTGCTTTAGGCCTGTAATTATTTTAGTGAGGTATTTCTGTGGCCTTTCCAGCTGTTGCAGATGTCTTGTGAGGTACATACCAAATGGGGCGTTGTACTCTATAATGGGTCTAATGAGGGATGAGTACAGTGGGACAATGACCTCCTTTTTTCTGGATGAAAAGCCCTTAGTGATGAGATGTGCCACATAGAAGGATTTTCTGACTGTTGTGGCGATGTTATCGAAGGTGAGACCACTGTCCACCTGTGTCCCTAAGTCTCTCATCACACTTTCGGTGTTTAGTGTACTGACACCTATGTGATAATTCATGGGTCCATGTTTTTTCCCAAAGAAGATAACTATACATTTCTTGGCATTAAGCATGAGCCCATGGCTATGGCACCAAGCATCTGTTTCTGTAAGGCCTTTTTGTAGAATATCCACATTATTTGGAGATTCAATAATGGCTCCCAGTTTGCAGTCATCTGCGAACTTTGTTAACCAGAGTCCCTTAGTGTTGGCCTGTAGATGCTAAACAAGAGCGGTCCCAGGACTGAACCCTGAGGTACTCCACTTGTCACCTGTCTGGAGCTGGATATGGAGTCTGCTACTTTTGCATTCTGGGTTCTGTCAGTAAGCCAGTTGGCAACCCATCGAGTGATGTAGGGATTTATGCCCAGCTTAGTAAGTTTATCTATGATTCCAGAGTGGAGGATGGTGTCAAAGGCCTTGGTGCGGTCCAGATAGGCTGTGTGGACCTCCTTACCCTTGTCCACAGCTCTGAATACTGATTCAAAGAAGTAATTCAGGTTCAGGAGACAAGATCGGCCCTTCACAAACCCAAACTGGGTGGGGTCCAGTGTTTGAAGGTTGCCAATGTCTTTGTTTATAGGTTCCATGCCCTTGCAGATCAGACTTGTCAGACTGATGGGACGGTAGTTCCCAGGATCCAAGGTGGATCCCCCTTTGTGGAGTGGGATAACTGTAGCTGTGCGCCACTCAGTCGGCACAAAGCCTAAGGTGAGGCTATGATTAAACATGACACTTAGGTGAGGTGCCAGTTAGTTTTGTAGTTCATGTAGTACACAGCCCAGGATGTCATCTGTTCCCATGGATGCTGTATTCTTAGCTTTGGAGAGTGCGGTTTCTACCTGTGTGGCTGTGATTACCAGAATTTGGCAATCTTTTGGTATTGAGATGGGCCATTTAGGGGGTGAGAGGGGGGTGAAGTTGGCACTAAATCGATCTGCCAGGATATTGGCAATATCCTTGGGATCAGTATATTTAATGCCATTCTGTTGTAGCTCAGAGCAGATCTGAGCATTGCCATTTAGATTCTTGACATAACTATGGAATGCCTTGTGGTTGTCTTTGGAATCTTTAGCAGTTTTATTTTCGTAACTTGCTTTGGAGGCTTTTATGAGGGATCTCAGCTTCTTACTGAGGCTGGTAAGGGAGTTTTTTGCATCCTGGGATTTTCCTCTTTTCTGCAACAGTTTCTTCCTTCTGATGTTCATCGTGTTTCACTGTTGCAGTCATTACACTTGGGTTATCCTGCTGGCAGGCTACCCGCAGTCGGCCTGAATTCCAAAGTCTTGTTCTGGCGTCAGTTGCTGTCGCCTCTTCCCTGACGTCAGTGCACCAGGGGTATAAAAGATGCAGCTGACGCCATTTTCTTCAGTCTTTCTTGCCGCGCGGTGCCCGAAGCAAAAGCAGTTCGCAAGTGCCTGTTGGCAGACTCCTGAGATTTTCAAAGACGAATTTCAGATCCGAAGTCTTCATTAAAGCTAAGTACCCGGGGGAAACTTTTTTTCTTGCTCCAGACCGATGTCAAAAAAAGTTAACAATTGTATTTCTTGTGGGAAGCAAATACGTCCTAAGGATTTTCATTCTTACTGTATTCCTTGTCTAGGCCCTGATCACAATGTTGCTAGCTGTCGGTTTTGCGCTAGATTTAACCAACGCACTATTAAGCGTCTGTATGATTTTGCCTTTCATTACTTTGGCCGAAGATTCAATTATATAATACCGTCGGAACAGCCGACGACCAGAGTTTACAAAAAGCGCAAGGAAAAAGAAAAGGGCAGGCATCCGAGGTCCAAAACCGATGAGGCTACGGCTAAGCCAGTCGCCAGTTCTCAGTGAGGCACTTTCGCAGCCCCTGATGCCCGCTGCCTCAGAGCCACAGGCCATTGCCGACTCCCACGTGGAGCCAACTAGGCCTCTGGATACTCAAGGTATTGGACACTCTGAAACTATTCCCGCAGATGGGTCCGGAGCCGCTGAGCAGGCATCCGGCTTCTGAGGTTTTTTCAGACCTACACAGTTGTATGTTAAGCCAACCACAGCTTCAAAGGCAAAGACTAAAGCTCTAAAGACAAAGAAACAAGTACAGCTTTCTCCTGGTCAGACTTCCATGCCTAAAAACAGATGCTCAAAACGGCCGAAGACCTAATTATCTTGACCAGGGGTTCCCATCCCCCTCCTGATAAGAGGCCTAGGCAAGAGACAGAATATGAATCTTCAGATCAGGTTTCCATTTCCTCTGACTCCTCCTCTGAGCAGGAATACTCTCTTCCTCCCTATGAGGATTCTGATGCTGAAGAATCTGTCTCTTCAGCCTCTCCTCCTGAGGATTATTCTTTTGGGGAAACCCTGCATACCATGAGGGAGCACTTCCACTGGGAGAGCCAAGACGACTGCGAATCTAAGAAAAGGCTTATAGATTTCCTTTTGCTACCTCAGCACAGGCCTCTTGCTATTCCCCCTGTATTGGACATTGTGGATGATGTATTTTCAGAGTCCGGCCTTTCTCCTGACTCTTTACCCCCTGCCCCTGTTAAACCAGACAGATACTACAGGATTCCGGATTCACATAAATTTCTTTACAAAAAACCCTGCTGCTGACCCAGAAACCATTTCTCAGGGTCCCAAAGGGGTCCAGGCTTCCACTGCAAAAATTCCTATTCCCTCTGATAGGGATTCAAGGGCACTAGACAGATGGGGAAAAAAGGTTTACACTTCTGCTACTTTGGCTGTGAGGGCATTAAACTGTCAATTTCATATGCTTAAATATCAGCAATACTTAATGTCACTACTTAAACAGAAAATGTTGACTAATTCTGATTGTGCAGAAAATAAGGAAATGCAGGAATCATTGCGTGCAACTGAACAAGTGGGAAAGCATACATTGCAATGTGGTTTTGATTCTCTGGAGGCCTCTTGCAGGGCCGTAGTTACGGGTTCTGTCATAAGGAGGCATGCTTGGTTAAAGGAACAGAATCTGCCTGATCATGTTAAAGCAAAATTATTAGATGCTCCATTACAGCATGATACTTTATTTGGTGTTAAAGCAGAGGAGGTGTTGAAGAAAATGGAGGACAAAGCGAAATCTATGCAAACAGTAAAGGATTTCTTACAGGTACAGCCACCCAGATTTAGCAGAAACTGGCCTACAAAGAATTGGTCCTTTCCAGTGTCAGACAGGCCACAAAGAGGCAGGTACAGACGCCCAAGAGGCAGACCCCAGCCCCAGGGCTCATACAGGCCTAAACAGTGGGGCGCTTCTACCTCCAAAAGCGGAGAAGACAAATCACAGCCATACAGGAAACAGACCCAATGACTTTTCTCTCTCAGCACCAAGCACTTATTCTTTGGCAGCCCCCTTGGGGGGGGGGGAACTAGCACTTTTTTTCTCAGAATTGGCACAGGATCACCCAGGACAAATGGGTCTTGAATATAGTGACCCAGGGCTACAGGCTCCACTTTCACACCCTGCCAAGGGCAAAAGGTATGCCAGACCTGCCACACAATCAATGGGCAGAGGCGAAAAAACAAGTTTCATCCCTCATGGACATGAGGGCCATTCAGCAAGTACCACAGCAAGAGCAGGGATAGGGATTTTACTCAGGACTTTTCTTGGTACCCAGAAAGGACAAAGCCTGGAAACCAGTACTGGACCTGTCTATTCTAAATACTTTTCTGGACATTCCAAAATTCAAAATGTTGACTCTGCAGCAGCTTCTGCCCATGCCGGGCAAGAAGGCTTGGCTTGTAACTTTGTACCTAAAAGAGGCATACCTGCATGTACCAATCAGACAATCTTGCAGAAGATACCTCAGATTCATAGCTGGCTCAATGCACTACCAATTCTCTGCATTGCCCTTTGGCTTATCTACTGCGCCCAGGGTCTTCACAAAATGCCTGGCACCAGTGATTGCATTTTGCAGACAAAGAGGAATTCAGATATATCCTTATTTGGACGACTGCCTTATTCAAGCTGAGAACAAGGACACTTTACTAAAACATCTGGCGTTTGTAAAAAGATTATTAATTTGCCTAGGGTACATAGTAAACGAAAAGAAGTCAAAACTAGTACCCTCTCAAGAGATAATATTCCTGGGTGCAAGCTTAAATACAATTGCACAGATGGCTTATCTCACACCAGACAAACAAAGGCAACTGACTTCTTACTTCAAAATGTTGGCAACAAAGACCCAGGCTTTGGGCTTCATGGCATCCTGCATTCTACTAATTCCATATGCCAGACTGCATATGAGGAATCTACAGTGGTATCTAAAAAGTGTTTGGACTCAACATTGCCACAGCCTGGAAACATTAATTACCCTCCTTCCTTGCCTGCAACAGGAGTTTCGATGGTGGGCACATGCCTGCCACCACAACAAGGGGCAGCCATTCAACCAACCCACAGCCAGACAGTCAATAACAGATGCATCAGATTATGCCTGGGGAGCCCACATGGCAGGAAAATGTATTCAGGGCATATGGCCCACAAACCAAAGGCATCTTCATATCAATCAAAAAGAGATGCTAGCTGTTCAGAATGCCCTGACAGCTTTCAAGTATCTACTTCATCCAGGACAATTACTGATAAGGACGGACAATACTACAGTCTTGTGGTACATAAACAAGTAGGGAGGCACACATTCCTACCCCCTCTGCAGATAAGCCATGACTTTGTGGGACACAGAATTGACTTAAGTACACCTGCAAGCACAGTTCCTGCCAGGAAAGATAAATACTCTGGCAGACGAATTAAGCAGAAACCTCACGGATCCCCACGAGTGGAAACTGGATCCACAAGTCTTCAGCATGATAACAAAAGAATGGGGATGCCCAGACATAGATCTATTTGCCTCTCCCCACAACTGCCAACTACAGAGGTTCTGCACAAGGACATATCACAAGCAAGCATGGAAAGTGGATGCTCTGTCATTCAGCTGGGAAACCCTAACAGTTTATGCCTTTCCTCATCTGCCTCTCCTCCCCAAGGTACTCCTAAAGGTCAGACAAGAGAAGCTAAAAATGATTCTGGTTGCCCCAGACTAGCCCCGCCAGCACTGGTACCCAATCCTAAAGAGCTTGTCTCAAGGCCCAGCCTGGACATTACCTCTAATTCCTCACTTACTGTCCCAACAGAACAATCGGATCCTGCACAACCAACTCAGGACCCTAAATCTGGCGGCATGGCGGATAATGTAGCCATTCAGAACACACTTCTCTCTAAAGCAGTGATGGATGTTATTTTGGAGGCTAGGAGGCCCAGTACCAGAAAATCTTATGCAGAAAAATGGAAGAGATTCTGCGTTTGGAACTAGACACTAGGAATGAACACGGTGGTACCAAATATTCCTCAGATTTTGCAATATCTAACTGAGATGCTGGACAAAGGCCTATCCTTCTCATCAATTAAAATCCATGCGTCTGCCATTTCAGCTCATTACAATACGGAACCACCTCTTTTTTCTGATCCATTGCTAAGGCAGTACCTCAGAGGGGCCAAAAAGTTTAAGACCCCCAAGGAGAGCACCAATACCTGCATGGGACCTCAACTATGTCTTGGAAAAACTCACACTGCTGCCATTTGAGCCAGCCAATACAGCTGAGATAAAGTTTTTATCATGGAAAACAGCTCTGCTCCTAGCAATAACCTCTGCAAGACGAGTCTCAGAGTTAGAGGCACTCATGGCTGTGGAACCCTTTATCATTTTCCATCCAGACAGGGTTTCTCTGAGGACGAACCCAACATTTATGCCTAAGGTAGTGTCCAGTGTGGCCCTTAACCAAACCATTCATTTGCCTACATTTATCCAAACACACAGAATAAGGGTGAGACTCCTACATTCTTTGGGCATACACAGGCAGCTACTCTTCTACTTGGACAGAACTAAAGCTTTCAGAAAGACTGAGCAGCTCTTAGTGGCATATGCTGCAGGATCACAAGGAAAAGCTATCTCTAAGCAGACTATTTCAAAATGGATAGGTCACTGCATTTGTTTCTGCTATGCACAATCTGGCAAATCAGTGCCTAAGGGAATTAGGCTACATTCAACTAGAGCAGCAGCCACTTCAGCAGCCTTCCTCAGAGGAGTACCAACCAAAGACATTTTAGAGGCTGCAACTTGGAGTTCAGTGCACACTTTTACCAAGCACTACCACTTACCTCTCTACTCTAAATCCAGAGCAGGCTTTGCCACTGCAGTTCTGCAGGGCCTCATAGCCACTCCTAATTCTATTTAGGCCCAGCCACCCAACCTCAACTTTGGGATTTAACCCAAGTGTAATGACTGCAACAGTGAAACACGATGAACATAGTACAGTTGTGTACCTACCATAAATGTAGATGTTCGAGTGTATTCACTGTTGCAGTCCAGGTTACCCACCCACCATCCCCCTTTCTTTGCTGGGACTTATCTGTACTTCTCTATTCTATACAACCTGTATGGTGTATTTGCTTGTAGATGAAGGTAATGTTTTATTTTAGTGCATGCTTTTTTATTGGCATAATTTTTAGCCTACCCTTTTGGGGGCACCTGACATCTGGGGCAAGAAAAACTGAAGAAAATGGCGTTTGCTGCATCTTTTATACCCCTGGCGCACTGACGTCAAGGAAGAGGCGACAGCAACCAACGCCGGACCAAGACTTTGGAATTCAGGCCGACTGCGGGTAGCCTGCCAGCAGGCTAACCCAAGTGTAATGACTGCAACAGTGAATACACTCGAACATCTACATTTATGGTAAGTACACAACTGTACCTTGTTCCACCCAATCAGTAGGAGTATGCAGTTCCAGAGATTCAAAAACGACTACGAAAATGAGTCATCCAAGAGGTCCCGACTGAACAAAAAAGATTCAGAACATATTCACACTTCTTTTTAGTGCCAACGAAAACCAGGGACCTGAGACCCATAATGGATCTAAGCAAGCTCAACTTGTTCATAAAGGAAGCAAAGTTCTGAATGGTTCAGTCCATTTTACCACTGTTGCGAAAGGATGCTTGGATGTGCTCATTAGACTTGCAGGATGCATACTATCACATCAAAATAGACAGATGCTCAAGGAGTCATATGTGCTTCAGGCTCGGAGCCAGGCATTACAAATTCAGGGCTCTGCCCTTTGGTCTCACCCACCCCCGGGTGTTTACCAAATGCATGGCAATAGTTGCAACTCACCTAAGACTGAAAGGATTCCAGGTGTTTCCATGTCTAGACAACTGGCTTCTGACTGGTCCAACTAGACATCACCTTATCCAGGCTACAAATTACTTGCTACAGATATCAAGTCTTTTGGGTATCAACATAAATCTGGTGAAATCAAACCTAGTTTCGGTACAGAGCTTGGAATTCATTGGGCCCTCCTAGACATCCCTAACCAAAGAGCATAACTTCCCCCTCATAGGTAGGTACTAGGCTATTGGCCCTAGGACCTATATAAGCCTAGCCTAACGGTACCTTGGCTTTTGCCACCCAAGAAAATTGTTTTCCTGTGCCCGTGTCAAGCAGAGCCACAGAAGTGATCCCCGGGGTGAATTTCCCATCTCTCATCCAATCATCAAGATTTTTCTTGGAGTACTAATGAAGAGCTTTGTTTGATATAGATAGGTAGTTTGTTCCAGAGTATGGGAAGTCTCTGGGACAGGAATCTATCCCTTCAGCATGTTCTGTTTATTGTGGTGACAAGGTTTAGGTCCCTAGAGCATGTAGCTCGGACGGATTGGGATTTCTTTACGTGGAGCATGTCCAACAGCTCTGAGTTTGACATAGCTTTGTATGTTAGGCAGAGATCGCCTCTGAGTAGGCGATATGCGACAGAGTAAAGCTGGAGTTTTTTGAGACGATTTGCATAGGGCATCTATTTGAGGCCGGTAATCCTCTTTGTGATGTATTTCTGTGGCCTTTAAAGTTGTTGTAGATGTCTTGTGAGGTACATACCAAAAGGGGCGTTGTACTCTATAATGGGTCTAATGAGTGATGAGTAGAGGGGAACAATGACCTCTTTTTTTCCTGGATGAGAATCCTTTTATGAGGTGTGCCACGTAGAAGGATTTCCTCACTACTGTGGCGATGTGATTATCAAAGGAGAGACTACTGTCCACCTGTGTCCCAAGGTGTCTTATCACACTTTAGATTTGAAGTAGACTACCACCTATGTGGTAGTTCATGGGTACAGAGTTTTTACCAAAAGGGATGACAGTGCACTTTTTGGCATTGGGCTTGTGGCCACGGCTTTGACACCAGGCATCTGTCTCAGTGAGGCCCTTTTGTAGGATGTCCACATCGTTAGGAGTTTTGATTATGGCTCCTAGTTTGCAGTCATTTGTGAACTTTGTTAGCCAAAGATCTTCTGTGTTAGCCTGTACTTTAGAGAAGTAGATACCAAATAGGAGAGGACCTAGGACTGAACCCTGTGGTACTCCACTTGTCACTGGTCAGAAGTTAGATTTAGAGTCTGCTACTTTCACATTGTGGGTTCTGTCAGTGAGCCAGTTGGCAACACATCTTGTGACATAGGGATTTATACCAAGTTTAGTGAGCTTATCTATAATTCCAATGTGGGGGATGGTGTCAAAAGCCTTGGCGAGATATAGATAGACTGTGTGAACCACCTTACCCTCATCTACAGCTTTGGTGACTGCTTCAAAGAAGTCTATCAGGTTTAGGAGACATAATCTGCCTTTTACAAACCCGAACTGGGTAGGGTCCAGAGTTTGGAGATTACCAGTGTCATTGTTTGTAAGTTCCATGATGATGCGCTCCATAGCCTTGCAGACCAGGCTCGTCAGGCTAATGAGGCGGTAGTTCCCGGGGTCTGTGGGGGCTCCCCCTTTGTGGAGTGGGTAACTGTTGCTGTGCGCCATTCAGTGGTCACAAAGCCTGAGGTGAGGCTATGATTGAACATGGTACTTAGGTGGGGTGCCAGTTCGTTCTGTAGTTCATGTAGAACGCAGCCTGGGATGTTGTCAGGTACCATGGATACTGTGTTCTTGCCTTTGGAGAGTGTTTTTTTTACCTATGCAGCCGTGATTACAGGAACTTTGCATGTTGTTCGTGTTTCACTGTTGCAGTCATTACATTTGAGTAATCTGCTGGCAGGTTGCCCTCAGTCGGCCTGATTAACAAAGTCTTGGGTCCTGCGTCGGTTGCTGTCCCTTCTTCCATGATGTCAGGGGTATAAAACATGCAGCCGATGCCATTACATCAGTCTTTCTTGCCGTGCTGTGCCCGAAGCAGAAGCAGTTCGCAAGTGCCGGTCAGCCGACTCCTGAAATTTTCATTTTCGAGTTTCAGATCTGAAGTCTTCAACTAAAAAGTTAACCCCGTTGGGGAAACTTTTTCTTGTTCCTTACCAATGTCAGTAAAAGTTAATAATTGCATTACTTGTGGGAAGCAAATACCTCATAAAAATTTTCATTTGTACTGTATTCTTGTCTAGGCCCTGACCACAACATACCTTGCTGTCAGTTTTGTGCTTTATTTAATCAACGCACTATCAAACGTCGGTACATTTTTGCTTCTACATATTTTGGCTCACACTTTAATTATCCAGAAATGTCGTCTGTTAGCAATCCGACTACCGGAATACCTAAAGAACGCAAAGAAAAAGACGGAGACAGGCCGTTGAGGTCCAAAACTGCCGACAACACTTCTCCTAAGCCAGTCGCCAGTTCGCCGGTACACAGTGAGGCGCTTTTGCAGCCCCTAATACCCACTACTTCTGATTCGCAGGCCTCTACTGAGACTCATTAGGAGTCCGGTATGCCACGAGATGCTTCAATTATGTAACCCGTGGATGTCTCTACCTTGGATGGGTCCGGAGCCACTGTGCAGGCACCGGCTTCTGAGGGTGTTTTCAGGCCTACAAATTTGTATATTAGACCGACACCATCTTCAAAACTAAGGCCAAGATCTTGACCTATGCCTAAAAAACTGACGCCTGGACCACATGTGCAGAACCCTATGCCTAAAAAACAAATGATCAAAATGGCTGAAGATTTAATTACTCTGATCAGGGGTAGCCAACCCCCCCCCCCCCCTTTCTAAGAGGCCTAGGCAAGACATTGATTATGAATCTTCTGAACAGGATTCTGTTTCTTCTGACTTTTCTAATGAACAGGAATTGTCTATACCTACATATGAGGACTCTGATGTAGAAGATTCCATTCCTTCTGCTTCTCCCCCTGAGGATTTTTCTTTTGGGGAAACTTTACATACCTTAAGGGAACATTTCTACTGGGAAAGTCAGGATTTCTCTGAATCTAAAAAGAGACTTAGGGATTTTCTTCTTCCTCAGCATAGGCCTTTGGCTATACCTCCTGTTCTAGACATTGTTGATGATGTTTTTTTCAGAATTTTAGTATGGCTCCTGATTCTCTGCCTCCAGCTCCTTTTTAGCCAGACAGATACTACAGGGTTCCTGACTCCCACAAATTTCTTATCAAAAATCCTGTTGCAGATCCTGAAACCATTTCTCAGGGTCCCAAGGGCATTAAGGCTTTTACTGCTAAAAATCCTACCCTTCTGATAGAGATTCCAGGGTGCTGGATAGAAGGGATAAGAAGGTTTACACTTCTGCAACCTTGGCAATCAGGGCTTTAAACTGTCAATTTCATATGCTAAAATATCAACAACATATCATGGGACTGCTTAAACAGAAAATGACGTTAATTTCTGACTGTGTGAAAAACAAAGATTTACAGGATTTATTGCATTCAGCTGAACAAGTTGGAAAACATACTTTGCAATGTGGTTTTGATTCTCTGGAGGCCTCTTGCAGGGCTGATGTAACTGGGTCTGTGCTAAGAAGGCAAGCTTGGCTCAGAGCAAAATCTGCCTGATCATGTTAAAGCAAAATTGTTAGATGATCCTTTACAACAGGACCATCTCTTTGGTAATAAGGCTGAAGAAGTCCTAAAAAAGATGGAAGATAAAGCTAAATCTATGAAGATTGTGAAAGATTTCTTACAAGTGCACCCTCCAAGATTTAGTAGGCACTGGCCTACTAAGAGCTGGTCCTTTCCAGTTCCTTCGAGAGACACTCAAATCAAACCCAGACATTCCAAAGGCTCCAGGTTTCAGTCACAGGGGACTTTCAGAACAAAATAATGGGGTGCCTCCTCTTTCAAATCTGGAAACAACAAGACACTTCCCTATGGTAAGCAGTCTCTATGACATCCCTTTACACTTACCAAGCACTTACCTTTTAGCCGCCCCTTTGGGGGGGAAACTGGCTCTTCATGCAAGAAGCTGGCAACTTATAACCCAGGACAAATGGGTTTTAAATATAGTATCCGAGGGATACAGACTTCATTTCCACATGCTGCCAATTCCAAACGGATGGCCAGACCTGCCCCCAAATCAGTGGGCAGAGGCCCAGAAGCAAGTACTTTCCCTCATGAGCATGGGGGCGATTCAACCAGTACCAGAAGAGGAAAAGGGACAAGGTTTCTATTCAAGACTCTTCTTGATAACCAGAAAAGACAAATGATGGCATCCAATGCTGGACTTATCTACTCTAAACACCCTTCTGGGCATTCCAAAATTCAAGATGCTGACTCTTCACCAGTTACTTCGTATGCTAGACAAAGATGCTTGGTTGGCAACTCTAGATTTAAGAGAGGCTTACCTGCATATCCCAGTCTGGGAATCTTGCAGAAGATACCTCCGCTTCAAAGCAGGCTACTTGCATTACCAGTTCTCTGCACTGCCCTTTGGCTTATCTACTGCACCCAGGGTCTTTACAAAGTACCTGGCTCCAGTAATTGCATTTTGTAGGCAAAGAAACATTCAAATATATCCATATCTGGACGATTGTCTAATTCAGGCAGAAAACAAGGACACTCTTCTAAACCATCTGGCATTTGTAAAAAGGGTCCTAACTTGTCTACAGTACACTATAATCAAAAAGAAATCACAACTGGTACCCGCTCAAAAATTACATTCCTGGGTGCAAGCTTGAATACAACTGCCCAGATGGCTTTCCTTACGCCAGAGAATTCATTTGATGACTTACTTCAAACAGGTGGCCACAAAAACCCTGCTTTCTGCAAGGCAAATACTGCAAGCCTTGGGGTTCATGGCCTCCTGCATTCTTCTAATTCCATATGCAAGACTGCATATGAGGAAACTTCAGTGGTACTTAAAAAGTCCATGGAGTCAGCATTGTCACATCCTGGAAACAATGATTCCTATCATTCCATGCCTGCAACTAGAGTTCCTATGGTGGGCAGAGGCCTGCCACCAAAACAGGGGACTGTCATTCACACCACCCCCTGCCACCCAAACCCTAACTACAGATGCATCAGACTATGCTTGGGGGGCATATCTGGCAGGGAAGTGCATTCAGGGCAAATGGATCCCAAATCAAATGCACCTTCATATCAATCAAAAAGAAATGCTAGCTATACAGAATGCACTGACAGCCTTCAAGGACTACCTTCATCCAGGACAATTAATGATAAAGACAGACAACACCACAGTTATGTGGTACATAAACAAGCTGGGGGGTACATAGTCCTACCCCCTTTGCAGACTAGCCATGGCATTGTGGAACACGGCCTTGACCTATCAAGTACAACTACAAGCTCAATTCCTGCTAGGAAAATTGAATACTCTGGCAGATGAGCTAAGCAGAAGTCTCATGGACCTACACGAATGGAAACTGGAACCACGGATTTTCAACATGTTGACACGCAAATGGGGGAGACCAGACATAGATCTTTTTGCCTCAGTTGGACAAATTTTGCACAAGAACTCATCACAAAAATTTCTGGAAAGTGGTTGCTCTATCCTTCAGCTGGAAAAACCTATCAGCCTATGCCTTTCCCCCTCTGCCTCTGCTCTCCAAAGTTCTACTAAAAGTCAAACAGGACAAACCAAAAATGATTGTGATTGCTCCAGACTGGCCTTGCCAGCACTGGTACCCATTCCTGCGCAATGTGTCACACCTTCCACCGTGGCACCTGCCTCAGACACCTTACTTACTGTCTCAGCAGAACAACCAAATTCTGCACACACAGATCCAAACTTTGAATCTTGCAGTGCGGCTAATCACCTAAATTCACCCTTAGCATCCCTCAGCAAACCTGTGATGGATATCATTTTGGAGGCGAGAAGGCCTAGTATTAGAAAATCTTATGCTGACAAATGGAAAATATTCTGTGACTGGAATCAATCTCAAGGGATAAGCACAGCAGTGCCCAACATTCCTCAGATTTTACAATACTTAACTGAGATGCTTCACAAGGGCCTGCCCTTTTCTTCCATAAAAATCCATGCCTCAGCCATTTCAGCTCATTGCAACAGAGAAACTCCCGTCTTCTCTCAACCTCTGTTAAAGCAGTATCTCAGGGGCCAAAAACTTAAGACCACACAGGAGAGCTTCAACCCCTGCCTGGGACCTCAATTTTGTATTGGAAAAGCTCACTCTCCCTCCTTTCGAGCCAGCTGCTACTGCAGATTTAAAAATTTTCTCCTGGAAAACAGCTTTCCTTTTAGCAGTCACTTCAGCTTGAAGGATTTCCGAATTACAGGCTCTTATGGCAGTGAAGCCTTTCATCATTTTTCATGTGGACAGGGTATCTCTCAGGACCAATCCATCCTTCATGCCTAAGGTGGTATCCAGTGTGGCTCTTAATCAGACCATCCATTTGCCAACTTTCTTTCCCAATCCACAGAACAAGGGAGAGCGGATTTGGCATTCATTGGATGTACACAGACAACTTTGATTTTACTTAAACAGGACAAAATATCAAAGAAAATCTGAACAATTACTGGTGGCATTTGCTGCAGGGGCAGAGGGAAAGGCTATTTCAAAGCAAACCATTTCTAAATGGATAAGCCATTGTATTAGTTTGTGCTGTATGCACCATGGAAAAACTATCCCCCAGGGGATCAGATCTATGCACCAAGGAAAAACTATCCCCCAGGGGATCAGATCCCATTCCACCAGGGCTGCATCTACTTCTACAGCCTTTCTCAGAGGTGTTCCTACCAGGGACATTCTAGAAGCTGCTACCTGGAGCTCAGTTCATACGGTCACCAAACATTACCATTTACCACTTTTCTCTAAATCCAGAGCTGGCTTTGCCACTGCTGTCCTGCAGGGCCTTATAGGTGGTCCTAATGTGTATAAGTCCCTCCACCCAACCATAGCTTTGGGAATCTACCCAAATGTAATGACTGCAACATTGAAACATGAAGAGCATAGTACATTTGTGTACACTTACCATAAATGTAGATGTTCGAGTGTATTCACTGTTGCAGTCCTGGTTACCCTCCCTCCAGCCCCCTATTTTTCTCTGGCTATACCTCTACTTTCTTTCACTATGCTTAATAGCCCTTTTGGTGTATTTGCTTTTGGGATTGGAGGTATATTTTTTGTGTTTTTTAATTTTATTTGCTCCCCATTTGGGGGGCACCTGACAACTGGGGCAAGAAAAACTGATGTAATGGTGTCGGCTGCGTGTTTTATACCCCTGACAACCTGATGTCATGGAAGAAGGGACAGTAACCGATGCAGGACCCAAGACTTTGTTAATCAGGCCGACTGAATGCAACCTGCCAGCAGATTACCCAAATGTAATGACTGCAACAGTGAATACACTCTAACATCTACATTTATGGTAAGTGTACACAACTGTACTATTTACCCATACTTAGACGACGGCCTAATTCTGTCAGACAGCCAGGAAAAGCTGCTCAAGCACCTGTACTATTCTTCCGGTATAGAGATGGGCCCTTTAGGGGATGAGGGAGGGGTAAAGTTAGCATTGAACCTATCTGCCAGGATGTTGGCAATATCAGTTGGTTCTGTATATTTAGTGCCGTTGTGCTGTAACTCAGAGCAGATCTGAGTGTTGCCATTGAGATTCTTGACATAGCTGTAGAATGCTTTGTGGTTGTCTTTAGAATCAGTGGCGATTTTGTTTTCATAACTAGCTTTGGAGGATTTTATGAGGGATCTCAGCTTCTTACTGATGCTGACCACGGAGTTCCTCCAATCATGGGATTTTACTCTTTTTTGCAACAGTTTCTTTCTTCTGTTGTAGAGTTTGTTTATAGCAGGGGACCACCAGATTGGCTTCCTTTTTTGGAGGATAGCATCTTGGTTCTGTTCGGGATTGCACGATCCATGCACTCGTGTAAGTGCATATAAATTGCAATTGTGTAGGATTCAGCAGTCATACCTCTATTGTCCATCAGCATGGGTGTTGTGAAGTTTGCCACTTCTGTCTTAAGAAGTGTGAAGTTGGCTTTGGAGAAATTTTTTTACGGTGGTTTCCCTAATGTGGGTGGGATATGGATATCTAGGGTGATTTGCTTGTGGGCGTATCTGACCAACGAGGAATTGACCTCTGGTGTGGAACACTGGTTGCCCATGTTGGTAATGACCAGGTCTAGGATGTTGCTGCCCCTGGTGGGGGTTTGGATAAGCTGATCCAAGGCGTTGGAATTTATGAATTCCAGAAAGCGTTGAGCACAAGAGTTGGTACATGAGTAGTATAGCCTGGTAATGCAGGAGTGCTCTCTGTAGCCTTGAACCAGGTCTCTGTCACTGCACAGATGTCGATGTTCTCCATTTTAAGGAGTGCTTCGAGTGAGTGCATTTTGAGGTTTAGACTTCTAGCATTAAGTTGCATTACCCACCGATTTTGCTTGCTTGTACCCGTTACGGTGGTGAATTTGTCATTTTTATCTTTCCTTAAAAAGGCACTATAGGGGTGGCAAGAGCCTTAGTCAGTATCCAGAATCCCTAGGGCGACAGGTGCAGGCCATCTCTGGCAAAGCATCGTGGTTTGTCGATCATGTCATCCCAGGCAGACAGATCCCCTTAGAATGACACCAGAAGCTTAGCCAATTGTTGAAGTCCATCATTTTGGCCTTGTACTGTGGTATCTTTCTGGGTGATGGCAGGATGCTACTCAGGGCTAGGGTCATACCTGCCTGGGCTACAAGATCGGAAAGCTCCTCCATGTCTGTCTTCATGTAGTCCAGGGAGGTATGTCTCGGGTCATTTACAGCAACATGGGCAATGAGAGTCATATTTGTACCTGTTGTGGAGTGACCTGAGTGCAAGCATTATGTGGCAGATCCTGGCACCTGACAGGCAGCTGACAGTAACTTTCTCCTTGTTTAGCCTGGTGAGTGGAACAACAGTGTGCCTGACTACAGAGTCACCTAGGACTAGAGTGTTGGGTACATTGTTATGCCTTATGGGCTGTGGTTGAGTGGCACACTGAGTTTGTGGGCTATGTGTCATTTGGGTTGTGTTGGGGAGGGTGGAGGTTGCTTGCATTTCTTCTTTGGAGGTCCCTGTTGCTTGGGTAGATTTTTTTTTTGAGAGTTTCCGCAAATATAGATGTGTGTTTTGTGTTTCTATATATGTGTTTTGGTCGTGTAGGTTTTAAGGGACTATGTGATGAGTGTGGTGTGGTGCAAGTGTTTACCTTCTCCTCTTGATGGTCTAGTCCAGTCTTGGATGAAGAGAGCTTTGCTTCCAGTGTGGCTATATAAGTGCATCTCTCACCGGTTGTAGTATTGGGTGTTAGGAGGAGATGGTTCTGTGTCTACATGAGGGAATTGCTGCATTGCCCCAAGATGCCCAGATTCATCAGGTAGACAGGAGAAAACACTGGGAGCTGACCCTTCGACATGCCTGGATAGGTGCTTATTTAGTAATTACTAAAAACTGGTTTCCTCTAGACAAGTGAGGAAAGTTTGAGTGTTGTAGTAATCTGTAGCTTATTTAGTGCTTATAATGAGTTCTGAACAAGTGCTGAGCTCAAAGAAACAGATTTGAGTGCCGAGTTCATCGCATAGAAACCTTTAGTGAACACGTTCATGCTATTTTGGATCTTCCATCTCCACCAGCAAGATTAGTACTTCAAGCTCTTAGGTCCGTTGGAACTGCCGTTACTCTTGTCTCATTAACGAGGTTCTTTATGTGAATGCTTCAATGGACCCTGGCTGTTCAGTGGTCTATTCTGTACCAGCCTCTGTCTGTTCCTATCAAGTTGACTGTGGTTTGCGGAACGCATCTTCGATGTTAGCTTCTTTCCTATGACCTGGTGATCATCAGACCATTCCTTCTGCCTTCCACCATGGCCATGGATGCTCCCAGTTGGGGTGGGTGGGGGCATTTCCAGGGAAAGATGGTCCAAGGCACTTGGACTCACATAGAGACTAGATTGGGTATCAGTGTTCTGGAGATGAGGGCAGTCGTCGTCCTATTGCAAGCCTTTCAGGATGTTCTTCCTCTAGGAATGATTGCAGTTCACACAGACAATATGTCAGTAGTCTGATATATCAACAAATAAGGGGGAACCCGTTCATATCCCTTGTGTACAGAGGCCATGAGGGTCTGGGAGTGGGCGATATCTTCAGACCTCTTTCTACTTGCAGCTCACATTCTGGGGAAATTCAGCATTCTTGCAGACAAACTCAGCAGGTCCATTCTGATCCCTTACATGTAGTCCCTCAAGCAATCAGTAGAAAACTTGATTTTCAGCCGTTGTGGCCAACCTTGTTGCAACTTGTTTGCTTCTGCTCAAAGTAAATGCAGCAGGTATTTCTCTCTGATCCCCCCCCCCCCCCAGGGGTAGTCCTCGAGGGATGCTCCAGTTCACAATTGCCCCCCCCCCCCAGTCTCCTCTACACTTATCCTTCTCTTCCTTTGATCCTGAAGTTTCTACAGAAATAAATACATTTGAAGATTTCAGTAGTCCTCATTGACCCCTACTGGCCTCAACAGATTTGGTTCCGTTTTCTCTTTTCTTACCTGAAATATCCTCCATGGATAATAGAACCCAGACAGGATCTCCATTTTCACCCATCAGAGGGACATCACCTGAATCTGTGCACCGTCAAACTGGACCGCTTGGTTCCTCCAGCTCCAATAATCATACAGAGGTCTGGGCTTGCTTCCCCTGTTCGAGACATTGTGTTGGCCTCTCAGAAACCTCCCACCAAAAAGGTTTATAGTGGAGGAGATTTGCCTACTGGGAGTCCAAGGAGAACATTGATCCTTTTTTCATCTCCTCTCTCTCTCCTATTCTTTCTTTTTTGACATCTCTTTTTAGGGAGGGCACTAGTTTTTCTACTATGGAACTTCAGTTGGCTGCATTATCCAGTTTTCATGTGGGGAATTTATTTGGTTCCCCTGCTGCGTTAAGATTATGTAAAGCCTTTATGAAGGGTATTTTTCTACTCTGACTCACGGTTAAAGACCTTTCCCCTCAGTCGAATTTCACCATTGTTCTCAAGGATCGAACTCAAAAACCATTTGAACCATTCAGTGACTGCGAATTTAAATTTCTTTCTTGGAAAACTGTCTTTTTGTTGGCTATAACATCAGCCAAAAGGATTTCTGAATGTCAGGCCCTGTCTTCTAAACCACTTTGCATTATTTTTGATGAAGACAGAGTATCCCTTCATACCAGTCCTTCCTTTATGTCTAAAGTGGCCACTGAGGCTAATTTGAATCAGTCCATTCAATTGCCAGTTTTCTTTCCCAATGTTTCCAGCAAGAGGGAACACTTGCTGTGTCTTCTAGATGTTCATAGACAAACTACATTTTTATCTCCACAGGACAAAGCAGTGTAGAAAGACTGATCAGTTGTGTGTGTCTTTTTCACCCTAACCGTCTAGGCCAAGCAGTTTCAAAGGTTACTCTTGCTAAATGGATTACAGCCTGTATCTCTGTAATTTATTCCAGAAATGGCTTACAGTTACTCCGTCCTCCTAAAGACCACTCAACTAGATCTATGGCTATGTCATTGGCTTTTTCTTCCCGAATGTCAGTTAATAATAGTGTCACAGCCGCCTGGTCAAAATCTCATATCTTTGCGACTCACTACAAATTGGACAGTGTAAGTCGGGCTTCTTTTGGTTCTGCAGTACTCTGGCATATCTTTCATTGAGGCCAGCCAAGGGTTATGTAGCTGGGGACTCTGACCCAATCGTAAGGAAAAAATGAAAGTGACAACATCAGATTTTTGTTTATGTACTTACCATAACTTGGTATCTGTGTTGTCCTGTTTCATTCTTCATCACCTTCCCTCCCAGCCATCCCCCTTCCTTGTGGCTGCTGTCCTATTTCTGGATTTATTGGGAACCTTCTGTTCCCACTTTGAGCGTCTGGTTTTGTTCTTTTCATGTATAGTAGTCATAATTTTTTCTCCTGTAAGTCTTGGGCAGCAGACTCAATTTTTGAGGGCTAGGTAAAAGATAGAGTATTATGGGAAGAGGGAGATGCTGGAGACCTGGAGCCTAGTCTGTCGAAATGTGGCCGAATTGGATTCGAGTATAAGATCTGTAACCCAGTTGTGAGGAAAAATGAGAGGGGACAAGATACCAAGTTATGTTAAGTACATAACTAATAATTTCTTCCCATGCTATTGTCCTTTTTCTACTGTTTGATTGTAGCCATGGTATATTTTAAGTAAGGAAGGGATGGAGGAGCTTACTTGAGTGCAGGAGAGTTTGCCTTCTCCCTGCAAAAATACTTTGTTTTTCATATTTTTTCAGTGCTGTCACACAAGTGCATTTTATTTGATTGATGTTTGCTTGATCCATTGTTAACTTTCATTCTTCCATTACAGGTCTGTTTATAGGTTTTGATTATAAGGACATGATGTTAGTGTTTCACTGTTGCAGTCCTGACTTGTGGGATTTCCTGCTGTGGAAGTCCTTGGCCCGTTTGACTGGCAGAGTGAAAATCTGCCTCTTCCCAAGGCTGGTGGACACCCTGTCCTGACGTCAGTATGCTTTGGTATAAAGGGAGCCTGGCACCGCCATGACATCCATCTTTCTTGCTGTCAGCCTGAATCAGTGTTTCAGTGTGTTGGTCAGTCTGCACCAGAGAGAAGTCTTCTAAAGCTAAGTACCCCAGTGGGGATCTATCTCTCTCTTGACTTAAAAGTTTAACAGTCATCTGCTGTGGTAAGCAAATCCCACACCAAGACTTTATACTTTGTGGGTTACCTGTCTAGGCCCAGATCACGATGTCCCTAGTTGTCATTGTGCCTGTTTTAATTCTGAGACTATTAGGTGTAGGGCTGAAATCTTAGCTAGGCATCTTGGTCTGCAATCTTCCTCACATTGTTCACTGGTGTCCGCTGGTCATCCTGAGGTTGAGCTCCCTAAGTGTAAGGAAAGACAAGGAAAAAAGACCCAAGCTTAATGTCTCTGATTGGCCAGCTCACTAAGGCTTGCTATTGCTGAGGAAGGCGAGGCACTTTCGCAGCCCCCTTTTGTGACCAAGGTGGTGGCACAGGCCTGAGTTGAGAACCATATGGATCTGACATGCTGTTGGGTCCCTCAGTTTCTACACAAGCCTTGGTTTTCAGATCATCAGTTGGGTCTGGAGTCATTCAGCAGAACTTGACTTCCGATGAGCGATCTTGCACCGATGATCCTTTGATGCATCAGTTTGCACCACTTCTGCCCTAAAAAGAGACTAGTGTCTGGATGGTAGACATACTTATGCCCAATGCTAAAGCTATACCCAAGAAGAGCTCTACCTCAGGTCCTATATCTAGGCCTACTGGCTTCCACCTACCAGGTTATCAGCAAGACCCGGTCAGGTTAGCTTGAGGATCTCATGTCCTTAGTCCGAGCCAGGCAACCCCCTTTGCAGTCTTCCCCAGGAAAAAGGAAGAGGGATCTCTCACTAAGATTTCTCTGGACCTCCTAATTCAGATGAGAATTCTGACCAGAAAGGGGTCCGTCTCTGAGGAGGGAACCTTCATTACATCTTATGAGGATTCAGATTCAGAGGAGAATCTGCCTCCAGCTACTCCTCCTGAAGACATACCCTTTGGGGAACACCTCCTGCCATGAGGGAACATTTCCAGTGGGAAGCACAGGAATACCCACAATGTAAAAAGAGGGTTCGGGAGTTCCTTGACCTCCCAGAACACAAACCTTTGGCTAGTCATCCTGTTTTGGAGGTGATAGAGGATGTTTTCATGGACTCTTCCCTGAACCCAGACTCTCTACCTTCCACCCCTGAAAAAGCAGACAGGTTTACAGGGTGATAGACTCGCATAAAAACCTCTTCAAAAAACGCTCTGCTGACCCAGAAGTTGTCACTCCAGGTCCCAAGGGAACAATGATCAGCTGTTTTAAGGACCCTCTACCTAGTGACAAGGAAAGCGGGGAGCCCATGTAGAAAAGTCTACACTTCTGCCACCCTAGCCATGAGGGCCCTTAACTGCCAGTTTTATATGATAAAATACCAAGAACTATTTTAGATAAAATGAAACAGAAGATTTCTTCCCCGGAGTACAGGAACATTTCTAAGGAATTGTTGGACCATTGCAATTCCAGCTCCCAGGTAGCTAGACACTCTTTACACTGTGGCTATGATGCTGTGGAGGCCTCTAGCCAAGCAACTGCGTCTGCCTGGCTTAGGGAGCAGACCATGACAGACCATGTCAAATAAAAACTTTGAGATGCACCCCTGGATAAGGACTTCCTTTTTGGGCCAAAGGCTGAAGCTGTGCTAAAAAAGATGGAAGATAAAATCTATGCAAACTGTAAAGCACTTCCTCCAATTTCTGTCTCCTAGGTTTATTAATAATTTTCCCAGTAAATACTGGTCCTTTCCCCCTCAATTGAAAGGGGGCCAGAGAAAATTTCAGAGGGAGAGGCCTAAAAGGCAGCAGCAGTCACAAAGACCCAGGCAGTGTTCCTCAAGAACTCCCAAGCAGGGCCACAGGGCCCTGGCAGAGAGCAGGAATGGCTTTTTTCCCCCTTTCCACCTCCCACTTCCTCCCCAGAAAAGATAGGAGGAAGACTAGGAGGCAGGCTATCCCTGTTCAAAGAAAACTGGTCCATCATTACATCGGATAAGTGGGTTCAGAGAGTTATCCTGCTCACTTTCAAAGAGGCATTAAACTCAAGATTATCCAGCTGTTCCACAAAATGAAAGTGTGGAGTCTTTCTCAGATTCCTGGATGTCTGCATCATTCACAACCATGAAGCTTCTCAAGGATCTGGCCTTCACTCAGATCCTCCTCATCTCTTTGGGTTCACCATAAATCTTTGCAAATCTAGCACAGACCCTTCCACCAGGATAATTGTCCTGGGGGGTGTAATGGATTCCTCCCTTTAAAAGGCCTTTCTTCATCCAGAAAAAAGCCTCCTCCTTGACTCAGTATTTCCAGCACATTATGCAGAAACAATGCCTCTCAGCCAGGGAATTCCTCCGAGCATTAAGCTATATAGCATCTTGTATCCTTATGAGGTCTCTGGCCAGACTACACATGCAGAGTCTCCAGTGGTACCAGCACTCACCATCCTTGGAGACAGAAATTCCACTGATCCCTTGCCTCAAAGAAGAATTTTCATGG
This sequence comes from Protopterus annectens, assembly GCF_019279795.1. Classification (NCBI taxonomy): domain Eukaryota; kingdom Metazoa; phylum Chordata; order Ceratodontiformes; family Protopteridae; genus Protopterus; species Protopterus annectens. Next base: position 1,913,705,798 of record NC_056725.1, read on the forward strand.
TGGACACAGGCATGTGCCCAGAACCTGGCTCTCTCTTTCAGGTTCATCCCTTGGGGCCAAGCTTTAACCACAGATGCTTCAGAGACAGCCTGGGAAGCTCATTTCCAACACTTTCAATCCCAGAGCAGATGGGAAACTGAGTTCAGACACAAGCACGTAAACTGGAAAGAACTGTTGGCAATGCAAAAGAGCCTACTGGCTTTCAACGATCATGGGAAACCAGAGGTTCTACTTGTCAAAACAGACAACACCACAGTAATTTGGTACATAAACAAGGTGGCACCCACTCTTACCCTGTTTGTTGACTAACGATGCAGGTCTGGGAGACAGCTCACTCTTTGGGGTTACACTTCATGGCACAGATGTTCATCGTGCATACAGCTGCAGTAATCACAGATGGGTTCTCTGCCGTCAGGCGGTCCCTCGGTCGGCCGAATTCCAAAGTCTTGGTCCGGCGTCGGTTGTAGTCGCTTTCTCTTCTGACGTCAGTGAGGCCAGAGTATGTAAGACACAGCCGACGCCATGTTCTTCAGTCTTTTTTGCCGCGCGGTGCCCGAAGCAGAAGCAGTTCGCAAGTGCCGGTCGGCCAGCTCCTGAATTACGAATATTTTGGAATCCGAAGTCTTCATTAAAGCTAAGTACTCCGTTGGGGAAACTTTTCTTGCCTCAGACCGATGTCAGAAAAAGTTAATAATTGTATTTCTTGTGGGAAGCAAATACCGCATAAGGATTTCCATTCCCGCTGCATACCTTGTTTGGGCCCAGACCACGACATCTCGGGCTGTCGCTTTTGCGCTACCTTCAATAAACGCACTATTAAGCGTCGGGCGGAGTTCGCCCAGCACTACTTTGGTAAAGCTTTTGATTATAAAATGTCGTCGGACACTCCGACTACCGTTTTGACCAAAAAACGCAAGGAAAAGGACCGACACGCGAGGCCCGCGGTCCCCGCCGACACCACGCCAAAACAGGCTACACATGGTCCGGTTCTCAGCGAGACGCCTTTGCAGTGCCTGACTACCGACGACACTTCTTTGGCGGTGTCCTCTGTACCCGAGACCGCTGGGTCCCTCGGCCCTTTCCCAGACTACAACCGAAGCCTCTGCTAATGTTGAGCCTACTAATGTGGACAGGTCCACCTCCACCCATGGTGTATTTAGGCCCTCATCTTCCTTTTCATTTAAGGCCTTTACTAAATCCAAAGCAGCCAGGCAGCCCATGAGGCCTGTTGTACAGGGCCCATCTCCAGGTCCCATGCCTAAAAAACAGATGCTTAGAATGGCTGAGGATTTAATTACTCTTATCAGAGGTTCTCAACCCCCTCCAGACAAGAGACCCAGAGTGGAGGAATATTCTCCCTCTTCTGATCAGGGATCCATTTTATCAGAACATTCTGATGCAGAGGAACACTCTTACTCTCCTTTTGAGGATTCGGATGCAGAACAGTCCATTCCCTCTGTATCCCCTCCTGAGGATTTTTCCTTTGGGGAAACCTTACACACCTTGAGGGAACACTTCCATTGGGAAGGCCAAGACTTTTCAGATTCCAAGAAAAGACTTAGGGAATTTCTTTTGTTACCTCAACACAGACCTCTGGCTATACCCCCTGTTTTGGACATACTGGATGATGTCTATTCGGAGGCTTGTCTTAACCCGGATTCTCTGCCTCCTGCACCAGTCAAACCTGATAGGTATTACAGAGTACCCAGCTCTCACCAATTTCTCTTCAAAAGCCATAATGCTGACCCTGAAACCATTTCACAAGGCCCCAAGGGATTGAAGGCCCCCACTGCCAAAAATCCACTTCCTGCAGAAAGGGAATCAAGATCTTTGGAAAGGTGGGGGAAAAAGGTTTATACCTCGGCCACCCTAGCCATGAGGGCTTTAAATTGTCAGTTTCATATGCTTAAATATCAACAGTTCTTGTTATCACAATTGAGGAACAAAATGTCTCAACCTGAACAACAAGATTTAAAGGAGTTACAGGATATGATGCATAGTGCAGAACAAGTGGGTAAACACACCTTACAATGTGGTTATGATGCCCTAGAGGCCTCAAGTAGAGCGGCAGCTACAGGATCAGTCATTCGCAGACATGCCTGGCTTAGGGAACAAAATTTACCAGATCATGTGAAAGCTAAACTTCTAGATGCTCCTTTACAAAAGGATGTGCTGTTTGGAACTAATGCTGAGGAGATGCTACGGAAAATGGAAGAAAAAGCCAAATCTATGCAAACTGTCAAAGCCTTCTTACAGGTCCAACCACCACGTTTTAGCAGAAATTGGCCTTCAAAAAACTGGTCCTTTCCAGCCACTGACAAGCCCCAAAGAGGGAGATACAGGCGCAAGGGGCAGAGGGCAATCACAAGGATCATATAGAGGCCGACAATGGCAAACTCCAGCACCAAGAGGTGGCGAAGACAGTGCACAACAATACAGGAAGCAAACCCAATGACTCCCTCATTTCCATGCCAAGCATGTCTCAGCTGGCAGCACCTTTGGGAGGAAAACTAGCACTATTTGCAAGCAATTGGCATATTGTCACAACAGACAAATGGATCCTGGACATTATAAACAGAGGCTACAAATTTCAATTTCACACTCTTCCAAAATTGAGAGGCATGCCAAACCTGCCACAAAATCAAAGGGCAGAGGCACAACTGCAAATTTCAAAGCTCATAAGCATGCGAGCTATTCAAGAGGTACCTACTCACCAACAAGGTCAAGGTTTTTATTCAAGACTTTTCCTGGTACCAAGGAAAGGAACCGACTGGAGACCCATTTTGACTTATCCACCCTAAACACATTTCTAATCGTGCAAAATTCAAGATGCTCACATTACAGCAGCTTCTTCCCATGCTGGGCAAGGAGTTCTGGCTGGTAACATTGGACCTCAAGGAGGCATACCTGCATGTCCCAATCAGACAAAGCTGCAGAAGATACCTCAGATTTCTTGCAGGTTCAATCCACTATCAATTCTCTGCATTGCCCTTTGGCTTATCTACTGCGCCCAGAGTATTCACAAAGTGCCTGGTATCAGTGATTGCCTACTGCAGACTTCAAGGGATACAAATTTACCCTTATCTGGACGACTGCCTGATCCAAGCCGACAGCAAGAACATACTTCTGGAGCATCTGGCATATGTGACACGGTTACTGCTTTCTCTGGGATATACAATCAACAAAGTGAAATCAAGGCTAGCACCATCCCAGAAAATAACTTTCCTGGGTGCCAACTTGGACACAAACACCCAGATGGCCTACCTTACACCAGAAAAACAAGGGCAACTATCTCAGTACTTCAAAATACTAGCAAAAAGTACCAGGCTTACTGCAAGGAAAATCCTGCAGGCTCTGGGATTCATGGCATCTTGCATTCTATTAACCCCATTTGCAAAGCTGCATATGAGGAAACTTCAATGGTACCTAAAAAACCTATGGTCTCAACACAGTCACAGTTTGGAAACAATAATACCAATAATTCCATGTTTGCAAAATGAATTTCTATGGTGGGCCCAAGCATGTCAAGCAAACAAAGGCCTCCCATTCTGCAAGCCTCAAGCAAAACAAGTCATAACCACAGATGCCTCAGACTACGCCTGGGGGGCGTACATGACGAACAGGTGCATTCAGGGCAAATGGTCCCAAAAAGAAAAGCACCTTCACATCAATCAAAAAGAAATGCTAGCAGTAATGAATGCAATTACAGCTTTCAAGAACTACCTGCATCCAGGACAATTACTGATAAGAACAGACAACACCACGGTAATGTGGTATATAAACAAACAAGGAGGAACACATTCATACCCCTTGTGCAGACTAGCCATGACTCTTTGGAACTTGGCTCTGGAAAGACAAATCGAACTTCAAGCACAGCACTTGCCAGGATTGGAAAACACACTGGCAGACAATCTAAGCAGAAAAATGACAGATCCGCACGAATGGAAGTTACATCCTCAGGTGTTTGCAGAAATAATCCAAGCATGGGGGAGGCCAGACATAGATCTTTTTGCCTCCCACAGGAATCATCAATTGGAAAAGTTTTGTTCAAAGACCTTTCACCCAAAGGCCTGGAGAGTGGACGCCCTTTCATTCAGTTGGACAGCATGGACAGTTTACGCATTACCACTTCTGCCTCTTCTGCCCAAGGTGCTTTTGAAAGCAAGAACAGACAAACCGAAGATGATACTGATTGCTCCAGATTGGCCAAGGCAACACTGGTACCCACTCCTGAGGAGCCTAACACATACTCCTCCCTGGTCCCTGCCTCTAATGCCTCTTCTGCTGACTCAGCACAGCTACAAAACTCTTCACAGTCAGCTGAAAACACTCAATCTTGCTGCATGGAAAATTCCTTAACACCACAACAGAACCTACTCTCCAAGGAGGTACAGGATGTCATTTTGGAGGCCAGAAGGCCAGCTACTAGAAAAGCTTACTCCGCAAAATGGAAGCGGTTTTGCTCTTGGAATGACAAAAAAGGCCAGGACCCTAGAAAACTGAACTTGCCTCAGGTATTACAGTACCTAGCGGAGCTATTGAACAGTGGACTTTCTTTTTCTTCCATAAAAATCCATGCCTCAGCCATCTCTGCAGAATTCAACACGGATCCTCCTTTATTTTCTCACCCACTCTTACGACAGTTCCTCAGAGGGGCTAAGAATATAAGACCACCAAGGAAACAACCAATACCAGCCTGGGATCTTAATTACATACTAGAAAAATTAACATTGCCTCCTTTTGAACCAGCTGTCTCAACAGATTTGCAATATTTGTCCTGGAAGACAGCCTTCCTTCTGGCCATCACTTCAGCTCGTAGGATTTCTGAACTTCAGGCCCTCATGGCGGTGCAGCCCTTTCTCATTTTCCATCAGGACAGGGTTTCCCTTACCAACCCATCATTTATGCCTAAAGTGGTATCCAGGGTAGCTTTAAATCAAGCCATACACCTACCCACCTTTTACCCCAATCCTCAAAACAAAGGGGAAAGGCTGCTACACTCCTTAGACATCCATAGGCAGCTTTGTTATTATTTGGACAGAACAAAGTCCTTCAGGAAATCAGAACAACTCTTTGTGTCCTATGCTGTAGGGGCTCAAGGGAAGTCAGTTACAAAACAGACTATTTCAAAGTGGATAGGCCACTGCATACGGTTTTGTTACTCCTATCATGGGAAATCTGTTCCTGCAGGTATCAGATCACACTCCACCAGGGCCACAGCTACCTCTACAGCCTTCCTCAGAGGAGTTCCTACCAAAGATATTTTGGAGGCAGCCACCTGGAGTTCTGTACATACCTTCACAAAACACTACCATCTGCCTTTATATTCCAGAACAAGAGCAGGCTTTGCCACTGCTGTTTTGCAGGGCATTCTGGCTCAACCCAGTTCCTCGTAGTACCTACCACCCAGTGCATAGCTTTGGGATTCTACCCATCTGTGATTACTGCAGCTGTATGCACGATGAACATAGTACAGTTTTGTACCTACCATAAATGTAGATGTTCGAGTGCTAATACAGCTGCAGTACAGGTTTCCCTCCCTCCTTCCCCACTTGGTAAAGGCATGAGGCCTAGCAACCTCTTCATACTACCTGACTGGGTTATCCGGCTATGTTTTATTTGCTTGCTACTACTGATTTTGGATTATATTGCATTGCTTGTATATGCATATAAGCACTATTTAGGTATTGCCTTCCTTCTGGGGGCACCTGACATCTGGGGCAAGAAAGACTGAAGAACATGGCGTCGGCTGTGTCTTATATACTCTGGCCTCACTGACGTCAGAAGAGAAAGCGACGACAACCGACGCCGGACCAAGACTTTGGAATTCGGCCAACCGAGGGACCGCCTGACGGCAGAGAACCCATCTGTGATTACTGCAGCTGTATTAGCACTCGAACGTCTACATTTATGGTAGGTACAAAACTGTACTTTCCTCCCAGGGATTCAAAACACTCTAGTAGATCATCTCAGCAGAAACCTGATGGAGCCCCATGAACAGCATCTGCATCAGGAAACATTTCTCAGCATAGTCCAAAAATGGGGACCCCTACAGATGGATCTCTTTGCCACCAAAGAAAATGCTCAACTGAAAAGATTCTGTTCCAGGATCAAGCTATCCACATATGAATTGAAACATAAAGTCACCTTATTCCCTTCACAGTTACGCTGCCTAGGTACAGACTAAGCACTGACCGAACTGTACTCTTTCATATAGTCACTTTATATAGAGGTGCCTAGGCTTGTTTTTATGGAGGTGGGTACATTGCTGTGTGCACTGCTGTGTCTCTTAGATTAGACCCATTAAGTAAAATGAAGTCCCTTGATTGCTTATGATGTACTAGAAGCTAGCTAGTTCAACTATGTGAAGTTTCAAAACTATTGGTATTATGAGCATTAGTCAGTTGGTTGGACATTGAAGTGGCCTTCTCACCCCTTTGTGGTGTTTATCAGATTTGAAACTAATGTTCTTTGTGTTTCACTGTTGCAATCATCACATCTGGGTTATCCCTGCCATGGTAGCCCTCAGCCGTCCCGAATACCAGAGACTTATTATTTATGCGTCGGTTGCTGTCGCTTGAGGACTGACGTCAGGTTATCAGTGGTATAAAGTAAGGCAGCTGATGCCATTACATCTGCCTTTCTTGCCATGGAGCCCGAAGCAGAAGCAGTTCACGAGTGCCGGTCTGCCGCTACCTGAGTTTTCGTTTCCGAATTGAAGTTGAAGTCTTCTAAAGCTAAGTACCCCATTGGGGATCCTTTTTTTCTTTCACTAAACGATGTCCGAAAAAGTTAATAAATGTCTCGACATTGGAAAGCAAATACCACACTGAGACTTCCACTCTTACTGCGACACTTGTCTAGGCCCAGACCCCGACATCCCCCATTGTCACTTCTGTGCTTTAATGCCAGAACTGTCTGTTGTCGGGCCCTTATTGTAGCCAGATATTTTCGTTTACGGTCCTCGAAATCCGATATGGCTTTGGTAAGCCATCTTACAGCAGATCTTCCGAAAAAATGTAAAGCTAAAGACAGACCGCACAGGTCCAAACCTACCGACGATGCTTCCGTTAAGCTAGTCGTCAGTCCTCTGGTACTCAGTGAAGTACTTTCGCAGCCCCTGATGCCTGCTTCAGTTGATACACAGGCCGCTACCGAGACCCTTTTGGAGTGCAGTACGCCGCAAAACTCTTCTTCGAAAGATCCTGCAGTCATCTCTACCTTGGATAGGTCTGGAACTGCTTAGCAGGCACCGGCTGCGAGGAAGTCCTTCGTACAACTGAATCTCGACACAAACCGATGTCTTCTTTCACGACTACCATTCTTTCATAAACAACCGAGTTCATTAGGCCCAGGGTTCGAACTACACCTAAGAAACCGACTACCCACTCTCAGGCACCTGCTTTCTTGCCTCAGTTTCAAATGCTTAAAATGGCGAAAGACCTTATCATGCTGATCAGGGGAAGCCAAGCTACCCCTCAAAAAGGGAGAGAGATCTGTCCCCAGTAGTTTTGTCTGAACAAGAGTCAGATGAATCTGATGCTTCTGACTATGAAGACATACAACCCCTCTCCACTTATAAGGATTCTGATGCAGAGGAATCCATTCCTTCAGCCTCTCCCCCAGAGGATTTTTCCTTTGGGGAAATCCTGCATCCTTTAAGGGAGCATTTCTAATAGGAGAGTCAGGACTACCCTCAGTCTAAAAAGAGACTCAGGGAATTCTTAGACCTTCCGCAACACAGACCCTTGGCCATCCCCCCAGTCCTGGATGTGGTGGATGATGTATTCCTTGAGTCCAGCCTCACTCCTGACTCCCTACCTCCTGCTCCCAGAAAACCAGACACATACTACACAGTCCCTGACTCACAAAAATATCTTTTTAAAACTCCTACAGCTGACCCTGAGGTCATTACTCAAGGGCCTAAAGGGATTAAAGCAACCTCTGCTAAGAATCCCACACCCTCAGACAAGGATTCCCGAGCATTGGGCAGATGGGGTAAAGAAGTGTACACCTCAGTTACTGTTGCTGTCAGTGCAGTTCCATATGCTTAAATATTAGTAACATACCATGAAACTCCTTAAACAAAAAATGTCTTCCTTTCCTGCTTGGCCAGAATCTAAATTCAAAATGCTTACCTTCCAGCAGTTGCTACCCATGCTGCCCAAGGATGCCTGGCTAGCCACCCTGGATTTAAGAGGCCTACCTCCACATTCCTGTCAGGGAATCATGCAGAAAATATCTTCAGGCAGGATCTCAACACTTACAGTTGTCTGCGCTTCCCTTTGGCTTATCTACTGCTCCCAGAGTTTTCACAAAATGCCTGGCTCCAGCCATTGCCTTTTGCAGACAAAGAATTCAAGGCAGGTGCCCACCCAAAGGATAATCTTCCTGGGAGCAAGTCTGGACACCGCATCCCAGATGGCATACCTTTCACCAGAAAAACAAGTTTTCCTGTCAGCCTACTTCTCTCAACTGGCCACCAGGCCCCTGCTTTCTGCAAGGAAAATCCTGCAAGCTGTGGGGTTCATGGCATCTTGCATTCTCCTCATTCCATATGCCAGATTCCATATGAGGAAACTTCAATGGTACCAAAAAAAGACAACACTCTCAAGAAGTGGAAACTCTTCTACCTATAATTCCTTGCCTCAGAAAGGAATTTCTTTGGTGGGCAACAGCATGCTCCCACAACAAGGGACTGCTCTTCTCCCCACACCCCGCTGCCCAGACCCTCACCACAGACGCATCAGGCTACGCTTGTGGGGGGGGGGGCACACCTGGACGGCAGGTGCATACAGGGCCAATGGAGCCCACAAATTCCCCTGTACATCAGTCAAAAAGATGATGGCTGTGCAGCATGCCTTGATAGCTTTCAAACCCCTTCTCTCTCCAGGGTTCTCCTGATCAAGACAGACACCACTGTGATGTGTTACATCAACAAGCAGGGAGGGACTGTATGTAGGCTGGCCATGACCCTTTGGCTCACAGCCTCTTCCATGCAACTACACCTGTTAGCACAATACTTACCAGGTTCTCTCAACTCCCTGGCAGACCAATTAAGCAGAAACCTTCTGGCCCCACACGAGTGTCAGCTCAACAGAAGTACCTTCACCCTAATAACTCAGAAATGGGGAACCCCGAAGGTGGACCTCTCTGCCTCCCACACCAACCATCAGCTCAGCAAATTCTGCACCAGGGAGCATCACTGCATGGCTTGGAAAGTGGAATCCCTGTCATTTCCCTGGGTCAACCTCTCAGTCTTTGCCTTTCCTCCCCTTCTTCTCATCCCAGGGTACTGTTCAAAATAACGGAGGAAAAACCAAGGACCATTCTTATAGCTCCAGACTGGCCCCGTCAGCACTGGTACCCTTTGCTGCTCAGCCTGTCCCCGCTGCCCCCATGGCATCTTCCTCAGATTCCAAACTTCCTTACCCAGAGGGAAGGGGAATTCATGCATCCCCAATTGCAGACACTCAATTTGGCAGCTAGGCTTTTTCTCTAACCCCGAACCAATCTGCCATCCTCAGTAAACAGGTTTTGGATGTTATCCGTGAGGTCAGACGCTCTAGCACCATAAAGTGTTATGCAGATAAAAGGAAAAGGTTCTGCACCTGGATCAAGGCTAATGGGGCCAATATAGCACAGCCCTCCATCCCTCTCATATTGGATTACCTAGCTGACCTACTACACAGTGGTCTCTCTTTCTCCTCTGTAAAAATTCATGTCTCTGCTATTTCTGCTCATTTTCCCACTGAGCAGACACTTTTCTCACATCCTTTGATCAAACAGTTCCTCAGAGGGTCTAGCAACTTGAGGCCTCCCAGAAGGGCACCAACAGTGGCTTAACTTTGTCTTGGAAAAGCTCACACTGCCTCCTTTCGAACTAGCTCCTTCTGCAGAGCTACAATTTCTCACCTGGAAGACGGCCTTCCTTCTGGCCATCACTTCAGCCAGAACAGTCTCTGAGCTGGTAGCACTCATGGCTGTGGAACCCTTCATCTTCCATGCAGACTGGGTATCCCTTAGAACTTAACCCATCCTTCATGCCCAAGGTGGTGTCCAGTGTGGCTCTCAACCAATCCATTCATTTGCCCACCTTCTTTCCTAATCCCCAGAACAAGGGCAAAAGGATTCTTCACTCTCTAGATGTGCACAGACAGCTCAGATACTATCTGGATAGGACTAAAATCCTTCAGAAAGTCTGATCAATTGCTGGTTAGCTTTGCTACAGGGGCAGAAGGCAAAGCTATCTCCAAGCAAACCATTTCCAAATGGATAGCACACTGCATCCATTTCTGCTACAAACAGCATGGTAAGCTTCACCCCAAGGGGGTCAGGACACGCTCCACCAGAGCAGCCTCCACCCCTGCAGCTTTCTTTAGAGGAGTCCCCATCAGGGACATCCTGGAGGCTGCCACCTGGACATCTGTTCACACTTTCACCAAGCATTATCATCTGCTTCTCTCTTCCAAATCCAGGGCAGGGTTTCCCTCTGCAGTCTTGCAGGGCATCCTAACCAGCTCCTAGCTTCCTTCACTGCCTCCACCCATTTCCTCAGGTGTGGGAATCTACTCAAAAGTGATGACTGCAACAGTGAAACACGAAGAACATAGTACAATTGTGTACACTTACCATAAATGTAGATGTTAGAGTGTATTCACTGTTGCAGTCCTGGATGTTCATCGTGCATACAGCTGCAGTAATCACAGATGGGTTTTCTGCCGTCAGGCGGGTCCTCGGTCGGCCGAATTCCAAAGTCTAGGTCCGGCGTCGGTTGTTGTCGCTTTCTTTCCTGACGTCAGTGAGGCAGGGGTATATAAAACACAGCCGACGCCATTTTCTTAAGTCTTTTTTGCCGCGCGGTGCCCGAAGCAGAAGCAGTTCGCAAGTGCCGGTCGGCCAGCTCCTGCATTTACGAAAAATTGGAAACCGAAGTCTTCTTTAAAGCTAAGTACCCCGTTGGGGAAACTTTTCTTGCCTCAGACCGATGTCAGAAAAAGTTAACAATTGTATTTCTTGTGGGAAGAAATACCGCATAAGGATTTCCATTCCCTCTGCATACCTTGTTTAGGCCCAGACCACGACGTCTCGGGCTGTCGCTTTTGCGCTACTTTCAATAAACGCACTATTAAGCGTCGGTGAGTTAAGCCCAACACTTTTTTGGTAAAGCCTTTGATTATAAAATGTCATCGGAGACTCCGACGACCGTTTTGTCCAAAAAACGCAAGGACAAGGACGGACACGCAAGGTCCGTGGTCCCCACTGACCCCACGCCAAAACCGGCTGCAAGTGGTCCGGTTCTCAGCGAGACGCCTATGCAGTCCCTGACTACCGACGACACTTCTTTGGCGGTGTCTTCTGTAACCAAGACCGCAGGTACCTCGGCCCATACCCAGACTACAACCACCGAAGCCACTGTGAGCGTTGAGCCTCCTAATGAGGACAGGTCCACTTCCACCCATGGTGTCTTTAGACCCTCATCTTCCTTTTCCATTAAGGCCTTTACTAAGTCCAAATCAGCCAGGCATCCCAAGAGGCCTGTTGCACAGGGCCCATCTCCAGGCCCCATGCCTAAAAAGCAGATGCTTAAAATGGCTGAGGATTTAATTACTCTTATCAGGGGTTCCCAACCCCCTCCAGACAAGAGACCCAGAGTGGAGGAAGTTTCTCCCTCTTCTGATCAGGGCTCCATTTTTTCAGAACATTCTGATGTAGAGGAACACTCTTACTCCTCTTTTGAAGATTCTTATGCAGAGCAGTCCATTCCTTCTGTATCTCCTCCTGAGGATTTTTCTTTTGGGGAAACCTTGCACACCTTGAGGGAACACTTCCATTGGGAAGGCCAAGACTTTTCTGATTCCAAGAAAAGACTTGGGGAATTTCTTTTGTTACCTCAACACAGACCTCTGGCGATACCTCCTGTCTTGGACATACTTGATGATGTTTATTCGGAGGCTTGCCTTAATCCGGATTCCCTGCCTCCTGCCCCAGTCAAGCCTGATAGGTACTACAGAGTTCCTAACTCTCACCAATTTCTTTACAAAAGCCATAATGCTGACCCTGAAACCATTTCTCAAGGCCCCAAGGGAATGAAGGCCTCTACTGCTAAGAATCCACTACCTTCCGAAAGAGAGTCAAGATCCTTAGAAAGGTGGGGGGAAAAGGTATATACCTCGGCCACCCTAGCCATGAGGGCCTTAAATTGTCAGTTTCATATGCTTAAATAGCAGTTTCTGTTATCACAATTAAGAAATAAAATGTCTCAACCTGAACAACCAGATTTGAAGGAGTTGCAGGATATGATGCATAGTGCAGAACAAGTGGGTAAACACACCTTACAATGTGGCTATGATGCCCTAGAGGCCTCAAGTAGAGCTGCTGTTACAGGATCAGTCATTCGTAGACATGCCTGGCTTAGGGAACAAATCTTGCCTGATCATGTGAAAGCTAAACTACTAGATGATCCTTTACAAAAGGATGTGCTATTTGGTACTAATGCTGAGGAGATACTACGGAAAATGGAAGAAAAAGCCAAATCTATGCAAACTGTCAAAGCTTTTCTACAGGTTCAACCACCACGTTTTAGCAGAAATTGTCCTTCTAAAAACTGGTCCTTTCCAGCCACGGACAAGCCCCAAAGAGGTAGATACAGGCGCACAAGGGGCAGAGGACAATCACAAAGATCATATAGAGGCAGGCAATGGCAAACTCCAGCACCAAGAGGTGGCGAAGACGGTGCACAACAATACAGGAAACAAACCCAATGACTTCCTCCTTTCCATGCCAAGCAAGTCTCAGCTGGCAGCACCATTGAGAGGAAAGCTGGCATTATTTACAAGAAATTGGCATATTGTCACAACAGACAAATGGATCCTGGACGTTATAAGCAGAGGCTACAGATTTCATTTTCACACGCTTCCAAAAATGAGAGGCATGCCAAACCTGCCACACAATCAAAGGGCAGAGGCACAACTACAAATTTCAAAGCTCATAGACATGAAAGCTATTCAAGAGGTACCTACTCACGAACAAGGTCAAGGTTTTTATTCCAGGCTATTTCTGGTACCAAGGAAAGGAACCGACTGGAGACCCATTTTGGACTTGTCCATCCTAAACACATTCTTACTCATACCAAAATTCAAGATGCTCACATTACAGCAATTTCTTCCCATGCTGGGCAAGGAGTTTTGGCTGTTAACATTGGACCTCAAGGAGGCATACCTGCATGTCCCAATCAGACAAAGCTGCAGAAGATACCTCAGATTTCTTGCAGGTTCAATCCACTATCAATTCTCTGCATTGTCTTTTGGCTTATCTACTGCGCCCAGAGTATTCACGAAATGCCTGGCATCAGTAATTGCCTACTGCAGACTTCAAGGGATACAAATTTACCTTTATTTGGACGACTGCCTGATCCAAGCGGACAGCAAGCACATACTTCTGGAACATCTGGCTTATGTAACACGGTTACTGAATTCTCTGGGATACACAATCAACAAAGAGAAATCCAGGCTAACACCATCTCAGAAAATAACTTTCCTGGGTGCCAACTTGGACACAGACACCCAGATGGCCTATCTTACGCCAGAAAAACAGGGGCAACTAACTCAGTACTTCAAAATACTAGCAAATTGTACCAGGCTTACTGCAAGGAAAATCCTGCAGGCTCTGGGCTTCATGGCATCTTGCATTCTTTTAATCCCATGTGCAAAGTTGCATATGAGGAAACTTCAATGGTACCTAAAAAACCTATGGTCTCAACACAGCCACAGTTTGGAAACAATAATACCAATAATTCCATGTTTGCAAAAGGAATTTCTATGGTGGGCCCAAGCATGTCAAACAAACACAGGTCTCCCATTCTGCAAGCCTCAAGCAAATCAAGTCATCACAACAGACGCCTCACATTACGCTTGGGGCACATGACAGACAGGTGCATTCAGGGCAAATGGTCCCAAAGGAAAAGCACCTTCACATCAATCAAAAAGAAATGCTAGCAGTGATAAATGCAATTACAGCTTTCAAGGACCTCCTGCATCCAGGACAATTATTGATAAGAACAGACAACACCACAGTAATGTGGTACATAAACAAACAAGGAGGAACACATTCATATCCCTGTGCAGACTAGCCATGACACTTTGGAACTTGGCTCTGGAATGGCAAATCGAACTTCAAGCACAGTACTTGCCAGGTTTGGAAAACACGCTGGCAGACAATCTAAGCAGAAATAGGACAGATCCACACGAATGGAAGTTGCATCCTCAAGTGTTTACAAAGATAATCCAAGCGTGGGGGAGGCCAGACATAGATCTCTTCGCCTCCCACAGGAATCATCAATTGGAAAAGTTTTGTTCAAGGACCTTTCATCCAAAGGCCTGGAGAGTGGGCGCCTTTCATTCAGTTGGACAGCATGGACAGTTTACGCTTTCCCACCTCTGCCTCTTCTGCCCAAGGTGCTCTTGAAAGCAAGAGCAGACAGACCGAAGATGATACTGATTGCTCCAGACTGGCCAAGACAACACTGGTACCCACTCCTGAGGAGCCTAACACATACTCCTCCCTGGTCCCTACCTCTAATGCCTCTTCTGCTGACTCAGCACAGCTACAAAACTCTTCACAGTCAGCTGAAAACACTCAATCTCGCTGCATGGAAAATTCCTTAACACCACAACAGACCCTACTCCCCAAAGAGGTGCAGGATGTCATTTTGGAGGCCAGAAGGCCATCTACTAGAAAGGCTTACTCCGCAAAATGGAAACGGTTTTGCTCTTGGAATGAGAAATAAGGCCAGGACCCTAGAAAACTGAATTTGCCTCAGGTATTACAGTATCTAGCTGAGCTGCTGAACAGTGGACTTTCATTTTCCTCCATAAAAATCCATGCCTCAGCCATTTCTGCAGAATTCAACACGGATCCACCCTTATTCTCTCACCCACTCTTAAGACAGTTCCTCAGAGGGGCTAAGAATATAAGACCACCAAGGAAACAACCAATGCCAGCCTGGGATCTTAATTACATTCTAGAAAAATTAACATTGCCTCCCTTTGAACCAGCTGCCTCAACAGATTAGCAATATTTGTCCTGGAAAGCAGCTTTCCTTCTGGCCATTACCTCAGCTCGTAGGGTTTCGGAACTACAAGCCCTCATGGCTGTGCAGCCCTTTCTCATCTTCCATCCGGACAGGGTTTCCCTTCGAACCAACCCGTCATTTATGCCTAAAGTGGTATCCAGGGTAGCTTTAAATCAAGCCATACACTTGCCTACCTTTTACCCCAATCCTCAAAACAAAGGGGAAAGGCTGCTACACTCCTTAGACATCCATAGACAGCTACGTTATTGTTTGGACAGAACAAAGCCTTTCAGGAAATCAGAACAACTTTGTGTCCTATGCTGTAGGAGCTCAAGGGAAGCCAGTTACCAAACAGACAATTTCAAAATGGATAGGCCACTGCATACGGTTTTGTTACTCCTATCATGGAAAATCTGTCCCTACAGGCATCAGATCCCACTCCACCAGGGCCACAGCTACCTCTACAGCCTTCCTCAGAGGAGTTCCTACCAAAGATATTTTGGAGGCAGCCACTTGGAGTTCTGTGCGTACCTTCACAAAACACTACCACCTGCCTTTACATTCCAAAACTAGAGCAGGCTTTGCCACTGCTGTGTTGCAGGGCATTCTGGCTCATCCCAGTTCCACCTAGTGCCTACCACCCTGTGCGTAGCTTTGGGATTCTACCCATTTGTGATTACTGCAGCTGTATGCACGATGAACATAGTACAGTTTTGTACCTACCATAAATGTAGATGTTCGAGTGCTAATACAGCTGCAGTACAGTTTTCCCTCCCTCCTTCCCCTCTTGGTAAAGGCCTAGGGCCTAACCCCTCTTCATACAACCTGATTGGGTTATCCTTCTATGGTATATTTGCTTGCAACTACTGATTTTTGATTATATTGCATTGCATGTATATAAATATAATTTATGTATTGCCTTCCTTCTGGGGGCACCTGACATCTGGGGCAAGAAAGACTGAAGAAAATGGCGTTGGCTGTGTCTTATATACCCCTGCCTCACTGACGTCAGGAAAAAAAGCGACAACAACCGACGCCGGACCTAGAGTTTGGAATTCGGCCGACCGAGGACCCGCCTGACGGCAGAAAACCCATCTGTGATTACTGCAGCTGTATTAGCACTCGAACATCTACATTTATGGTAGGTACAAAACTGTACTTTTCCCTCCCTTCATCCTCCTTTTTTCTCTTTCTCCTTTTGTTACCCTTCCTCCATGTTGTTCTCCTTTCCTTACAAGGGACATATTGGCTTTTATTTTCCACTGGTGGTGGTCTTCCACCAGAAAATGGGCTCCTGACAGGTTAGGGCAAGAAAAACTGATGTAATGGTGTCAGCTGCCGTACTTTATACCACTGACGACCTGATGTCAGTCCTCAAGTGACAGCAACCAATGCAGAAATACTAAGTCTCTGGTATTCAGGCTGGCCGAAGGCTACCCTGGCAGGGATAACCCAAATGTAATGAGTGCAAGGGGCAGGAAAAGGAAAGATTGAAAGAAAAAGAGAGAGAAAAGGATAGAGACAAAGCAAGAGAAAAATATAAAGAAAAGTGACCAGAGGATCACTTTGATAAATGGTCCAGTGCCGAAGATCTCGAGCCAGTCAGATCCTTTTGTTCCTAGAATCCAGACTCCCTCACCGAAAACTATTTTCCCCGGAGGGCCATCAGCCTCAGGTTTCGTTCACCAGTATTGCAAAAATTACCTTTGAGGCCTGCTTCACTAGCCTTGTCTTCAAGATATGGTTGATCTACTAGGAGCCTCACTAAATTCGATGTCGATCAAATTATGAAGTTTTTGAGGACTCTGATTCAGTGGAGAGTCCTCCTGACTCAATTCCTGAGGAAAGGACCAGGATCAGCCCCTTCCACACCCCAACTGTCCATTTTCCTCCGCCATCTCCATTCTCAGAACTGGTGTATGTCTGATCCAGCTTTCCCGTGGTATAAGTTTCAGAGTTGATAGCCCCGGAGACTTTGGCTTCAACATCTTCCCTCACTCTCTTGACTACAATGTGTACTTTGGTTGAGTAGAGTCCTGGAGCCAGAGCATCTGTGTTGGAGCTCTGTCGGTCGAGTGGACCCTGAGATTTTTGGAGCTATTCCTTCCACTCAAAGCTGTGGCATTGGACAGCTTGGTTCTGAGGTCCTCCTTGTAGCCTTCAGTCCTTGGAATTGAGACAGCTTCTGATTCTGCTAACTTAGGTGGCTCTTCTTCGGTTCCACTGGCTAACTTGGCTTTCGAGCTATGGAGAGGGCCTTAGCTGGACCAGGATGACTGGTACATGCTTAGAGTTTGGATCGCTGGAGACTCCTTCTGAAGACGGCTCCCACTTCCTGAAATTCTGGTAGATGGGACAGATGGATCCCTTAGACTTTGAGACTACTCAGGGTTCAAGTCCCACTTCCAGTTCTGATCTGTCCCCCTCAGGAGTCCAAAGGTACATTTCCTGGAAGAGGACTTGTAAGAGGAAGCATGTTGACTCTTCTTCTGAGTCTGTCACTGAAGATGCCGACTTAGATAAAGGAGAAGGTTCCCTGAGGTCCCACCTCCACAAGACATCCTTGAGTTAATGAAACAGAGGGGGGGGGGTGGTCCACTGAAACCTCCTGATGACTCCGTCTTTCTCAATGCCTTTGGGTCCGTCCCTTCAACATCCTGGGTGGTCCCTCCTCCTGATGCTTTCGCTAATATCATTTCTTAGAAAGCCTGGAAGGAGCCTGATGTGGCAGAACCCATCCCAAAGAAACTGGACAGAATTCTAGTTGCCCCCCAAAGAGAAAAAGCACTGGGCTAAGGGTACCACTATACATGCTGTGGTGGTAGCAGTAGCCACAAAAAAGGAACTATCCAAAGCGAGTTCCTGTGTCCATCTCCCTGACAGAGAGTCAGGGGCATTAGATAGACTGGGGAGATGGACTTGTGCTACAGCCACATTTTCTTTTCATGCACTGAAATGCATGGTTCACCTGACATGTTTCCGTATTAAGAAGCTCTCAAATTCTCTAGTGGGTAATGTACCATCAGATATCCAAAAAACTGGATACCCAGTTTTCTACACTAATGGTGCAGTCTAAGCAGCTATTAGAGAGAATACTATGCATTGTCATCCTGGATGTAGCTGTGCAACTTGGCAGAAAGCTCAATCCTTCATACAGTGGATATAAACAGTGTACACACCCCTGTTAAAATGCCAGATTTCTGTGATATAAAAAAATGAGACCACAATAAATAATTTTAGAACTTTTCCCACCTTTAATGTGACCTATAACCTGTACAATTCAATTGAAAAACAAACAAATCTGTTAGGGGGGAAAAAAATAAAAAAGCATACAATACACTGGTTGCGCACGTCTGCACACCCTTAAACTAATACTTTGATGAATCACCTATTGATTTAATTACAGCATTCAGTCTTCTTGGGTAGGAGTCTGTCAGCATGGCACATCTTGACTTGGCAATATTTGCCCAGTCTTCCTTGCAAAAGCGCTAAAAATCTGTCAGATTGCTAGGGCATCTCTTGTGCACATCCCTCTTCAGGTCACCCCACAGATTTTCTGTTGGATTTAGGTCTGGGCTCAGGCTGGGCCATTCCAAAACTTTTAATGTGAAATTGTTCTATCTCGCCGTTTTGTTCTTAAACATGGGTTCGGAGCCGGCCGCTTTTCAAGCTCAGACTCTCAGAGAAGCTCGAGACCTTGTGTATATCCCATGATGCTCTACTGTATATCCCCAGATCTAGTTTGTCACTGCAATGGATCTACAGCTCGTCAGAGGAAGCTTGGGCCAGTGAACTTACTTTTCTATATTTATAGAGAATTTTTGTGGATAATTTTATCCTTATATGGTTAAAATAGATGTGATTTTTCTATAGTCGGGAGTTCTTCATCCCTCCCTCATCTCCCTAAAACTGACAGCTTGGCTGCTCCAATTCCCATATTAGCCAGGTCTCAAGATTTGTCTCCCGCGGTCCAACATATTATAGTTTCCTCTCATAAACTGTCTACCAGGAAGCTATATAATAGCAAATGGAAACGATTTGTTCACTGGGCTTCTCATCATGACATTGACCCTTATGTGGCACCTATTCATACCATCTTAGAGTTCTTGTCTTCCTTGTTCCATGATGGCGCAGCTGCGGCCACCATTAGAGTTCAATTGGCTGCTATTTCCAATTTTCATGTAGGGTTTAGCGGGTCTAATATATCCCATAGACTATGTAAGGCCTTTTTGAAAAGGACCCACCATCTCAGACCACCTATCAGACACCCTGTCTCTCCCTGGAATTTGAATCTTGTTTTATCCCAGTTGATGCTTCCCCCCTTCGAACCCGCCTCATCCTAACACTTAAAGTTTCTGTCTTGGAAAACTATATTTATGGTAGCCATTACATCTGCACGTAGGGTCTCCGAACTTCAAGCTTTATCCTCCAAGCCTCCATATTTGATTTTTCACCCTGATAGGGTGTCTCTCAGGACGAACCCTTCCTTTCTCCCCAAGGTCTGTTCTGAAACCAACTTAAATCAGTCCATTGAGCTTCCAACCTTCTTTATACACCATACCAACAGACTGGAATACATGTTGCACAAGCTTGATGTACACAGACAATTAAGATTCTACCTGGATAGAACGAAAGACTTCAAACGGATCAACTCTTTGTCTCTTATGCAGAGAATAAGAAAGGTTCTGCAGTATCAAAAATCACATTATCCAAGTGGCTTTCTGACTGCATTAAATTAATTTATTCCTCCACTAACCAGCCATTACCGAATAACGTCAAAGCCCATTCTACCCGGGCTGTTTCTACGTCATTAGCTCATGCAGCTCGTTTGCCCTTGGATACCATCTGTGCAGCTGCCACGTGGTCAAAACTTCACATGTTTATCACTCATTACAAAGTGGACAGGACCTCCAGGGACAGGGCTTCCTTTGGTTCCACTGTGCTCAGGAATGTTCTCCCATGCGCCACCCAGGATTAGGGTGCTTGGGACGCTACCCATGTGTAAGAACAAAATGGCGAGATAGAACAACTTCACATAAAGAAGTTATGTCCTTACCATAACGTTCCATGTGAGTTGTTCATCTCGCCTTTTTGTTCTTACATTCCCTCCCACCTTCCCCCTCCTGTTGAGAAAAGTGGTTGCCTTGGTGGATTGGTCGAGTTTTGTCAGCCTGTCTTCTTGGACAGACTGTTTCTTCCTTCTACAAACTTATAGCTACCTAGATAGGTAGGCACTATAGTTCTCTTTCTTCCTGTAGGCTGTCTTTGGTTGCAGCATACTAGATCTGGGGATATACAGTAGAGCATCATGGGATATACACTAGGTCTCGAGCTTCTCTGAGAGTCTGAGCTTGAAAAGCGGTCGACTTGGAGCCGAGGGATCGGCTCCAAACCCACGTGTAAGAACAAAAAGGCGAGATGAATAACTCACATGGAACGTTATGGTAAGGACATAACTTCTTTTTTTCTTCTGGTGAAGCCATTCGTTTGTTGATTTGTGTATGTATGCTTGGGGTCATTTTTGTGTTGAAAGGTGAAATTCCTCCTCATCTTCAGCTTTCTAGCAGAAGCCTGAAGGTTTTGGGCCAAAAGTGACTGGTATTTGGAACTGTTCATAATTCCCTCCACCTTGACTAAAGCCGCAGTTCCAGCTGGAAAAAAGCAACCCCAAAGCATGATACTGCCACCACCATGCTTCACCTTGGAGATAGTGTTCGTTTGGTGATGAGAAGTGTTGAATTTGTGTTGTCCTACCTCGCCTTCATTCTTTATTGGTTGGGTTCTGAACCGATTATCGGTTCCAACTCTGCCTATACAAAAGCTTGAGAACTTCCACCAGCTCGTGGCTGTAGCCCTGTCCCATCATGCTTTGGGAAGATTACCCAGATCTCATTTGCCGCTAAACAAGATTGGGTGCTTCCATTCAGACTCTAAGTGGAAACTTTTTTTCTTTAATTGTTGAAAATGATCAAAATGAACCCTTTTACTGTTGTTTAAGCATTTAGAATATTAGTAATTAGTTCTTTGCTAGATTGCTCGCTTTGTTGTTGGCTGTTTTATCTTGTGGCTGTTGTTTCCACTTTAGGCCTGTTTTCTTCTCTCTCTCCCTATCCCGGCTAGCCAAGCTCATTTAAGTTAGAGAGCTTGGAGATAAAAATCTTTTCTTGTGTTTTTGGTAGTTCATTTAAGGTAGAGGGCTCCCGTTGGCCCATTTAACTTAGAGGGCCTTCCTCTTCCTCTCTTTTTCTCCACTCTAGTTAGGGGCAAGTTTGTTTTACATAGAGAACTGCCCCTCCTTGTCCCATTGCAGAGTAAAAACCTTGTTAATGTTGTGTGGTTGTTCTATTACTTGTTTAAAAAAAAAGGGTGGAGGGGTTCCCTTAGTTTAGTTCAGTAGTGTTGATTGTGTATTTATACTGTTGTTATTCAAAAATGTTGAAAGATCTTAGAGTCTAAACCTTCAGGGTTTAAAAAATGTGACAAATATAGTCAGAAAATGTCATTAACTGATGGACATACCAGTTGTGTTTGTTGTCTAGGTGCAGTTCACCTTCAGGAATCGTATTCTTTCTGTCATGCCTTCAGCTCTAGGTGTTGAGGGAAAGAAAGAACAAATTAATAATGAGAGGCCTATTAAAGACTCCTTTCACAGAGGCTTTAGAACAGACTCTGAGTACCTCACAAACACAGAAATCTCTGTCTTCCAGGTCTGAGAAGTTTGGCAAGAGAGCATCTTCCTCTGTTCCTCATTTGGAACCGACTAAAAAAATTGTGAAAGATTCATCCTCTGACCCGAAGGCTTTCGGGTCCAAAAAATCTTTCTTCTTGGCTCCTGTTGTGATTTCGGAGCCGACAGAGTTTCAGTTTCCGATCCGGTCCCCTGTTTTGAACCGGTCTCCCCAAATCTTAGATCACCATTGCTGCAACCAGTGAGATCTCCTACCCTTTCCTTTTGGTCCTCCAGGAGCCTCCCCTACTATGTGGATCGTATGGTGAGGAGACTTTTACAGACATTGGCGCTGGCCAAGATACTGTCGACTTCAACCCAGAGAGATTTGGAGCCAACGAAGACTACCTCTCCTTCATTGATTCCTCCTCGACCTGATCTGGGACTTTGGAGTGAGAGTGCTTGGATCCGATTGTAGTGGAACCATCGATGCTGAGACGTGCACCAAGATCTTTGGGCCTGACTACCACTCAGACTTCCTCCGTTCCATCGGAATTTGAGGGTTCTAGGAGCAGACACTCTTCTGTCAGGTCCAGTGAAGAGAGTCGGGTCGGACACTGTCCGATCCAAGCTTGCCTTTCAGGACTATGGCCCAGGTGAGCTTGGCTCCTACATCGGCCTTGGAGCCCACGTGGGGAAGCCTTCCGGTTCTTTGGAAATGGAGATTTCCTCAGTTCAGTGTCGGAGAGCTTTTCAGCTGATGAGTGGAGAGTGCTGTCATCACAGATAGCTCCGCTCAGTTTCAGGTGCTCTTCTTCCTAAAGCGCCATTGTCTGTCTCAGTACCATCACACATCCACACAGGTGTGGAGACCCAAAGCCTTAGGATGCCCCACTGGGTGAAACTCTTTCTTTCAAAACCTGTCCAGATTACCCCTCTGAAGAGGTCCCTCAGAAGAGATTATGCAAAAGGAAGCATTTAAACTCCCCAGAGGAGTCCATCACTTCAGATATGGATGTCGATGAGTCAGAAGGATCCCCACGGTCACCCTCTGAGGATGTCTCCTTTACAGACATCCCTGAAACACTTAGGTGGCTGGAAGCCCATCACCCCTTCTGACGAGTCTATATACCTGGAGACTTTTGGGTCTCGTCCTGCCACCTCTTGGGTGTCTCTGCCTTTCGACCAGCTCATGAATGTCATGAGTTGGAAGGCATGAGACTCTCCAGACTCCATGAAACCTGTTCCTAGGAGGCCAAATAAGTTCATCACTGTACTATCGGATAAGGAGTTCTTTAGTAAGGATGTCCCAGTAGATGCAGTGATGGTGGCGGCAGCCACCAAGAAGGAGCTTTCAGAAACATCCTCATCTGTCCATCCACCAAACAAGGAGTCCCGCATTTTGAACAGATATGGAAAGTGCATGTTTTCTTCAGCATCTTTTGCTGTCAGGTTGCTGAACTACCTGACCTGTTTCACTAGGCTTTAGAGGAATCTCCTGAAGGAGTTAGGCGATACCCTCCAAGTTTTTTTTAGCTCCTGGGGTGTTTCGGATAAGATTTCTTCCCAGCTCTCCACCTTAAATTCTGTGGTAAACTTCTTCATGAGGCTCATTTCTTATGCAGCAAGTAGGGCAGCGGGTACAGGAATTTCCCTAAAAAGACATTCTTGGATGTGCTTATGTGACTTTTGTGGAACCCTTTAAGTCTTCCTTTATTAATGCCCCTTTTGACGTCTCGTCCTTGCTTGGGCCAAGTTAGAGAAACACTAATCAGGTGTGAACAGGAAGGAAAGACACACACTGCCATTGGAGTCCGTTTCTCCCTACCTACCAGACCTTATCTCAAGAGTCAGAAGGGGGAAAAATGTGGTTTTGAAAATCGCAGAGAGCTTTCCCGGACACACGTGGTGATTCTTCCCCCAGGGGCAGAGGGGGAGGTAGCAATGGAAGACTATGACCACACGGCAGAGAGGGTCTGCAGAACCAGGGTGACAGAGACTCCTTCCTTGGTAAGCCCTTCCAGCTCTCCTGAGAGGAGGCCTGTCTGTCCACCTCTGGAGGCAGTCAGAATCGTTTATCTTTGTACCCAAGCGCCTGGCTAGAAATAACAAAAGACAAATGGGTACAAAAGATCATATCTAGAGGTTATTACATTCCTTTTTCCTTTCCCCCCTTACAAACAAAATCAGTCCCAGATGTTCCACCCAGTCAAAGGGATCATACAACTTTAGAAGTAGAAAAGTCGCTAGACAAAAGAGTCATCCAAACTGTCCTCGCAGACCAAACTGGATCTGGAAGATGTTGTTCGTGTTTCACTGTTGCTTTCATTACATTTGGGTAATCCTGCTGGCAGGTTGCCCTCAGTCGGCCTGAATTCCAAAGTCTTGGGTCCTGCGTTGGCTGCTGTCGCCCCTTCCCTGACGTCAGGTCGTCAGAAGTATAAAAGAAGCAGCCGACACCATCTTCTTCAATCTTTCTTGCCGTGCAGTGCCCGAAGCAGAAGCAGTTCGCAAGTGCCGGTTGTCCGACTCCTGAGATTTTCGTGTTGGAATTTCAGATCTGAAGTTTGCAATAAAGCTAAGTACCCCGTTGGGGAAACTTTTTTCTTGCTCCAGAAAATGTCAGAAAAAGTTAATAATTGTATTTCTTGTGGAAAGCAAATACCTCATAAGGACTTTCATTCTTACTGTATTCCTTGCCTAGGCCTTGACCATAACGTTTCAGGTTGTTGGTTTTGTGCTAGATTTAACCAACGCACTATTAAGCGTTGGTATGATTTTGCATTAAACTACTTTGGATGCAGGTTTAATTATCCAGAAATGTCATCGGATAGCCATCCGACTACCGGAGTTCACAAAAAACGCAAAGAAAAAGATAACCAACCGAGGCCCAAAACCGACGACGAAGCTTCTCCTAAGCCAGTTGCTGGTTCACCGGTTCTCAGTGAGGCGCTTTCGCAGCCCCTAACGCCTACTACTTTAGAGTCGCAGGCCGCTACCGACTCCCACATGGAGTCGGCTATGCTGCTGCAAACTCAAGGTATTGGAGCCTCGGACAGTATTCCTTCAGATGGGTCCAGAGCCGCTGAGCAGGCACCGGCTTCTGAGGGTGTATTCAGACCTAAACATCTATACATTAAACCGACTGCAGCTTCAAAGGCAAAGACTAAAGCACCTTCAAAGACAAAGTAACAAACTCAAAAGCCACGTGGACAGGCCTCCATGCCCAAAAAACAGATGCTCAAAATGGCCGAAGACTTGATTACCTTGATCAGGAGTTCCCATCCCCCTCCTGATAAGAGGCCTAGGCAAGAGACAGACTATGAATCTTCAGATCAGGTTTCTATTTCTTCTGATTCCTCTTCTGACCAGGAATATTCTCTTCCCCCCCTATGAGTATTTGATGATGAAGAATCTATTCCTTCAGCTTCTCCTCCTGAGGACTATTCTTTTGGGGAAACCGTACATACATGAGGGAGCATTTCCACTGGGAGAGCAAAGATTTTTCAGAATCTAAAAAAAGCCTCAGGGACTTCCTTTTACTACCTCAACACAGGCCTCTAGCCATTCCACCTGTGTTAGACATTGTAGATGATGTATTTTCAGAGTCTAGTCTCACCCCTGACTCTTTACCTCCAGCTCCTGTTAAGCCTGACAGATATTACAGGGTTCCTGACCCTCACACATTTCTTTTCAAAAACCCTGCTGCAGACCCAGAAACTATTTCACAGGGTCCAAAAGGGGTTAAGGCTTCAGCTGCTTAAAACCCTACCCCCTCTGACAGAGATTCAAGGGCACTGGATAGATGGGGAAAAAAGGTTTACACATCTGCTACCTTGGCTATAAGGGCCTTAAACTGTCAGTTTCATATGCTTAAATATCGGCAACATGTCATGGCATTGCTTAAACAGAAAATTTTGTTATACTCTGAATGTGCAGAAAACAAGGAGCTGCAGGATTTATTGCATGCAGCTGAACAAGTTGGAAAGCATACTTTGCAATGTGGTTTTGATTCTTTGGAGGCCTCCTGCAGGGCCGCAGTTACGGGTTCTGTAATTAGGAGGCATGCTTGGCTAAAGGAACAAAATCTACCTGATCATGTCAAAGTTAAATTATTAGATGCACCTTTACAGCATGATACTTTGTTTGGTGTTAAGGCAGAAGAGGTGTTAAAGAAAATGGAGGACAAAGCTAAATCTATGCAAACTGTCAAAGATTTTGTACAACTACAGCCACCTAGGTTTAGTAGACACTAGCCTACAAAAGAATTGGTCCTTTCCTGTGTCAGACAGACCTCAAAGGGGCAGATCCAGACGCCCTAGAGGCAGATCCCAGGCGCAAGGTTCATACATGTCAAAGCAATGGGTTGCTTCTGAATCCAAAAGTGGAGAAGACAAATCACAACCTTACAGGAAACAGTCCCAATGACTTCCCCCTGCCTGCACCAAGCACTTATTTCCTGGCAGCACCCTTAGGGGGAAAATTAGCACTTTTTACTCAAAATTGGCACATTATAAACCAGGACAAGTGGGTACTAAATAGCATGTCACAGGGCTACAAGTTCCATTTCCATACCCTGCCAAAGGCAAACGGCTGGCCAGATCTGCCAAAACGTCAATGGACAGAGGCACACAAACAAGTCTCATCCCTCATGGACATGAGGGCCATTCAGCAAGTGCCAGAGCAAGAGCGTGGACAAGGATTTTACTCAACTGTTATTGATACCCAGAAAGGACAAGGCCTGGTGGCCAATACTGGACCTGTCTATTCTGAACACATTCCTGGATATACCAAAATTCAAAATGGTGACTTTGCAGCAGCTTCTGCCCATGCTGGGCAAGAACACTTGGCTTATAACTTTAGAACTAAAAGAGGCATACCTGTATGTCCCAATCAGACAAATATGCAGAAGATACCTCAGATTCAAGGCTGGCTCAATGCATTATCAATTCTCTGCACTGTCCTTTGGCTTATCTACTGCGCCCAGGGTCTTTACAATGTGCCTGGCACCAGTAATTGCATTCTGCAGACAGAGGAATACAAATATATCCTTACTTGGGACTGTCTAATTCAAGTAGAGAACAAGGACATCCTTCTACAGCATTTGGCGTTTGTGAAAACATGCCTAGGGTACACAGTCAATGAAAATAAATCAAAGCTAGTAACCTCTCGAGATAATATTCCTGGGTGCAAGCTTAAATACAACTGCCCAGATGGCTCATCTCACACCAGACAAACAAAGGCAACTGACTACCTATTTCAAAATGTTAGCAACAAAGGCCCAGTTATCTGCAAGAAAAATTTTGCAGGTTTTGGGCCTCATGGCATCCTGCATCCTACTAATTCCATATGCAAGACTGCATATGAGGAAACTTCAATGGTACCTAAAAAGTGTTTGGACTCAACATTGTCACAGCCTGGAAACTATAATTACTCTCATTCCCTAATTACCCTCATTCCCTGCCTGCAACAGGAGTTTCGATGGTGGGCAAAGGCTTGTCACCAAAACAAGGGACAGCCATTCACATTATCCCCAGCCAGGCAGACACTAACAACGGATGCATCAGATTATGCCTGGGGGGCCCACATGGCAGGAAGATGCATTCAGGACACATGGACCTCAAACCAAATGCATCTACATATCAATCAAAAAGAGATGCTAGCTGTTCCTACTTCATCCAGGACAACTACTGATAAAGACAGACAACACCACGGTCATGTTGTATATAAACAAGCAGTGGGGCACGCATTCTTACCCCCTTTGCAGACTAGCCATGACTTTGTGGGACACAGCATTGACTTACCAAGTACATCTGCAGGCACAATTCCTGCCAGGAAGGAAAAATACTCTGGCAGACGAACTAAGCAGAAACCTCATGGATCCCCACGAGTGGCAGCTGGATCCACAAGTCTTCAGCATGATAACTAGGAAATGGGGATGCCTGGACATAGATTTATTTGCCTCCCCTCACAACTACCAACTAAAAAGATTCTGCACAAGGATTTAACACAGACAAGCATGGAAAGTGGACGCCCTATCCTTCAGCTGGAAAAACCTATCAGTATATGCCTTTCCCCCTCTGCCTTTCCTCCCCAAGGTACTCTTAAAGGTCAGACAGGAGAAGCCAAAGATGATACTGATTGCCCCAGACTGGCCCCTGGCCCCACCAGCACTGGTACCCAATATTAAGTAGCTTGTCTCATTGCCCAGCTTGGACCTTACCTCAAGTACCTCATCTCCTGTCCCAGCAAAACAATCAGATCCTGTACAGCCATCTCAGGACTTTAAACCTGGCAGCATGGTGGATAATGTAGCCATACAAAACACACCTCTCAGCAAAGCTGTGATGGATGTCATTTTGGAAGCCAGAAGGCCTAGTACTAGAAAATCTTATGCTGGAAAATGGAAGAGATTCTCTGCTTGGAACCAGGCACAAGGAACAGATACAGCTGTGCCAAATATTCCTCAGATTTTACAATACTTAACTGAGATGCTGGACCAAAGGCCTATCTTTCTCATCTATTAAAATTCGTGCCTCTGCCATTTCGGCTCATTACAATGCAGAGCCACCAGTCTTTTCTCATCCCTTATTAAAACAGTACCTCAGAGGAACCAAAAATTTAAGGCCTCCAAGGAGATCACCAGTGCCTGCATAAACTCACCCTGCCTCCTTTTGAGCCAGCTGCTACTGCTGATATAAAGTTTTTATCTTGGAAAACAGCTCTGCTCCTAGCAATAACTTCTGCACGATGAGTTTCAGAGCTACAGGCACTCATGGCTGTGGAACCTTTTATCATTTTTTATCCGGACAGGGTCTCCCTGAGGACAAACCCAACATTTATGCCTAAAGTGGTGTCCAGTGTGGCTCTTAACCAAACCATTCATCTGCCAACTTTTTATCCATATCCACAGAACAAGGGGGAAAGAATTCTGCATTCTTTGGACGTATACAGACAGCTTAGATTCTACTTGGACAGAACCAAAGTTTTCAGAAAGACAGAGCAATTACTAGTGGCATATGCTGCAGGATCACAAGGAAAGGCCATCTCAAAGCAGACTGTTTCAAAGTGGATAGGCCACTGCATTCGTTTCTGCTACTTATACCATGGCAAGCCAGTGCCAAAAGGCATTAGGCCAAATTCCGCCAGAGCTGCAGCCACTTCAGCAGCCTTTCTCAGGGGAGTACCAACCAAGGACATTTTAGAGGCAGCTACTTGGAGTTCAGTGCACACCTTTGCAAAGCACTATCATCTGCCACTCTACTCTAAATCCAGGGCAGGCTTTGCCACTGCAGTTCTGCAGGGTCTCATAGCCGCTCCTAATGCTGTTTAGCTCCAGCCTCCCAACCATAGCTTTCGGAATCTACCCAAATGTAATGACTGCAACAGTGAAACACGAAGAACGTAGTACAGTTGTGTACACTTACCATAAATGTAGATGTTCAAGTGTATTCACTGTTGCAGTCCAGGTTACCCAGCCGCCATCCCCCTTTTCTTCTGATGGAACCCATCTTTCCTTCTCTGATTTATACAACCTATGTGGTGTATTTGCTTGAGGATGAAAGTAAAGTTTATATTGGTGCATGTAATTTTATATATAGATATAAATGTTGGCTACCCTTTTAGGGGGCACCTGACATCTGGGGCAAGAAAAACTAAAGAAAA
This sequence comes from Protopterus annectens, assembly GCF_019279795.1. NCBI lineage: Eukaryota > Metazoa > Chordata > Ceratodontiformes > Protopteridae > Protopterus > Protopterus annectens. The sequence goes on from NC_056725.1 coordinate 1,913,735,203, forward strand.
TGGTGTTGGCTGCTTCTTTTATACCCCTGATGACCTGACCGCAGGGAAGGGGCGATAGCAGCCGACGCAGGACCCAAGACTTTGGAATTCAGGCCGACTGAGGGCAACCTGCCAGCAGGGTTACCCAAATGTAATGACTGCAACAGTGAATACACTCTAACATCTACATTTACGGTAAGTGTACACAACTGTACTTTACTCAAGGTTCTTTTTAGTTCCAAAAAAGACAAGGGACTGGAGACCTATTTTGAATCTCAGCAGACTAAACAAGTCTGTAAAAAAATCGAAGTTCCAGATGGTGACACTGCAGTCGATACTCCCCTTCCTGGGAAGAGACAATTGGATGTGCTCGATAGATCTCCAGGATGCGTACTGTTATATCAAAATAGACAGGGAATCCAGGAGACATTTGCACTTTTGGCTGGGAGCCAGTCATTACCAGTTTCGAGCTCTGCCTTTTGTTCTCACTATAGCCCCTAGAGTGTTCGCCAAATGCATGGCAGTGGTTATGGCTCACTTGATTCCGGGTGTTTCCATACTTAGATGACTGGCTCCTGACTGCCACCACCAAGCATCTACTAACAAGAGCGAGAGACACCACCATTCATCTGTGCTCTCACCTACGGATCACAATAAATTCTGAAAAATCTGCCTTGTTGCCATCACTACATATGTTTATAGGGGCAGACCTGGATACAAAACAAATCTTGGCCAAGCTTCCCGAAAGAATTCAAACCCTATGTCATCAAGTAACAACTCTTCTGACCAAGAGAAAAGTGCAGACAAAGGTTGTTCTAAATGTTTTGGGTACCAAGGGGGCAGCAATAACCTTGATACCATTAGCTCGTCTGCACATGACAATTTTGCAGTGGCTCCTGTTCACTCAGTGGTCCATGCAGGAGCTACCCATGTCTCACCAAATTATTATTACAGAGTCCTGCAAGAAAGACCTTTGTTGGTGGCTTCATTCCATTCAGGTCACCCTAGGCCGACACAACCATTAGCCACAGTGACCACGGACACTTCCCAGATAGGGTGGGGGGGTATTATCTGGGAAAGACAGTCCAGGGCACTTGGCAGGATCACGAGACCCACTTGCATATCAATGTCCTTATGATGAGAGCGGTGCTTCTAGCGTGATCCTGATTTCTTATTTCTTTGCATGTTTGTCACACTTAAATGTTTCAGATCATCAAACAAGTTTAAATATTAGACAAAGATAACCCAATTAAACACAAAATGCAGTTTTAATTTAAGTGATGATTTTATTTATTAATGGAAAAAAAAAACTGTCCAAACCTATATGGTCCTATGTGAAAAAGTAATTGCCACCTTGTTAAATCAGGAAGTAACTGTGGTTAATCACACTTTTAGGAAAGCTGAGTTCAATTTCACTAGTCATACCCAGGCCTGACTACTGCCAGATCTGTTGAATCAAGAGATCACTTAAACAGAACCTGTCAAACAAAGTGAAGTAGGCCAAAAGATCCCAAAAAGGAAGACATCATGCCGCAATCTAAAAAAAATCCGAAACAGATGAGAAACAAAGTAATTGACATCTATCAGTCTGGAAAAGGTTACAAAGCCATTTCTAAAGCTTTGGGACTCCAGCAAACCACGGTGAAACCCATTATCCACAAATGGATAAAACATGGAGCAGTGGTGAACCTTCCCAGGATTGGCCGGCCTACAAAAATTACCCCAAGAGCACAGTGACGACTCATCCAAGAGGTCACAAAAGATCCCAGAACATCTAGAGAACTGCAGGCCTCACTTGCCTCAGTTAAGGTCAGTGTTCATGACTCAACCATAAGAAAGAGACTGGGCAAAAATGGCATGCATGGCAGAGTTTCAAGGCGAAAACCACTGCTGACCAAAAAGAACATTAAAGCTCGTCTCACTTTTGCCAAAAAATATCTTGATGATCCCCAAGACTTTTGGGAAAATATTCTGTGGACTGACTAAACAAAACTTGAACTTTTTGGGAGGTGTGCATCCCGTTACATCTGGCGTAGAAGTAACACAGCATTTCAGAAAAAGAACATCATGCCAACAGTCAAACATGGTGGTTGGTAGTGTGATGGTCTGGGGCTGCTTTGCTGCTTCTGGACGTGGATGACTTGCTGTGATTGACGGAACTATGAATTCTGCCCTCTACCAAAAAATCCTGAAGGAGAATGTCCGGCCATCAGTTCATGACCTCAAGCTGAAGCGCACTTGGGTTCTGCAGCAGGACAATGATCCAAAACACACCAGCAAGCCTGAATGGCTTAAAAATACAAAATGAAGGTTTTGGAGTGGCCTAGTCAAAGTCTGGATTTGAATCCAATTGAGATGCTGTGGCATGACCTTTAGGCGGTTCATGCTCGGAAACCCTCCCAATATGGCTGAATTAAAACAATTCTGCAAAGAAGAGTGGGCCCAGGTTTCCTCAACAGCGATGTGAAAGACTCATTGCCGGTTATCGCAAACAATTGCAGTTGTTGCTGCTAAGGGTGGCACAACCAGTTATTAGGCTTAGGGTGCAATTACTTTTTCACATAGGGCCATTTAGGTTTGGATAATTTTTTTTCCTTAATAAATAAAATCATCACTTAAAAACTGCATTTTGTCTTTACTTGGGTTATCTTTGTCTAAAATTTATATTTGTTTGATGATCTGAAACAATTAAGTGCGACAAGCATGCAAAAAAACAATAAGAAATCAGGAAGGGGGCAAATACTTTTCCATTGCACTGTATGAAAAATACATGCAGTACACAACCTGTACTTGCCAGAAATTCCTGCAGCTCCTTCAGTGTTGCTGTAGGTCTCTTGGTGGCCTCCCTGACCAGTTTTCATCTTGTCTTTTCATCAATTTTGGAGGGACGTCAAGTTCTTTACAATGTCACTGTTGCCCCATATTTTCTCCACTTTTTGATAACTGTCTTAACTGTGTTCCATGGTGTAACTAATGCTGTGGAAATTTTTTTTTACCCTTCTCCTGACTGATAACTTTCAACATTGAGATCCCTTTGATGCTTTGTAAGCTCTCTGTGAGCCATGGCTTTTCTGCAGCAGGCAACTGAGTAAATGTCAGGAAAATCCTACTAGGACAGTTGGACTTTATTTGGGGTTAATCAGAGTCTCTTTAATTGATGGCAGGTGTATACCCAAGAAGACTGAATGCTGTCATTAAATCAAAAGGTGCTTCAACAAAGTATTAGTTTAAGGGTGTGCACACTTATGCAACCAGCTTATTTTGCATTTTTTATTTTTTATATTTTTTTTCCCTAACAGATTTGTTTTTCAGTTGAATTGTACAGGTTTATAGGTCACATTAAAGGTGGGAAAAGTTTTGAAATGATTTATTGTGGTCTCTTTTTTTTTTATATATCAGAAAAACCTGGCATTTTAGCAGGGTGTGTACACTTTTTATATTCCCTGTATCACTTAGGAATAGGTAATCTGTCTTAAAAAAAATTTCCAAAGGTACATTAAGTGAAAGGGATCTCTAGTTTCTGTTTTATTTCAAAGAAGACTGTTTTATGGTTAGGCCTAACAAGTGAAGAAGATATGCAATGGATGGTGCAAGATGCTCCCATATTAGTAAGGATAAAATCCAAAATATTATTCCCCTTAGTGGGTACTCTGACAAATTGTTACAGGGCATTTGCATTTGTAAGGATGAAGTCCAGGAATCTATGTGCTTGTGCACTAGTGGTGGTGTAGGTTTCCCAGTCTATAGTTAGATAGTTTAGATCACCTAGGAAAGTGGTATTGAGTTTAATACTGAGTGATCATAGTTTCTGTAGATAGTCATTGTAGCTTTCTTTTTTCACAGAGGGAGTGTTCTGTACCAAGCTAATATATGGTATAGGGCCTTTCTGATGGTTATTTGGACATAAAGAAACTCTAGTGCATCATGTTGCTGTACCAGCCTTGATGAGAGTCTCTTCTGGATGTCAGTTGATACACCTCCACCTTTTCCCCCTTGCTGAGCAGTAGCTGGTCTAATTGCATGGAAGGCATTATAGCCCTGCACAGCCAGAGAGTCCTCCCAACTATTTTAAACCACGCCTTTGTCACAACACAGTTGTTAATGTCCTCCAGGGTGAGAAAGGCTTGTGAGGAATGGGGTTTCTTATTCAGGCTCCTAGCAATGATTAATCACACCTGACTTGTTCCACTATTTTGTAGGTTTATCAGGTTAGCTTTGTTTAAAAAAAGGCACTATGTGGATGACCAATGGTTTTGCCAATAATCAAAACCCTAGAGGGAGCAGATGGAGGCGATCCCTGGTGAGTGGTCTGTCGATCGTATCTTCCTCGGATGTCAACTATTGAAGCGCCTTTGACACCAAAAACTAACAGCAATGCCCAGTTTGCAGTCATCTGCAAACTTAGTTAACCAAAAATTCCAGATTGCTGATGAGGAGATTGAGAAATAGATGCTGAAAAGGAGGGGTACCAGTACTACTTAGCTGTGGGGCACACCATTATTTACCTTCATGCTTTCTGAGGAATGCCTACCACCTTAGTGATGTAGGGTCTGTCTTTCAACAATCTAGCTAGCCATCTTACCATGCATGGATTTACCTTTAAAGGCAGTTATCAGATTTACAAAGCCACCGTAGGTATAGTGCCCAGAGCTTCAGACAGGTCCAAATAATCTGTTTTTTGATAGCCATCTGCTTCACCCCAATCCTGATCACCTTAATAAACAGATAGTGATTAAAATCTTTGATTGCCATGTATTCCTCTCAAGTTGTTTGTCAACGAATTTTGAACAAAGCCAATGGTAATGGAGGAACAAATGTGCAAAAAAGTTACCGGAACAGCATGTTTTGCATCAACAAGCATTTTCTAAACAATAAATATGAAACCCTAATGTCTGCCATCACTGACTGTAATCCTCAATAACATTGCAGAAAGTCAAACATTTTACAAGGCACAGAAAAAAAAACACACAAGAGGCAAAATCAGGGAGGGACAGTTGAGCTCTAATTAGCTAAAATTTAATAGAACCAAACATTTTAGATCAAGGATTTTATGTGCAATAAGCGAGAAACTCTGGCATTAATCCTCAATAACAAACCACTAAAGCAAGATTTTTGAGCGACATGGGGAACATTTGAGACAAAAGCAAGAATGTTCTGAAAAACTATTGACAGCTAAGAGGTTTTTCTGCTATGTAATAGTTTACTGACGTCGCTGTCCAAAGTCCACAGAGAAACCACCCGTTCTGCCAGTGATGTCAAAATAAATAAATAAAATACTAGAAAAAAAAAACACTACCCTGAAGTTTTGGCTCATTGCCATTCTGCTGACAGAGACAGACAACTACCACAGGAATCGGAATCGCCATTAAAAAAAAAAAAAACTTCGCTCCTGCTATGAGTTTGTATTGTCAATGTCCATAGACTTGGTCCTTGCTACACTGAAGTGCTGCCACATAAAAAATGAGGTGTTTTGCCAGTAATGGAAATAAATAAATGAATGAATAAATCTGAAAATATAGTCCCTAAACTATAAGCTAGTTGCTGATACTGATAGCCAACACCCGCAGTCCATTTGCGATCACCAAAGCAACTACTATACAAGATAAAAGAAAACACAATAAAGAAATCAAATAAAGGTTGATGTTCTTCATCTCACATTGCTGCAGTCCTTACACTTGGGTAGTCCGCTGTCCTCGGTCGGCCCGAATATCAAAGTATAAGGCTGACGTCGGTCAGGGCGCATTTGACTGACATCAGGACGTCAGGGTACAAATGCGCATGACTGACGTCATATCCTCAGTCTTTTTTGCCGCATGGTCCGATGCAGAAGCAGCATTGCAAGTGCCGGTTGGCGTTCTGAGATTTTTCGATTTAGAAGTTTCAGACCGAGTTCAAAGTTGGCTAAGTACCCCGTTGGGGAATATTTTAGTTTTTTCTTGCCTCAGTCATTTACCGGATGTCAGAAAAAGTCAATAATTGCATTTCTTGTGGGAAACAGATACCGCATAGAGATTATCATACTTTGTGTATTCCTTGCTTAGGGCCTGAGCACGACGTTGTTGGTTGTCGCTCTTGTGCTAGATTTAATAAACGCACTATAAGGAGAAGGTTGGATTGTGCAAGGTTAGTCTTTGGGAAGCGGTGCAACTATAAAATGCCGTCGGATGCTCTGACGCCGCTTCAAGAAGCGCAAGGACAAGGCAGTTAAGCCTAGGCTAGAAGAACCGTCTGTACCGGACGCCGGTTCTTTAGAGGTGTCGGTGGAGCCGGTGGCTCCACCGGAGGTTTCTTTGTGTTCCCAGGGTGAGACCTTATTATTGCAAGATGTGGCCTCTCAGGAGACAAGTCAGGCTGAGGGGCTTCTCAGGTTACTATACTCCCTCCCTTCCTAAGGTGGCTAGGCCCTCTCCTTCTGTTTCAAAGGCTTCTCCCAGGGGCAGGCCAGGTTTAGCTTCAGTTGGTGTTACCCCTAGCTCTTCAGGTACTGTGCCCAAGAAGCATATGCTTAAAATGGCAGAAGATTTGATTACTTTGATTAGGGTTCTATGCCCCTCCTGATAAGAGACCTAGGGTGGAGCCTGAGCTGGGGGTTTTGAGCAGGCTTCAGATGTTTCAGAGTCTTCGGCTGAAGACTTGCAGGAGTACTCTCCTTATTCTGATTCTGATGTGGATGATTCTACTCCTTCTGCTACTCCTCCTGAGGATTTTTCTTTTTCAGAAACTCTTCATTCCATGAGGGAGCATTTTAAGTGGGAAGGTCAGGACTTCTCTGATTCCAGGAAAAGGCTTAGGGAATTTCTGTTTTTACCCCAGCATAGGCCTTTGGCTATACCTCCTGTTTTGGATGTAGTGGAAGATGTTTTTACAGAGGCTTCTCTTAATCCTGATTCTTTGCCTCCTGCTCCTGTTAAGCCGGATAGGTATTACAGGGTGCCTGAAGCTCATAAGTATCTTTTTAAGAGTCCTAGGGCAGACCCAGAAACTGTTAGCCAGGGGCCTAAAGGTGTTAAGGCTTCTGTTGTTAAAAATCCGGTTCCTGCTGACAAGGAGGCTAGAGCCTTGGATAGATGGGGAAAGAAAGTCTATACTTCTTCCACTCTTGCTATGAGGGCTCTGAATTGCCAGTTTCACATGTTGAAATACCAAAACTATCTCCTTTCACAATTGAAGTCTAAGGTTGATGCTCTGGCAGTAGGTATTGATTGTAAAGAGTTGCAAGATTTAGTGCATGTTTCTGAACAGGTGGGTAAGCATTCTTTGCAATGTGGTTTTGATGCTGTACAGGCTTCGTCTAGGGTGGCTGCCACTGGGTCAGTTCTTCGCAGGCACGCCTGGCTGAGGGATCAGAATTTGTCTGAACATGTTAAAACAAGGATTTTAGATGCTCCTTTACAATCTGACATGTTGTTTGGTCCTCCTGTTGAGACAGTTTTAAAGAAAATGGAAGACAAGGCTAAGTCTATGCAGACTGTTAAAGATTTTTTGCAGGTCCAGCCTCCAAAGTTTAGTAGAAATTGGCCTACTAAAGGGTGGACGTATCCTTCTTATGATTCCCAGTCTAGGGGTAGATCTAGACGTGGTAAGGGCAGAGCTCAGGGCTCTTTCAGGCCTAGAACAGGGAGTTCTCCTGCACAGGCTTCGGTGAGGGCAGGGGTCAGTCCTTTCGTAAGCAGACCCAATGACCTACCTTTTCAGCTGCCAGAGCCTGCTCGTCTGGCAGCACCTTTGGGAGGAAGGTTGGCACTTTTCAAAGAAAATTGGAGTTTAATTACCCAGGACAGATGGGTATTGGATATCATACACCACGGCTACAGGTTTTATTTCCATACCTTGCCTCCTTTCAAAGGCATGCCAGACGTTCCTCCTCAACAAAGAATAGAGGCTCACAAACAGGTTTCTCTGTTGCTCCAACTAGGGGCCATACAGCCGGTCCCTCTGCCAGAAGTGGGCCTAGGATTTTATTCTCGCCTGTTCCTAGTACCGAAGAAGGGGAACACGTGGAGACCAATTTTGGATTTATCTATCCTCAACACTTATCTGGACATTCCCAAGTTCAAAATGTTGACGTTGCAGCAGCTTTTACCTCTGCTGGGCAGAGATCATTGGATGGTAACTTTGGATCTCAAGGAGGCTTACCTTCATGTTCCTATCAGACTAAGTTGCAGAAAGTATCTGCGTTTTCGAGCTGGAACTTCTCACTATCAGTTCTCTGCATTGCCCTTTGGCTTATCTACTGCGCCCAGAGTGTTCACGAAAGTTCTGGCTCCAGTGATAGCTTTCTTCAGACTAAAAGGAATACAAATCTATCCTTATTTGGACGAGTGCCTAATTCTGGCTCAAGGAAGGGAAGAGCTTCATCATTTGGAATATGTGATAGCAGTGCTAAGATGCCTAGGGTATTCTGTGAACGAAATAAAGTCCAGTCTAGTACCCTCTCAAGACATGTGCTTTCTGGGTGTGAGACTGAATACAGCATCCCAGATGGCCTTTTTAACCCCGGACAAACAAAAGAGTCTATCCCTTTACTTCCATCAACTATCTCATCAGTCCGGGCTGACTGCAAGGACAGTCCTTCAAGCCTTAGGGTTCATGGCATCTTGTATTCTGGTGCTTCCCAATGCCAAACTGCATATGAGGAAGCTACAATGGTATCTCAAAAATGTATGGACACAGCACTGCCAGGATCTGGGCACTGTCATTCAAATAATACCTTGCATTCAAAAGGAATTTTTGTGGTGGGCTCAGGAATGTCACCTAAACAAGGGACTCTCTGTGACCCGGCCAGAGGCGAGTCAGATTTTAACGACAGATGCCTCAGACAAAGCTTGGGGAGCTCATCTAAATGGAAAGTGGATACAAAACAAGTGGCCTGTCAGACTACAACATCTACATATCAACATGAAGGAGATGTTAGCAGTCCAGTTTGCATTAATAGCTTTCAAGGAATTACTTCTTCCAGGACAGGTGTTGATTCTAACAGACAACACAACTGTCATGTGGTACATCAACAAGCAAGGGGGAACGCATTCTTATCCTCTATGCAGGCAAGCAATGATTTTGTGGGAGACTGCTCTCAGTTTACAGCTCAATCTTCAGGCAAGGTTTCTGCCAGGAGCACAGAACTCCTTAGCGGATGTGTTGAGCAGGCTAATTATGGATCCCCACGAGTGGAAATTGGATCCTCATGTATTTCAGAAATTGACAGTGTCATGGGGAACTCCAGACATAGATCTGTTCGCTTCTCCACTAAACAATCAGCTGCCAAGGTTTTGCACAAAAAGGTTTCATCCCACAGCTTGGAGAGTGGATGCTCTTTCTTTCAATTGGAGCAATCTCCATGTGTATGCCTTTCCACCTCTGCCTCTCCTCCCAAAGGTACTTCTAAAGGTCAGACAGGACAAGCCAAGGATGATTTTAATAGCTCCGGATTGGCCTCGGCAGCACTGGTACCCATTACTGAGAAGTCTGGTACGGAAGCCTCCATGGCCTTTGCCTTCGATTCCACACCTGTTGTCGCAGGAGGACAGCCATTTGCTAAATGTCAAGCTTCACTCTCTGCACCTAACAGCCTGGCATATTCTGTTTTGAACCATAGTGGGCCTCCACTTCCTCAGCAAGTTTTGAATGTTATTTTGGAAGCTAGAAGGCCTAGTACAAGGAAAGTGTACGCAGACAAATGGAAGAGATTTCTATTTTGGAGTGCAGCAAAAGATTTTGATGTTTCTGAGCCTAATTTGTGTGTGGCTCTTCAATATCTTACTGAGTTACTAGACAAAGGTTTGTCTTTCTCTTCTATTAAAGTTCATGCTGCAGCAATTTCAGCTCACTATGATTGCGACCCACCATTGTTTTCTCATCCTTTGTTCAAGCAATTTCTTAGAGGGCAAAGAATATAAGACCCCCGAAGAGCTCCTACTCCTGCTTGGGATCTCAGTTTTGTGTTGGAGAAACTCACTCTACAACCTTTTGAGCCTGCAGCTACTGCTGAGTTGAAATATTTATCATGGAAGACTGCTTTTGTTGGCCATTACCTCTGCAAGAAGGGTTTCTGAATTACAGGCCCTTATGGCGGTTGAGCCTTTCTTGATTTTCCATAAGGATAGGGTATCATTACGTACTAATCCTTCCTTTATGCCTAAGGTGGTTTCTAGTGTGGCTTTAAACCAAACTATTCATTTGCCTACTTTTTATGCAAATCCCCAAAATAAAGGGGAAAAGATTTTGCACACTTTAGATGTTCACAGGCAGTTGCGTTATTATTTGGACAGAACTAAAGGGTTCAGGCAGTCTCAGCAGTTGTTTGTTTCTTTTGCTTTGAGTTCTCAGGGCAAGCCTGTGTCAAAACAAACTATTTCTAAGTGGATTGGGTTTTGCATTGCTTTCTGTTATTCCCATCATGGCAAGGAGATTCCAGCTGGGATTAGGCCTCATTCCACTAGGGCTACTGCCACTTCAACAGCTTTTGAGGGAGTGGCAACCAAGGATATTTTGGAGGCAGCTACTTGGAGTTCTGTGCATACTTTTCTAGGCATTATCACCTGCCACTTTACTCTAAGTCCAGGGCTGGTTTTGCCACTGCTGTTTTGCAGGGCATTTTGGCAGCTCCTGCTTCCTTGTAGTTAGCCATCCTCCCTTACCTCTGCTTTGGGATTCTACCCAAGTGTAAGGACTGCAGCAATGTGAGATGAAGAACATAGTACAGTTTTGTACCTACCATAAATGTAGATGTTCAAGATCCACATTGCTGCAGTCCAATTTACCCTCCCTCCTTCCCTCTGTAGTTAGAGGTGGTTGTGTGGGTTGGGTTGTACATATTGTGTATATTGTATATATTGTACATATAGTTAGTGCAAGGGTGGTTGGTTGGTTGTTTGCTGTCTTTTGGTTTTGACCTTTATTTTTAGGGTCTTCTGACATCTGGGGCAAGAAAAGACTGAGGATATGACGTCAGTCATGCGCATTTGTACCCTGACGTCCTGATGTCAGTCAAATGCGCCCTGACCGACATCAGCCTTATACTTTGATATTCGGGCCGACCGAGGACAGCGGACTACCCAAGTGTAAGGACTGCAGCAATGTGGATCTTCGAACATCTACATTTATGGTAGGTACAAAACTGTACTTTTTCTGTTAGTAGTCTTTGCTGTTTCAGCCGCTGACAGATCAGACCCTCGCTGCTGTCATGTGCAGTGTGGTATTCAAAAAAATTTTTAAAAAAAAGATACGACTTCGGACAGACTGTACCTGTCTGCAAGCATTACTATTGAAAAGGCTAGCAATTGTGTCTTTCTTTCCCTAACAGTGAAATTATCCAGAAACTTAAAGGGCAACAAAGCTTCCACAACAACCAACACCCGCATCCGCAGCTGCGATCACCATAGCAACTATCAAACAAGAAAATACTAAATACAAGAAAAGAAGTATATTAAAAGTTGTTTTCCTGTTGTAAGCAGTCTGTGGTATTTCAGTTGCAGACAGATCGTACTTTGGCTGCAGTCTGGCATTAAAAAAAAAAAGTTATACATCTTTAGAGAGACTGTTCCTGCATATGAGTATCTCTAGTTAAATGACTAGCGATTGCAAGTGTCATGGTAGGACCAAGAAAATGAAAATAGGAAAATTATCCAGTAACAACACTTAAGGGGAAACAAAGCTTCCACGATATTAGGTTTCCTGGGGGATGAGTAGAATTCTGGGACAGGTTACTAGGAAGAAGGTGGGGAGGAATGATAATGTTGTTCCTACAGTGGGTGGAGGTAAGAACTCGGTCCGAATTTTAAACCCTGGGATTGTCCCTTTAAAATTTAGGACTCTCTTCAGTCCAATATACTTTCAACACTGCTAGGAAAATAAACCTGCATTTCACGTTGCATATGTTACACTCACTGATAGCATTCTTGAATTGTGGTATCTATTGAAAGGTTGCATCTAAATGGTCATGGGCTACATGCACTGTCCATCTGACTGCAGTAAATTTTGTCCACTGCTGTTTCTCTTGTCTCCTTGCAAATTGCATCAAAGTAACTCTATGCTTTCCTGTATGATCCCCCGATACAGTAAATGGCAACTAAATGTTTTAATAGCAGAAAAAAAACTGAAGCCTTCCTTTGTGCCAACTTAGTTTCACAATTGCCACTAAGTGTAGTCCTTGATGTTCATCGTGTTTCACTGTTGCAGTCATTACACTTGGGTTATCCTGCTGGCAGGCTACCCGCAGTTGGCCAGAGTTCCAAAGTCTAAGTCCAGCGTCGGTTGCTGTCGCCTCTTCCCTGATGTCAGTGCACCAGGGGTATAAAAGATGCAACCAACGCCATTTTCTTCAGTCTTTTTTGCCGCGCGGTGCCTGAAGCAAAAGCAGTTCGCAAGTGCCGGTCAGCCGACTCCTGAGATTTTTGAAATAGAGTTTCAGAACCGAAGTCTTCAATAAAGCTAAGTACCCCACTGGAGAAACTTTTTCTTCCTCCAGACCGATGTCAGTAAAAGTTAATAATTGTATTTCTTGTGGGAAGCAAATACCTCATAAGGACTTTCACTCTTACTGTATTCCTTGCCTACGCCCTGACCACGACGTTACTAGTTGTCGGATTTGTGCTAGATTCAACAAATGCAGTATTAAGCGTTGGTTTGATTTTGCTTTACATTACTCTGGCTGAAGGTTTAACTACATAATGCCATCGGAACAACCGATGACCGGAATTCATAAAAAACGCAAAGACAAAGAAAAGGACAGGCATCCGAGGTCCAAAACCGACGACGAAGCCTGCTCTAGGCCAGTCGCTGGTTCGCCGGTTCTCAGTGAGGCGCTTTCGCAGCCCCTGACACCCGCTACCTCAGAGCCACAGGCCGTATCCGATACCCACGTGGAGGCACCTAGGCCTGTGGAAACTCAAGGTATTGGGTCTGCGGAAACTATTCCCTCAGATGGGGCCAGAGCCGCTGAGCAGGCATCGGCTTCTGAGGGTGTTTTCAGACCTTCACAGATTACTATAAAGTCCACTGCAGCAGCCAAGGCAAAGTCAAAAACACCATTAAAGACAAGGAAACAAGTACAGCATTCTCCTGAACAGTCAACCATGCCAAAGAAACAGATGCTTAAAATGGCCGAAGACCTACTTACTTTGATCAGGGGTTCCCATCCCCCTCCTGATAAAAGGCCTAGGCAAGACACGGACTAAGATTCCTCTGACCAGGTTTCTGTTTCCTCTGATTCCTCTTCAAATCAGGGATATTCTCTCCCTCCCTATGAGGACTCCGATGCAGAAGAATATATACCTTCAACCTCTCCGCCTGAGGATTATTCTTTTGGGGAAACCCTGCACACCATGGGGGAGCATTTCCATTGGGAGAGCTAGGATTACTCAGAATCCAAGAAAAGGCTCAGAGATTTTATTTTACTGCCTCAGCACAGGCCCTGGCTATTCCCCCTGTTCTTGATATTGTTGATGATGTTTTCTCTGAATCCAGTCTGTCTCCTGATTCTTTACCCCCTGCACCAGTCAAGCCAGACAGGTACTACAGGGTCCCTGACTCTCATAAATTTCTTTATAAAAACCCTGCTGCGGACCCAGAAACAATTTCTCAGGGTCCCAAAGGGGTTAAGGCTTCCACTGCTAAAAACCCTGTCCCCTCTGATAGGGATTCCAGAGCTCTGGATAGATGGGGGAAAAAAGTATACACATCTGCTATTTTAGCGGTAAGGGCTTTAAATTGCCAATTTCACATGCTTAAATATCAGCAGTACCTCATGTCTTTGTTAAAACAGAAAATGCTTACAAACTCAGAAAGTCCTGACAGTAAGGAAATGCAGGATTTATTGCATGCAGCTGAACAAGTGGGAAAGCATACTCTGCAATGTGGTTTTGATTCATTCTGACTTCATTAGTGGCTTCTTGTAGAGCCGCAGTTACAGGCTCTGTCATTCGAAGGCATGCTTGGTTGAAAGAACAAAGTTTACCTGAACATGTTAAAATTAAATTATTGGATGCTCCACTACAGTATGATACTTTGGTGTTAAGGCAGAAGAGGTGTTAAAGAAAATGGAGGATAAAGCTATATCAATGCAGACAGTAAAGGATTTCTTACAGGTTAAGCCACCCAGGTTTAGCAGAAACTGGCCCTCAAAAAAAATTGGTCCTTTCCAGTGTCGGACAGGCCACAAAGAGGCAGATACAGATGCCCAAGAGGCAGATCTCAGCCCCAAGGCTCCTAGAGACCTAAACAATGAGGTACTTCAGCCCCCAAAGGAGCAGAAGACAAGTCACAACCTTATAGGAAACAGTCCCAATGACTTCCCTCTACTAATGCTGAGCACTTACCTTTTGGCAGCACTCCTAGGGAGAAAGCTAGCACTTTTCTCACAAAAGTGGCACATGATCACCCAGGACAAATGGGTACTGAATATTGTTTCTCAGGGTTACAAGTTCCACTTTCACATCCTTCCAAAATCAAAAGGTATGCCGGACCTGCCACAAAACTAATGGGCAGAGGCACAAAACAAATTGCTGCTCTCATGGACATGGGAGCTATTCAAAGAGTACCACAGCAAGAACAAGGATTTTACTAAAGACTTTTCCTGGTACCCAGAAAGGACAAAGCCTGGAGACCAATACTGGACTTGTCAATCCTAAATACTTTCCTGGATGTTCCAAAATTCAAAATGTTAACACTGCAGCAACTTCTACCCATGCTGGGCAAGAAGGCTTGGCTAGTTACTTTGGACCTCAAGGAGGCATACCTGCATGTCCCAATCGGACAATCTTGCAGAAGATACCTCAGATTCATAGCTGGTCTCAATGCATTACCAATTATCTGCACTGCCCTTTGGCTTATCTACTGTGCTCAGGGTCTTCACAAAATGCCTGACACCAGTAATTGCATTTTGCAGACAGAGGAATTCAAATATATCCCTACTTGGATGACTGCCTTATTCAAGCAGAGAGCAAGGACATTCTTCTAATGCATCTGGCGTTTGTAAAAAGATTACTAATTTGCCTAGGGTACACAGTAAACGAAAAGAAGTCAAAACTAGTGCCCTCTCAAGAGATAATATTCCTGGGTGCAAGCTTAAATACAACTACACAGATGGCTTATCTCACGCCAGACAAGCAAAGACAACTGACTCATTACTTTCAGATGATGGCAACAAAGACCCAGCTCCCTGCAAGAAAAATTCTGCAGGCCCTGGGCTTCATGGCGTCCTGCATTCTACTAATTCCATATGCAAGACTGCATATGAGGAAACTACAATGATATCTAAAATGTGTTTGGACTCAACATTGCCACAGCCTGGAAACAATAACAACTTTAATTCCCTGCCTACAACAGGAATTTCGATGGTGGTCCCAGGCCTGTCACCACAACAAGGGATGACCTTTCACCTTATCCACAGCCAGGCAGACAGTAACAACGGATGCATCGATAAGATCCATGACTCTGCCATTTCAGCTCATTACAATACGGAACCTCCTATTTTTTCACATCCACTACTAAGGCAGTACCTCAGAGGGGTAAAAAACATAAGACTCCCAAGGAGACCACCAATACCTGCTTGGGATCTCAATTTTGTTTTAGAAAAGCTCACACTGCCTCCTTTTGAACCAGCCAGCACAGCTGATATAAAATACTTATCATGGAAAACTACTCTGCTCCTAGCAATAATGTCAGCAAGAAGAGTCTCAGAGTTACAGGCATTAATGGCAGTGGAACCTTTCATGATTTTTCACCAGGACAGTGTCTGTCTTAGGACAAACCCAACATTCATGCCAAAGGTGGTATCTAATGTGGCTCTTAACCAAACCATTCATTTACCAACTTTCTATCCAAATCCCCAGAATAAAGGGGAGAGACTTTTACACGCTTTGGACATACACAGACAGCTACAAGTCTACCTGGACAAAACAAAAGCTTTCATAAAAACTGATCAACTGTTTGTAGCCTATGCTGCAGGATCACAAAGTAAGCCTATCTCAAAGCAGACATTTTCAAAATGGATAGGACAGTGCATTCACTTCTGTTATTGCACAACATGGCAAATCAGTGCCTAAGGGCATTAGGCCACATTCTACCAGAGCAGTAGCCACTTCAACAGCCTTTCTCAGAGGAGTACCAACCAAAGACATTTTAGAAGCTGCAACCTGGAGTTCAGTGCACACTTTCACCAAGCACTACCACTAAATCCAGAGCAGGCTTTGCCACTGCAGTTCTGCAGGGCCTGGTAGCCTCTCCTAATCCTTTTTAGGCCTAGCCACCCAAACTCAGCTTTGGGATTCAACCCAAGTGTAACGACTGCAACAGTGAAACACGATGAACATAGTACAGTTGTGTACCTACCATAAATGTAGATGTTCGAGTGTATTCACTGTTGCAGTCCAGGTTACCCACCCACCATCCCCCTTCTCATTGCTGGGACATTTCTGTGCTTCTCAACTCTATACAACCTATGTGGTGTATTTGCTTGTAGATGAAGGAAATGTTTATATTAGTACATGCATGCTTTTTGGCATATTTTTATTTTTTCAGCCTTCCTATCTGGGGGCACCTGACATCTGGGGCAAGAAAAACTGAAGAAAATGGCGGTTGCATCTTTTATACCCCTGGCGCACTGACGTCAGGGAAGAGGCGACAGCAACCGACGCCGGACCTAGAGTTTGGAACTCTGGCCGACTGCGGGTAGCCTGCCAGCAGGATAACCCAAGTGTAATGACTGCAACAGTGAATACACTCGAACATCTACATTTATGGTAGGTACACAACTGTACTTTCTCCTTCCAGCACTTCAGTCTGAAGTATCCATTTTTTTTCCTGTGAACCTTGTTCTTCATGTCATCCAGTACCTGATTCATAATTTCTGCTTGGCTAGTTACATTTTCCATTTTGCTGTCTGTTGTATAGTCAGCATCAATGCAACTTGCTGACCATGTGGAAACTCCGTATAGTCAACCCCAGCTAATCTTGTGATGTTATGTAGTCCTATCTCGCCGTAATTCTTGCTGGATGGGTTCGGAGCCAATTCTTGGCTTGGACGATACTAAAGCTCGAGAGCTTTTACTGGCTCAAGGGTATCCCCTATCCCATGATGCACCACAGCAGCTCACTAGAGCTTTGAGGTTGTCTTCTTACTGGCTCGTTGGCTAAGTGAAATATTTTTGATTTTTGACTATATCTCTTCACCTTTCTCTTTAGTAGTTTTTTCCTTATCTGAGTGATTGTTGAGTGTTTGCTACCCCTGTCCCCTTTCTTAAGGATTGTATGGCCCATTTAAGTTAGAGGGCCTTTCATCTGTGTGCTAAGTTTTGTCTCCCTCTATATATATATATATATATATATATATATATATATATATATATATATATATATATATATATATATATATATATATATAAAAACATAAAAATATTTTTCTTCTTATAGTTGTATTATTGTTTTTTTGTTATTGCATTGTTCTTTCTTCTCAAAAGAAATGTGTCAAAGGATAAAGACAGAGAACACAAAGAACACCGCCCCTCCTGGGTTTATAAAATGTGGTAAATATTCTCAAAAAATGTCATTTACTGACAGTCACACCAGTTGTGTGCACTGTCTTGGAGAGGCTCATTTGCAAGAACCCTGTACCTTCTGTCATCCCTTCAGCACCAGGGTTCTTAATGAAAGGAAAAGAAAATTTATAGATGGGGCCTTATGACTAGTTCCTTCCAAGAACAGCTAGAACAAGGTCAGACAGTTCCTAAAAATCATAAAAGGAAATCAACATTAGTTTCTGCCTCGGAACCGACGAAGAAATCAAAAGTGATGGAGCCAACGAGTTCTTGCTCCAATTCTGTTTCTTCAGTCTTGGTGCCAACTGTTTCATCGGTGCCGAGACAATCTTCTCTGTTGAGACACTCACTGAATTTGGAATCGGTTTCACCAACCTTAAGATCTCCGATTTTGGAAAGGAGGAGATCTCCACCTGATGTTCATTGTGCATACAGCTGCAGTCATAACAGATGGGTTCTCCTGCCGTCAGGCGGGTCCTCGGTCGGCCGAATTCCAAAGTCTAGGTCCGGCGTCGGTTGTCGTCGCTTCTTCCCTGACGTAAAGTGCGACAGGGTTATAAAAGAACCAGCCAACGCCATTTTCTTCAGTCTTTTTTGCCGCGTGGTGCCCGAAGCAGAAGCAGTTTTGCAAGTGCTGGTCGGCCAGCTCCTGAGATTACGAAAATTTGGAAACTGAAGTCTTCTTAAAAGCTAAGTACCCCGTTGGGGAATCTTTTCTTGCCTCAGACCGATGTCAGACAAAGTTAATAATTGTATTTCTTGTGGGAAGCAAATACCGCATAAGGATTTACATTCCCTCTGTATTCCTTGCTTAGGCCCAGACCACGACGTCTCGGTCTGTCGCTTTTGTGCTACATTCAACAAACGCACTATTAAGTGTCTGGCGGAGTTCGCCCAGCATTTTTTTGGGAAAGCATTTAACTATACTATGTCGTCGGATACTCCGACTCCGGTTTTGTCTAAAAAACGCAAAGACAAGGACCAACATTCGAGGTCCGCGGCCTCTACCGACACCACGCCAAAGCCGACTACACGTGGTCTGGTTCTCAGCGAGGCACCTACGCAGCCCCTGATTACCGACGACACATCTTTGGCGGTGTCTGCTGTACCCGAGGTCGCAGGCTCCTTGGCCCACACCCCGACTAAAGATACCGAAGCCACTCTTGGCGTTGAAACACAGAATGTGGACAGGTCCACCTCCACTCAAGGTGTCTTCAGACCTTCCTCTTCTTTCTCCATCAAGGCTTTCACCAAGTCTAAAGCAACCATGCACCCTGAGAGACCAGCTACACAGGGCCCATCTCCAGGCCCCATGCCTAAGAAACAGATGCTTAAAATGGCTGAGGATTTAATTACTCTAATCAGAGGTTCTCAGCCACCTCCGGACAAAAGGCCCAGAGTGGAGGAAGATTCCCCCTCCTCTGATCAGGGCTCCATTATTTCAGAACACTCTGATGGTCAGGAACAGTCTTACTCCCCTTTTGAAGACTCTGATGCAGAGGAGTCTATTCCTTCTGTATCCCCCCCTGAGGATTACCCATTTGGGGAAACTTTGCATACCTTAAGGGAACACTTCCACTGGGAAGGCCAGGATTATTCAGATTCCAAGAAAAGGCTCAGGGAATTTCTTTTGTTACCCCAGCACAGGCCTCTGGCTATACCTCCTGTCTTGGACATCCTAGATGATGTTTACTCGGAGGCCTGCCTTAACCCCGACTCTCTACCTCCAGCTCCAGTTAAGCCTGACAGGTACTACAGGGTTCCTGACTCACACCAATTTCTATACAAAAGCCATGCTGCTGACCTAGAAACCATCTCACAGGGGCCCAAGGGAGTTAAGGCCTCCATTGCCAAAAATCCATTGCCTTCCGAGAGAGATTCCAGATCCTTAGAAAGGTGGGGAAAAAAAGGTATATACCTCGGCTACCTTATCCATGAGGGCCTTAAACTGTCAGTTTCATATGCTAAAATACCAACAGTTTCTGTTATCTCAATTGAAAAGTAAAATGTCACAACTTGAACAACCAGACTTGAAGGAGTTGCAGGATTTGATGCATAGTGCAGAACAAGTGGGTAAACATACCTTACAATGTGGTTTTGATGCTCTAGAGGCCTCATGTAGAGCTGCTGCTACAGGCTCAGTCATACGTAGGCATGCCTGGCTCAAGGAACAAGCCTTGCCTGATCATGTCAAAGCTAAATTACTAGACGCCCCTCTTCAAAAGGATGTACTATTTGGGTCAAATGCTGAGGAAGTATTACGGAAAATGGAGGAAAAGGCTAAATCAATGCAAACTGTGAAAGAATTTCTGCAGGTTCAAACCCCACGTTTTAGTAGAAATTAGCCTTCCAAAAACTGGTCCTTTCCTGCCACAGACAGACCTCAAAGAGGCAGATACAGATGCCCCAGGGGCAGAGGACAATCACAAGGATCGTACAGAGGCAGACAATGGCAAGCTCCTACACAAAGAGGTGGTGAGGACAACTCGCAATCTTACAGAAAGCAAACCCAATGACTTTCCCCTTTGCATGCCAACCAGGTCTCAAATGGCAGCCCCCTTAGGAGGAAAGCTGGCACTATTTTCAAAAAATTGGCATGTTGTCACAAAGGACAAATGGATCCTGGACATTATAAACAGAGGCTACAAATTCCATTTCATACCCTTCCAAAATGAGAGGCATGCCAAACCTGCCACACAATCAAAGGGCAGAGGCACAAAAGCAAATTTCAGATCTTGTAAACATGAAAGCTATTCAAGAGGTACCTACACACGAACAAGGTCAAGGTTTTTATTCCAGGCTATTTCTGGTGCCAAGGAAGGGAAAAGATTGGTGACCTGTTTTGGATCTTTCCATCCTAAACACATTCCTACTCGTACCAAAATTCAAGATGCTCACTCTGCAGCAACTTCTTCCCATGCTGGGCAAGGAGTCTTGGCTGGTAACACTGGACCTCAAGAAGGCATACCTGCATGTCCCAATCAGACAAAATTGCAGAAGATACCTCAGATTTCTTGCAGGTTCAACCCATTATCAATTCTCTGCATTGCCCTTTGGCTTATCTACTGCGCCCAGAGTATTCACGAAATGCCTGGCATCAGTAATTGCCTACTGCAGACTTCAAGGGATACAAATATACCCTTATTTGGACAACTGCCTGATCCAAGCGGACAGCAAGCACATTCTTCTGAAACATTTGGCTTATGTAATAATGTTATTAAACTCTCTGGGATACACAGTCAACAAAGAGAAATCAAGGCTAATACCCTCTCAGAAGATAATTTTCCTGGGTGCCAATTTGGACACAAACACCCAGATGGCCTGCCTCCCGCCAGAGAAGCAGTGGCAACTAATTCAATATTTCAGAACACTGGCATATTGCACCAGGCTGACTGCAAGGAAAATCCTGCAGGCTCTGGGATTCATGGCATCTTGCATCTTACTAATCCCATGTGTAAAGCTGCATATGAGAAAACTACAATGGTACCTAAAAAACATACGGTCTCAACACAGCTACAGTTTGGAAACAATTATACCACTAATTCCATGTCTGCAAAAGGAATTTCTGTGGTGGGCTCAAGCATGTCAAACAAACACAGGTCTTCCATTCAGCAAGCCTCAAGCAAATCAAGTCATCAAAACAGACGCCTCGGACTACGCCTGGGGGGCGCACATGACAGACCGGTGCATTCAGGGCAAATGGTCCCAAAAAGAAAAGCACCTTCACATCAATCAAAAAGAAATGCTAGCAGTAATAAATGCTATTATAGCTTTCAAGGACCTTCTACAACCAGGTCAACTATTGATAAGAACAGACAACACCACAGTTATGTGGTACATAAACAAGCAGGGAGGAACACATTCTTACCCCCTATGCAGACTGGCCATGTCACTTTGGAACATGGCCATGGACTTACAAATGGAACTACAAGCACAGTACTTGCCAGGCAAGGAAAACACGCTGGCAGACAACCTAAGCAGGAATATGACAGATCCACACGAATGGAAGTTGCATCCAAAAGTTTTTACAGAAATAATCCAAGAATGGGGAAGGCCAGACATAGATCTCTTTGCCTCCCACAAAAATCATCAATTAACAAAATTCTGCTCAAGGATCTTCCATCCAAAGGCCTGGAGAGTGGACGCTCTCTCTTTCAGTTGGACATCAATGACAGTTTATGCCTTCCCCTCTTCCTCTGCTGCCCAAAGTCCTATTGAAGACCAGAGCAGACAGACCAAAGATGATCCTCATTGCTCCGGACTGGCCAAGGCAACACTGGTACCCACTCCTGAGGAGCCTGACGCATTCCCCACCATGGACCCTGCCTCTAATGCCTCTTCTTCTGACTCATCACAGCTTCAAAACTCTTCACAGTCAGCTAAAAACACTCAATCTAGCCGCATGGAAGATTCCTTAGCATCACAGCAGGCCCTACTCTCCAAGGAGGTGCAGGATGTCATTTTGGAGGCCAGAAGGCCATCATCTAGAAAAGCTTACTCCGCAAAATGGAAACGTTTTTGTGTCTGGAATGAGAAAAAGGGCCAAAACCCTGGAAAACTGAATTTACCTCAAATACTACAATATTTGGCTGAACTGCTAAGCAGTGGACTTTAGTTCTCCTCCATCAAAATCCATGCCTCAGCCATTTCTGCAGAATACAACACTGATCCACCTTTATTCTCTCACCCTCTATTAAGACAGTTCCTCAGAGGGGCTAAGAATTTAAGACCTCCAAGGAAACAACCAATAACTGCTTGGGATCTTAATTTCATTCTGGAAAAACTGACCTTGCCTCCTTTTGAGCCAGCTGCCTCATCAGATTTGCAATATTTGTCCTGGAAAACAGCTTTCCTTCTGGCTATCACTTCAGCTCGTAGAGTTTCAGAACTACAGGCTCTCATGGCTGTCCGGCCTTTTATCATCTTCCATCAGGACAGAGTTTCCCTACGAACCAACCCGTCCTTTATGCCTAAAGTGGTATCCAGGGTAGCTTTAAATCAGGCCATACATTTGCCCACTTTTTATCCTAATCCTCAAAACAAAGGGGAGAGATTACTACATTTCTTGGACATCCACAGACAACTGTGTTATTATTTGGACAGAACAAAGCCTTTCAGAAAATCAGAACAGCTCTTTGTGGCCTATGCGGTAGGAGTTCTAGGAAAGCCAATTTCCAAACAAGACAGTCTCAAAATGGATAGCCCACTGCATACACTTTTGCTATTATTTTCATGGCAAAACTGTACCTTCAGGCATTAGAACCCATTCCACCAGGGCCACAGCCACCTCTTCAGCCTTCCTCAGAGGAGTTCCTACCAAGGATATTTTGGAAGCAGCCACTTGGAGTTATGTACATACCTTCTCTAAGCACTACCACTTAACATTATACTCCAAATCTAGAGCAGGCTTTGCCACTGCAGTCTTGCAGGGCATTTTGGCTCCTTCTAGTTCCACCTAGTGCCTACCACGCCTTTCTTAGCTTTGGGACTCTACCCATCTGTTATGACTGCAGCTGTATGCACGATGAACATAGTACAGTTTTGTACCTACCATAAATGTAGATGTTCGAGTGCTAATATAGCTGCAGTCCAGGTTTCCCTTCCTCCTTCCCCTCTAGGGGTATTCTTTTATGGTGTATTTGCTTACAACTACTGTTTTTTGATTATATTGCATTGCATTATTACATAATTTTATGTATTGCCTTCCTTCTGGGGGCACCTGACATCTGGGGCAAGAAAAACTGAAGAAAATGGCATCGGCTGGTTCTTTTATAGCCCTGTCGCACTGACGTCAGGGAAGAAGCGACGACAACCGACGCCGGACTTAGACTTTGGAATTCGGCTGACCGAGGACCCGCCTGACGGCAGGAGAACCCATCTGTTATGACTGCAGCTGTATTAGCACTCGAACATCTACATTTATGGTAGGTACAAAACTGTACATCTGAAGTAGGAACTTCATTTGTCAGCAACCTGTGGGATACGGATCCGATCTCGGATCTGAGCCGGCAACTTCTAACATAGCATAGATCTGAGCTCCTAGCTCCTCCCCCTTACCCATAATCTTCTGCCTGCCCTAACTGACCCCAGATCTAGTTTGCCGCTCTTCAAGCAACAGCTAGGTTCAGAGCTCTTGGCGTTTTGTGAGAAAAAAAGTTTTTATATTTTTTCTTCTGAGTGACTGGTTGTGTGTGTGATAGGTTTACCCTTTCTCCTGTTACATATCTAACTTACTTGTTTTATTTTAAGTATAATTCTCCATCCCCCGCTGGTCATAGCGCGTGTGTGTGACTGGATTAGGGACCTAGGGAGTGTGCTTACTTCAATATGTCGGAGGCCCCTAAGGCAATTTTTTCGAAATGCACCGAGTGTGGTCACAAGCTTTCACCGGCTGATGGCTACACTCGGTGCGTTAGGTGCCTTGGGGTTGAAAACCTCTCTTCGGGTTGCGCAATTTGCACGGCGTTCAACCATAGGGCACTCAAGGATCGAAGGTCGAAGCTAGTTCTGGCGGGTCTTCTACCCCCAGACTCTGCTTCGGCCTCCGGTGCTTCGGTGCCCGCTACCCCCCCCGGTAGCGGTCACCCCTGCCTCCCTTCCTCTGACCGGGACTCAACCTCCCGCTTCGGCTCCGGAGGATAGGGAGGCCAGGAAAGATAAGCGGCGGGAGAAGCACCTTAAGCGGCGGGCCGAGGACTCTTCATTGGCCCCGCCCGCCAAGAGGGCTTCCCCGTCCAAGTCTTCTCTATCTCCTCCTTCTCGGACCCGATCCCCTTGTTTCTCCCCGGTTCCCGAGGAGGAGGTGATCCGGTCCCCGTCGAGGTCATCGAGGCGACACTCCAAGTCTGCCTCGGTGGCCTCGTCGAGGTCCACTTTTAGCATGTCTGATGCGGATATGGACCGGATGATGAGGAGATTCATCCAGACCCAGATGCAGATGTGAGTGCTCTTGCCTCCCTCCCCCCCCCCTCTGGGGGGGAGCTCGACCCCTTTTTTCGCTCCTATAGCTCCTTCTCCGACCCGCATTCCGGGCTCGGAGCCGACCGTGCTGGGCACGTCGGCTCCGACTATTCCCTCGAGTCTGTCGGATCCGACCTCTCGGAGCCATGGGCCGAGCTTCGGATCCGAGGGATTCGGTGAGCTTTCGGCTCCGTCCCGGTCAGAGCACACTGGTCCTTCGGATCCGACGTTCTCGGCGCCGGGTCCGTTCCCCGCTTCGGATCCGAGTGGGAGTCGGATCTCGGATCCTTCTGAGAGCGGCTCCCCCTCGGCTTTCGCTGCGGTGGAGAGGGCACTGTCGAGTGATTCCAGGCCTCCGGTCCTGGCTTTGGCTCCCTCCTGCACTCCTTCTCATCTGATCCTGGCTCCCCTCATCCGGACCTCTGGGCAGCCTGCCTCAGCGCCTTTAGGAGTTCCAGTGGAACAGGTTACAGCCCGTGAGGACTCCTCGGACAGCCCCCCGAGGAGATTCCCCACAAGGCAAAGTGCAAAAGGAGGCACATAGACTCCCCTGAGAGTCTCACAGAAGATACGGACTTGGATGAAGGGGAAGGCTCCCCGAGATCACCACCTGAGGATGTCTCCTTTGGAGACATCATGGAAATGCTCAAAATCAGAGGTGGGTGGTCTGCCCCCAAGGCTTCCTCTGACGAGTCCGTATTCCTTGAGGCGTTCAAGGCAGGACCATCTACCTCTTGGGTGTCCCCTCCACCCGACCCCCTGGTGGATCTCATATCCTCTAGGGCTTGGAAGGAACCAGACACCGTAGAGCCGATCCCCAGATGCCCAGACAAAATTTTGAGCCCCCCTGCAGAGAGATCACATTGGAGCAGAGGTCCCCCTGTGGATGCCATGTTGGTGGCTGCAGCCACTAAGAAAGAGTTGGCTCAAGAGAGCCCCACGGTTCATCCTCCGAGCAAGGAGTCTCGCGCGATGGACCATCTTGGGAAGCGGGCCTTCAGTTCAGCGACCTTCTCTATGAGGGCCTTGAACTATATGGCACACGTTATTAGGATGCAGCGGGACCTAATTAAGGAATACGCTGCTTCCCCCCCGGCGTCCATGTTGGAGGGAGACAAGGATTTGTACTCTTCCCGAATGGCCACCCTCCGCTCTATCTCTAATACCTCTCTGCGGCTATTGTCTCATGCTACAGAGGGAGACGCTAGAGCAGGCGGAGTCGGGCTTGTCATGAGGAGACAGGCCTGGCTCCGTCACTGTGACTTCTCGAAACCTTTTAAGGCATCATTCACGAATGCCCCTTTTGATGGTTCTGCACTGTTCGGCAAAACCGTTCGCGACACTCTTGTCCAGAGCGAGAAAGACGGGAAGACCTTGTCTGCCGTCTGAGTCCGCTTCTCTGTGCCCCAGAGGTCCTTTTCCAAGAACCAAAAGGGTCAGAAGAAGATGTGGTTCCGAAAATCGCATCAGTCTCAGTCTGCTCAGGACAACCAGTCCTCTCGTGGCAGAGGAGGACAGGGAGGATGCCGCCCCAGAGGCAGAGGGGGTCCGAGGAATTTTGGGTCCAGAGAACCTTTCTCTGAGAGGCCCACGCAGAACCCCTGAGGGGTTCCGACTGCTCCATTCTGGAGGCAGTCGGGGGGCATTTTTCGAAGCACCTGGCAAAATGGGAGTCCATAACAACAGATCGCTGGGTGCTTCGCATTATATCCAGAGGTTACCTAATTCCCTTCATAGCCAACCCCAGAATCAGAAGCCTTCCCGTCGTCCCACCCAGTCAAAGAAGGCGCTGCAGAAATCCAGCAGCTTCTACAAAAGAGCCATCCAGCCCGTCCCCAGATCAAGTCGGATCAGGGTTTTACTCCAGGTTCTTTCTGGTGCCAAAAAAGACGGGGGACTTGAGGTCCATCCTCGACCTCTCTTTCCTAAACCTGGTGGTACCCAAACAAAAGTTCCGAATGGTCACGTTGCAATCCGTCCTCCCCTTATTGCGGGAGGACGACTGGATGTGCTCTATAGGCCTCAAGGATGCGTGCTATCACGTTCAAGTGGACAGGCGTTCCAGGAGGTTCCTCCGCTTCCGGCTGTGAGCCATTCACTTTCAATTCAGGGTCCTCCCCTTCGGTCTCACCTCAGCCCCCAGGGTGTTCACCAAGGTCCTAGCGGTAGTAGCGGCCCACCTGAGACTCCAGGGAATTCAGGTCTTTCCATACCTGGACGACTGGCTCCTCACAGCCCCAACAAGGCATCTACTTTGCTCAGGCAGGGACTATTTTCTCGGTCTGGCTCCTCTATTAGGATTAACCATCAACATGACCAAATCCTCTCTCACCCCTACACAGATACTAGATTTTATAGGGGCAAGACTGGATTCCAGACAGATGCTTGCGTTCCTGACTCCGGATCGACTTCGGAACCTGATGTTACACGTGCAGGCCATTCTTCATCTGCAAACTCCTTCGGCGGAATTGATTCTGAGGGCCCTAGGATCTATGGCGGCTGCAATCCCTCTGCTACCATTTGCCCGGTTGAGCATGAGGATTCTACGGTGGACCCTCCAGGTACAGTGGTCCCTGTCTTGCAACCCCCTCTGTCTCACCCCGTTTCCTTAAGCAAGATTTGCAGAAAATCGCTCCTGTGGTGGCTCCAGTCTCCCAACCTCCACACGGGCCGTCCCTTCCCACTACCTCCACCAGTCGACACAGTGACCATGGACGCTTCTCGCCTGGGGTGGGGGGGGAGCATTTTTCAGGCAGAACAGTCCAAGGCACTTGGAACGACGTAGAGACCTCTTTGCATATCAACGTCCTAGAGATGAGAGCGGTGCTTTTGACGTTGCGGGCACTACACAACTCTCTTCCGGTAGGGACAATTGCGGTACAGACCGACAACATGTCGGTAGTCTGGTACATCAACAAACAAGGGGGAACCAGGTCTTACCCCCTTTGCCACGAGGCCATGAGAGTGTGGGAATGGGCGATTTCCACCAACCGCTTTCTCAACGCACATTCTGGGAAGGTCCAACATTTTAGCGGACAGGCTCAGTCGTACTATCCTGACTCCCTACGAGTGGTCTCTCAACCACCGAGTGGCAGAGCAAGTATTTGCCCGATGGGGGCGACCTTGTTGCGATCTTTTTGCCTCTCCTTCAAACACGAAATGCAACGATTACTTCGCTCTGATCCCCCCCTCCAGGGAAGTCCCCGAGAGACTCTCTAGTTCATGCTTGGCCTCCCGGTCTGCTTTATGCTTACCCTCCTCTACCCCTGATGTTGAAATTGTTACAGAAAGCCAGGCAGCTGGGGAGCAGAATGATCCTCATTGCCCCATTCTGGCCTCGTCAGACGTGGTTCCCTTAACTATGGTCTCACCTAGTGTATCCACCATGGATTCTGGATCCCATTCCGGATCTCATCTCGCATCCTCTCGGTCTTCCAACTCTGAACCTGATCAACCTCAAGCTGACTGCTTGGTTGCTCCAGTTCCACTCCTCATAAGGACTCCCGGGATCTCATCACCAGTTAAAGCCATTCTTGTAGCAGCTCATAAGCCTTCCACCAGGAAGGTTTATCGGAGTAAATGGAAACGCTTCACCATTTGGGCAAAACACTGTCGTTTAGACCCGTTCACAGCCCCGATATCATCGATTCTAGATTTTCTAACCTCTCTCTTTCACCAGGGGGCTAGTTCTTCCACAGTCAAGGTACAGCTGGCAGCAATCTCATACTATCATGTGGGGCAAGAGTCTGGTTTTATTATCACTTCCAAACTGTGTAAGACCTTCCTCAAGGGTACCTTCCTCCTTAGACCTCCAGTTAAAGAGGTGGTACCCCCATGAGATTTATCCTTAGTCTTGCAGTCCTTGACTGGTCCCCCATTCGAACCGGCTGCCACGGTTGATCTCAAATTTCTCTCTTGGAAGACCGCCTTTTTGGTGGCCATAACTTCAGCCAAAAGGGTATCGGAATTATAAGCCCTTTGCGTCAAACCACCATATTTGGTTTTTCACCCGGATAGGGTTTACCTCAGAATCAACCCGTCCTTTCTACCTAAGGTATCTTCAGAGGCGAACATCAATCAATCCATCAATCTCCCAGTGTTCTTCCCCAACTTTCATAACAAAGGAGAGTACAAGCTTCATTCCTTGGACGTACACAGACAATTACGTTTTTATATCCACAGAACTGCTGGTCATAGGCAATCCGATCAGTTGTTTATCTCCTTTGCCAAAAGTAATTTCAGAAAATCAGTTTCGAAGGTTTCTCTCTCTAGATGGATCTCGAGTTGTATTCTGTTAGCATATCAGAGTTCAGGAAGGCCTGCACCTCAAGGAGTCCGTGCTCATTCTACTAGGGCCGTTGCCACTTCTGCAGCCTTTCAGGCTAGGGTTCCACTGGATGACATTTGTTCCGCAGCCACTTGGGCTTCATCTCACACCTTTATCAGCCATTATAAGATAGATGTTATTTCCTGAGGTAGAGCGTCCTTTGGCTCTGCGGTGCTCCGGAATATCCTTCCATGAAGGCCACCCAAGACTTAGGTAGCTGGGGACTCTGTCCCACAGGTTGCTGTCAAATGAAGTTCCTACTTCAGATTAAGAAGTTATGTACTCACCATAACGTTCCATCTGAGTAGGTATCTTCATTTGTCTGCAACCATCCCCCCCTCCTTCCCCCTGACTGATTGGATCGCTCTTGTGTTATTAGCATATGTTCCCATTGGGACACCTGTTATCTGTTGTGCTATGGGGCAAACTTGATCTGAGGTCAGTTAGGGCAGGCAGGGGATTATGGGTAAGGGGGAGGAGCTAGGAGTTCGGATCTATGCTATGTTAGAAGTTGCCGGCTCGGATCCGAGATCGGATCCGTATCCCACAGGTTGCAGACAAATGAAGATACCTACTCAGATGGAACGTTATGGTGAGTACATAACTTCTTATTTCCTCCAGGCCACTTTCTGATTAGGATGTAGAGTGGGTGGTGAAGAGGCTGCTCTGTGACCTGGCACTGGCAAAAATTTTAGCTCTTCCAGAACCAAAGGCTTCGGAGCCGTCCCATCTTCAATCTACTGTTCCTCCTCCAACTGCTTCACTCTGAGTCTAATGTTTTGGGTCCTTTAGTGCTGGAACCTTCGAATCTGAGAATTCTTCCTGTTTCCTCAGAACTGATAACTCTAACCTCATCGGCTCAATCTGGAACCAAGGGGTCTGGGAGCCGATGCTCTTCGGTCGACTCCGAGAGGGATAGTCACCCCGTTTTTTCTTTGGAACAGACTCTCCCTCTTGGTGCTTCGGCTCGTGTGAGCTCGGCTCCCACGTCTGCTTCCGAGCCTGCCTCTCCTGCTCAGAGTTGACTTTCCATTTTCTCGGAGTGGAGGTCTTCTTCGGAGTGAGTTGGTAAGGCTTTTTAGGTGATAGAGAAAGCTTTGTCTAGTGCTAAAGCCCTGTCATCTGACCTGATGTCCCTCCAGCAACCAGCAGCAACCTCTTCTCCCCTGCCTGCCCCTAAGCATAGGGAACCAGAGCCCCAAGGAGCCTCCATTGGAGGTGTCCCCTCTTCCGAGACCTCCCCAGATTACCCCACTGGAGAGGTTCCTCGGAAGAGACTTTGTAAGAGGAAGCACATTGACTCACCCAAGTCTGTCACTTCTGACACTGATTTGGATAAGTCAGAATGGTCCCCAAGATCTCCCTCTGAGAATGTCTCTTTTGTGGACATCCTTGAAATCCTTAGCGGGGTGATTGGAAGACCTCTAACCCAACTGAGGATGAAACAGTGTACCTTGAGGATTTTGGTTCCCGGCCTTCCACCTCCTGGATGACACCACCATATGACCAACTGTTAGGGATCATGTCTCGGAAAGCTTGGACCTTTCCGGACACAGTGGAGCCTGTCTCGAGGAGGCCAATCAAATTTATCACTGCTCCAGAAGACAAATAATTTCTAACTAAGGGGAGTACCTGTGGATGCTATGGTGGTACCAGCAGCCACTGAGGAGTAGTTATCAGAGACATCCTCAAATATCCATCCTCCTAATAAAGAGTCTAGGATGATGGATAGGTATGGAAAGCGTACCTTTTCTTTAGCGGCCTTTACCTTACAATTGCTGAATTACCTGTCCCATTTTATTAGGCTTCAAAGGGATCTCCTAAAGGAGTTGGGAGATAACCTTCAGGGTTCCGTAGCTTCGGGATCCACTGGCAAAGGTATCTGCGCAGCTCTCCACTTTTTCCTCTATTGCTAACTCCTCCATGAGTCTGATTTCCTATGCAGCTGATGGAGCGAGCAGGGCGGCCGCAGCAGGGATCTCTGTTAGGAGACACTCCTGGATGCGTCTATGCAATTTTACAGAATCCTTCAAGTCTTCCTTTACCAACGTCTCTTTTGATGGTTCTTCTCTTTTTGGACCACAGGTAAGAGAGACTTAGACCAGGTGCAAGCAGGAAGGGAAAACCTTATCTGCTGTCTGAGTCCGTTTCTCCCTTCCTTCTAGACCTTATCCCAAGGGTCAAACAGGAGGGAAAATGTGGTTTCGTAAATCCCAAAAGGTTTCCCTCAAGCACAAGGTCAGCCTTCCCCTAGAGGCAGAGGGAGAGGCTGTAATGTAAGGTGCTGCGCTCATGGCAGAGGGGGTCTGCAACACCAGGGTGATAGAGATGCTTTGTCTGACCATCCCTTTCATCACCCCTGAGGGGTTGCCCAACTGTCTGTCTCTGGAGGCAGTCGGAGGTCGAATCACATTGTACCCAAGCGCCTGGCTACAAATTTCCCAAGATCGATGGGTGCTACAATATATAGTTTCCAAAGGTTACCTGATTTCTTTTGTTTCTGCTCCCCCTACAAGTCGGTCTTTACCAGATGTACCACCCAACCAAATAGACTGTGCAACATCAGAGGTCATTTTGTTGCTTCAAAAAAGAGTCATCCAAGAAGTCACCACAGAGCAAATAGGATCCGGAACTTAGGATTTTTTTTAGTTCCAAAAAAGACCGGGGACTGGAGATAAATTCTAGATCTCAGCAAGCTAAACAAGTCTGTAAAAAAATCGAAGTTCGGTATGATCACTCTGCAGTCAATTTTTCTGTTTATCGGAAAAGACAATTGGATTTGCTCCATAGATCTTCAGGACGCATACTACCATATCAAAATGGACAGGCACTCCAGAAGACATCTACGCTTTCGGCTAGGAGCCAGTCATTTTCAGTTTCGAACCCTGCCCTTTGGCCTCACTACAGCCCCCAGAGTGTTCACCAAATGTATGGCGGTGGTCACAGCTCACCTGAGACATCAGGGATTCCAGGTGTTTCCGTACTTAGACAACTGGCTCTCCACTGCTACCCCCAAGCACCAACTAATCCGAGCCAGGGACAAGACTCTATCCTTGTGCGCCAGATTAGGAGTTACAGTAAATCTAAAATAATACACCTTATTTCCATCGCAGTGCATTGTCTTCTTAGGCTCAGACATAGACTCAACCACCATGACTGCAAAACTGACTCCAGAAAGGACAGAATCATTGCACAACCAAGTCAGATTCTTGCTGAACAAAGACGAAGTACAGGCCAGGATAGTTCTTCAAGTTCTAGGGACTGTGGCATCCACCATTCTTTTAGTTCCCTTAGCCCTTCTACACATGAGAGTACATCAGTGGCTATTTGCCCAGTGGTCAATGCAGGATCTACCCTTGTCCCACCAAATACTCATTACAAACTCCTGCAAGAAGGATCTAACATGGTGGTTACATACAGATCAGCTTTATCTAGGTCGTCCCCTTGTTCTTCCTCAACAAAATGCAGTCTTGACCACAGACGCTTTCCAGATAGGGTGGGGGAGGGGCATTATCTGGGAATGACTGTCCAAGGTATCTGGCAGGATCACGAGAACCACTTGCACATAAATGTTCTGGAGATGAGCTTTGCTATATGCGTTGCAAGCACTTAACAGTTCTTTTCCCACCGGGGCAGTTCTGATTCAATCAGACAACATGTCTATAGTGTGGTACATAAACAAGCAAGGAGGAAGCAAGTCTTACCCACTTTGTTGAGAGGCACAAAGAGTATGGAAATGGGTGATGGACACTAACTGCTGTCTGGTAGCAACGCACATTCCTGGGAAGTCCAATGTGATAGACAAACTGAGTCGAGCAATTAGGATGCCTCACGAGTGGTCCCTGAAAACAGAAGCTGCAGAAGAGATTTTCTGCAAATGGGGCCACCCTTGCTGTGACCTATTCGCCACGTACATGAATGCCAAATGCAGCAACTACTTTTGTCCTCATTCCCCATCCGGGGATGTCACCCAGGGACGCTGTGGTCCACAATTGGCCTCCGGGACTATGCTTTTCCACCCTTTCCTCTCATACCAAAAGTGATTCAGAAAGCAAAACTGTTGGAGTACCCTGATCCTCATTGCTCCTTACTGGCCTCACCAAGTCTGGTTCCCCTTCCTGTGGCCCTATCTCTTGGAGGAACCATGGATTCTGGAATCATCTCCAGACCTTCTGATTCACCAGTCAGGACAGTTCCATCCTACCATCCAAACCCTGAAATTGACAGCATGGCTGCTTCCGTTCCAAGAATAGCCAGGTGTATATCCCTTTCTCCTACCGTTAAACACATTCTCATATCTTCCCACAAACCTTCCACTAGGAAATTATATTCCAGCAATTGGAAAAGGTTTTCCATTTGGGCAGCTAAACAAGGCATGGAGCCCTACTCAGCCCCCTCCCCCAGAGAGTCTATCCTGTCCTTCCTTGCATCTATTTTTCAAGAAGGAACTGCAGCTGCTGCCATTAGAGTTCAGTTGGCTGCCATCTCAAATTATCATTTTGGGAACATGGGAAATTCTGTTATGTCCCACTCTTTATGTAAAACCTTTTTGAAAGGAGTCCTCCTTCTCAGACCTCCAATCAGGCAACCTCCGGAGTCCTGGGACTTAAACCTAGTTCTGACCTCATTGATTTCTCCACCATTCGAACTGTCTTCTTCATCCAGCTTGAAATTGATGTCTTGGAGGACATTGTTCTTAGTAGCTGTAACATCTGCTAGGAGTGTTTCAGAATTGCAAGCTCTGACCATTCGACCTCCATACATTATATTCCATAAGGACAGTCTCTCCCTAAGAACTAACCCTTCTTTCCTCCCTAAGGTATGCTCAGAACATAGTCTAAACGCAGCTATCGAATGTACCAGTATTCTTCCAAAATTACAGTAATAAATCAGAATACAGATCAATTAGATGTTGATAGAATTCTCCGATTTTACATGCATAGGACTAAAGATTTTAGGAAATCGGATCAATTGTTTGTTTCCTTCTCAGAGAAAAACAAAGGCTTGTCCATTTCCAAGGTGACTCTGTCTAAATGGCTTTCCGACTGCATCTCATTTGCTTACAAAAATGCTGGGAAACAACTACCTGCTAAAGTAAAAGGCCATTCAACTATAGCAGTATCAGCTTCATGTGCCTTCAAATCAAAACTCCCAATTGATACCATTTGTGCAGCAACTACTTGGGCAAGACCTCATACCTTTGTCACTCATTACAAGTTGGATTTTGCTTCCTGAGACAGGTCATCCTTTGGGTCCACTGTACTGAAGAGTCTCTTTGCTTGAGCCACCCGGGATAAAGGTGCTGGGGACACTGTCCCATCCAGCAAGAATTACAGCGAGATAGGACTACATAACATTAAGAAGTTATATACTTACCATAACGTTCCATGTTTGTTTTCCATCTCGCCTACATTCTTGCGTCCCACCCTCCTTCCCCCTTCCTGTATCCTGGAGGAACTGGTGGACTGTCTATTATGCTGTCTGACCTCCACATAGCATGGATAGTAAAACAAAGTCCTTTTGTTTGTATGTACATAGTTATTGTAATTACTATTGTGTATTTAGTTACTTTCTTGCAAACAAGATCTGGGGAGATGCCGTGGTGCACCATGGGATAGGGGATAGCCTCGAGCCAGTAAAAACTCTCGAGCTTTAGTATTGGCCGAGTCGGAGCTGAGGATTGGCTCCGAACCCTTCCAGTAAGAATGTACGCGAGATGGGCTACAAACATGGAATGTTATGGTAAGTACATAACTTCTTATTTCTTTCCATCTGTCCAGAAATGTATCACAAGCCAACGATTTTTTTCCAGCCTTCTCATTGAAACTTCTCATTGCTTCTTTAGCATCCAACCAAATCACCTCTTAAGCATTCAACAGAATCACCTTTCATCACTCGTGAAACATTGCTCCTGTGGCTGTTACTGTTATAACAAATATTTTCTTTGACAGTACACATGGTTACCATTTTTCTGTCATCTTTGAATGTTAAGACCTTTGCAGTATGTGGTTTAGTTAATTTCTGTTGAATAACTTTTCTAATCACAAAGAAAACCTTTAATGACAATATGTAGAGTTTATATGGGAGACTGGCAATCTTTTCAAGCACTATGATGCTTCCACCTCCATTGACTTCTCTCTGAATATCTTTTCTTGTAATAAACGCCTTACATAACTGTATGTCAAATACTCCATTAGTTGGGTCAGTTATATCTGGCATATATTCTTCCTGATTGATTAATAAGGCAGAAAGGTCAATGGGTTGAGAGTCTTGTCTTTATACAGGTTA
Organism: Protopterus annectens; assembly: GCF_019279795.1. Taxonomy (NCBI): domain Eukaryota; kingdom Metazoa; phylum Chordata; order Ceratodontiformes; family Protopteridae; genus Protopterus; species Protopterus annectens. The sequence continues at coordinate 1,913,770,291 of NC_056725.1, forward strand.
TATTTTTATACAGTTTAAACTGAAGAGTATGTGTTAAGCGATGGTGTGTAAACAATGTTTACTTGAAAACAGCTTGTGTCCTTTGAGGAATGTTCCAAAATAGTTCAACAAGCAGCAAATAAACCTCAAGAGTCTTCTTTACCTCATTTTGCACTCCTGCATTTAACTGTGTAGAATGGGAAGACTAATCTTTGCTGGTAGTGACGCATGTCTTTTACATTAAAATGTAAAGAAATTGAAGCTTCTGATAATGAATGGGATACAGTAGATGTTCTTCATGTTTCACTGTTACAGTCATTATATTTGGGGTAATCTGCTGGCAGGTTGCCCTCAGTCGGCTTGAATATCAAAGTCTTGGGTCCTGCGTCGGTTGCTGTCTCCTCTTCCATGACGTCCGGTCGTCAGGGGTATAAAACATGCAGCCGACGCCATTTTCTTCAGTCTTTCTTGCTGCGCAGTGCCAGAAGCAGTTCACAAGTGCCGGTCGGCCGACTCCTGAAATTTTCGCATTCCAGTTTCAAAACTGAAGTCTTCAATTAAAGCTAAGTACCCCATTGGGGAAACTTTTTCTTGCTCCTTACCGATGTCAGTAAAAATTAATAATTGCATTACTTGTGGGAAGCAAATACCTCATAAGGATATTCATTTGTACTGTATTCCTTTCCTAGGCCCAGGTTATAACGTGCCTTGCTGTCGGTTTTGTGCTAGATTTAACCAATGCTCTATTAAGCGTCGGTATATCTTTGCTTCAAAATATTTTGGAAACAGATTTAATTACTCTGAAATGTCGTCGAATATCAGTCCGACTACCGGAGTTCAAAAAAACGCAGAGAAAAGGACAGAGAGAGAGCGTCGAGGTCCAAAACCGACAAAGCTTCTCCTAAGCCAGTTCGCTGGTACTCAGTGAGGTGCTTTCGCAGCCCCTGATACCCGCTACTTTCGAGTCGCAGGCCTCTACCGAGACTCATGTGGAGTCCGGCATGCCGTGAGATTCTCAGAGTATTGTACCCGTGGATGTGTCTCTCTCGGATGGGTTTTTGTGCCGCTGAGCAGGCATCGGCTTCTGAGGGTGTTTTCAGGCCTCAGCATTTCTATATAAAACCAATGCCAGCTTCAAAAACAAAGACAAAAGCAACTTCTAAGGATAAAAATCCGACACATGAGCCACGTGCTCAGGCCTCTATGCCTAAAAAACAGATGATCAAAACGGATGAAGACTTAATTACCTTGATCAGAGGTTCCCAACCCCCCCCCCCCCCCCCCAATAAGAGGCCTAGGCAAGACACTGATTGTGAATCTTCAGATCAGGTTTCTATTTCTTCTGATCAGGAATTTTCTATACCACCCTGTGAGGATTCAGATGCAGAGGAATCCATCCCATCTGCATCTCCACCTGAAGATTATTCTTTTGGAGAAACCTTGCATACTTTAAGGGAACATTTTCATTGGGAGAGTCAGGATTTCTCAGAATCAAAAAAGAGGCTTAGGGATTTCCTCCTTCTTCCACAGCATAGGCCTTTGGCTATACCTTCTGTATTAGACATTGTTGATGTGTTTTCGGAATCAAGCATGGCTCCAGATTCCCTACCTCCGGCTCCTAGTAAGCCAGACAGATATTACAGGGTTCCTGACAACCCACAAATTTTTATTAAAAAATCCTGCTGCTGACCCTGAAACTATTTCACAGGGTCCCAAAGGTGTAAAGGCCTCAACAGCTAAGAATCCTACCCCCTCTGATAGAGATTCCAGGGCGCTGTATAGATGGGGAAAGAAGGTTTATACGTCTGCATCCTTGGCAATTAGGGCCTTAAACTGCCAGTTTCATATGCTTAAATATCAACAGAATGTTATGGGCTTACTGAAACAGAAAATGATGTTGATTTCTGATTGTGTGGAAAATAGAGTTACAGGATTTATTGCATTCAGCAGAACAGGTTGGAAAACATACTTTGCAATGTGGTTTTGATTCCTTGGAGGCCTCCTGCAGGGCCGCAGTTACTAAATCTGCGATTAGAAGGCATGCCTGGCTCAAGGAGCAAAATCTGCCTGATCATGTTAAAGCTAAATTGTTGGATGCACCTTTACAGCATGATACTCTGGTAGTAAGGCAGAAGAGGTTTTAAAGAAAATGGAAGACAAAGCTAAGTCTATGCAAACTGTAAAAGATTTCTTACAAGTGCAGCCACCAAGATTCAGTAGACACTGGCCTACAAAAAATTGGTCCTTTCCTGTGTCTGACAGAGCCTCACGGGGCAAATCCAGGCACTCAAAAGGCTCTAGATACCAATCACAGAGTTCTTACAGGTCAAAGCAATAGGGTGCCTCTACCTCCAAATCTGGAGGAAACAAAGCACAACCCTACAGTAAGCAGTCTCAATGACTTCCCTCTGCCATCACCAAGCACTTATCTTTTGGCAGCCCCCTTAGGGGGAAAATTAGCACTTCATGCTCAAAATTGGCAGTTAACCCAGGACAAGTGGGTATTAAACATAGTATCCCAGGGATACAGATCTCATTTCCATATCTTGCCAATTCCAAACGGTTGGCCAGATCTGCCACAAAATCAATGGGCAGAGGCCCAGAAACAAGTTATGTCCCTCATGGATATGGGGGGCTATTCAACCAGAACAGGAAAAAGTGCAAGGGTTTTACTCAAGACTGTTCCTGGTACCCAGAAAAGACCATGCCTGGTTCCCAATACTGGATTTATCTGTTTTGAACACATTCTTGGACATCCCAAAATTCAAAATGCTGACTTCGCAACAGCTTCTGCCCATACTGGGCAAGAACGCTTGGTTAGTGACTCTAGACTTAAGAGGCATACCTGCATATCCCAATAAGGGAATCGTGCAGACGATACCTCCGCTTCAAGGCTGGTTTTATGCCTTACCAATTCTCTGCACTGCCCTTTGACTTATCTACTGCGCCCAGGGTCTTTACAAAGTGCCTGGCACCAGTAATTGCATTTTTCAGACAAAGAAGCATACAAATCTATCCTTACTTGGACGACTGTCTCATTCAAGCAGAAAACAAGGACATTCTTCTTCAACATCTGGCGTTTGTAAAAAGGCTTCTAACATGCCTAGGGTACACAAACGAAAAGAAATCACAACTGGTACCCTCTCAAAAGATTGCATTCCTGGGTGCTAGCTTGAATACAACTGCCCAGATGGCTTACCTTACACCAGACAAGCAAAGCCAACTGACTATTTACTTCAAACAGATGGCAACAAAAACCCAGTTATTTGCAAGACAAATTCTGCAGGCTTTGGGGTTCATGGCATCCTGCATTCTGCTAATTCCATACGCAAGACTGAATATGATGAAACTACAGTGGTATTTAAAAAGTTTATGGAGTCAACATTGTCACAATCTGGAAACGATGATTCCTCTCATTCCCTGCCTACAACAGGAGTTTCTTTGGTGGGCAGAGACATGTCACCAGAACAGGGGATGGTCTTTCACTCTACCTCCTGCCACCCAAACCCTAACTACAGACGCATCAGACTATGCTTGGGGGCCCACCTGGTGGAGAGATGCATTCAGGGCATATGGAGCCCAAAACAAATGCATCTGCATATCAACGCGAAAGAGATGTTAGCTGTTCAGAATGCCCTGACAGCCTTCAAGGACTTGCTTCATCCAGGACAACTACTGATAAAGACGGACAATACCACAGTTATGTGGTACATAAACAAGCAGGGGGGTACACATTCCTACCTTCTTTGTAGACTAGCCATGGCATTGTGGGACACAGCCTTGACTTACCAAGTACATCTTCAAGCTCAATTCTTGCCAGGAAAACAAAATGCTCTGGCAGACGACCTAAGCAGAAATCTTATGGACCCTCACGAGTGGAAACTGGATCCACAAGTCTTCAGCATGATAACAGAGAAATGGGAGAATCCAGACATAGATCTATTTGCCTCTCCCCAAAATTATCTACTGGACAAATTCTGCACAGGGACTTATCACAGACAAGCATGGAAAGTGGATGCCCTATCCTTCAGTTGGAAAAACATATCAGTCCACGCCTTTCCTCCTCTGCCTCTTCTTCCCAAGCTCTTGCTAAAGGTCAGACAGGAAAAACCAAAAATGATCCTAATTGCCCCGGACTGGCCTCTACAGCACTGGTACCCAATTCTAAGGAATATGTCTCAACTCCCTCCTTGGTACTTGCCTCATATACCTCATCTACTGTCTCAGCAGAGCAATCAAATTCTGCACAATCAGCTCCAAACTCTGAACCTGGCAGCATGGCTGATCATGTAATTATTCAAACAACACCTCTAAGTAAATCTGTGATTGATGTCGTTTTGGAAGCCAGAAGGCCTAGTACTAGAAAATCTTATGCTGATAAATGGAAGAGATTCTGTCCTTGGAACCAAGCACAAGGGATGGACACAGGAAAGCCAAATATTCCTCAGATTTTACAATACTTGACTGAGATGCTTGACAAGGGCCTATCTTTTTCATCAAAAAAATCCATGCCTCTGCCATCTCGGCTCATTACAACACAGATCCTCCCATTTTTTCTCATCCTCTGCTAAAACAGTATCTTAGAGGGGCCAAAAATTTAAGGCCTGCCAGAAGATCACCAACTCCTGCATGGGACCTCAATTTTGTATTGGAAAAGCTCACCCTGCCTCCATTTGAACCAGCAACTACTGCGGATATAAAGTTTTTATCTTGGAAAACAGATTTCCTTCTGGCGATCACTTCAGCAAGAAGGGTTTCAGAACTACAGGCCCTCATGGCTGTGGAGCCTTTTATTACATTTTACCCGGACAGGGTGTCCCTCAGGACCAATCCTTCCTTTATGCCTAAGGTGGTATCCAGTGTGGCTCTTAACCAAACTATTCACCTGCCAACTTTTTACCCAAATCCACAGAACAAGGGGGAGCAGATTCTACATTCCTTGGATGTACACAGACAACTAAGATTCTACTTAAACAGGACCAAATCTCTAAGAAAGTCTGAGCAGCTACTGGTGGCATTTGCTGCAGCATCAGAGGGGAAGGCTATTTCAAAGCAGACTATTTCAAAGTGGATAAGCCACTGCATTCGTTTCTGCTATTTGCATCATGGTAAACCGGTGCCCAAGGGAATCAGGTCACATTCCACCAGGGCTGCATCTACCTCAGCAGTTTTTCTCAGAGGGGTGCCAACCAAAGACATTCTAGAAGCTGCTACTTGGAGCTCTGTTCATACTTTTACAAAGCATTATCATTTGCCTCTCTTTAAGTCCAGGGCAGGCTTTGCCACTGCAGTTCTGCAGGGCCTTATAGCCGCTCCTAATGCTATTTAGTTCCAGCCATCCATCCATAGCTTTGTGATTCTACCCAAATGTAATGACTGCAACAGTGAAACACGAAGAACATAGTACATTTGTGTACATTTACCATAAATGTAGATATTCGAGTGTATTCACTGTTGCAGTCCAGTTTACCCACCAGCCATCCCCCTTTTTTCTAGAACTTCTCTTTCCTTCACTATATTCTGCAGCCTTTGTGGTGAATTTGCTTTTAGATGAAGGTAAAGTTTATGTTGTTACAATTGCATTTATATATATTTTTGCTCCCCATTTGGGGGGGGGGCCTGACATCAGGGGGAAGAAAAACTGAAGAAAATGCCGTCGGCTGCATGTTTTATGTTTTATATCCCTGACGACCTGACGTCATGGAAGAGGAGACCGCAACTGACGCAGGACCCAAGACTTTGATATTCAGGCTGACTGAGGGCAACTTGCCAGCAGATTACCCCAAATGTAATGACTGCAACAGTGAATACACTCTAACATCTATATTTATGGTAAGTGTACACAACTGTACTTTTTAATCTTCTGATTTGTGATCGGCATTGCACATTACAGATGGGCACTAGCAGAATTTTAAGACAAAGATCCTAGGGGAAAAAATTATAAAAAAGTATTGAGTTATAGAGAAGCGTTGTGGCAGTTATTCACAGACGCAACAACATATCCTGGTTTAAATGACAGTATATCAGTAAAAGCAATTATTGATATGTAGACAGGATATTGCTTAAATAAGGGAGGCATCATATATACATTATATAAATATTTATTGTATTGCAAGTTTTATGTTTTTAGAGATTAATATATTATTTATTATTTAGAATATATGATTCATATTGTATTTTGTTATATATTATGATCGCATAGGCAAGGCACTTTTGAGTGAGAGATGTTTATAATCAGTGATGCATTTTCAGTTTTAATATAAGGTTATATATATTTTTTTTAGTATATAATTTTTGTACTTATATTATTCAAGAAATGTAATGTGTAGTGGTATGGAATTTATTGTATAAGAAGTTATATTTTTTTTAGAAATTACAGCATTGGTATTAAACAACGGAAGTTCTGTTGTATGAGTAGAGGAGCTCTCTGATTATGTAGCCCAGGCCGGTATGACCCTGACCCTGAGCAGCATCTTACCCTCACCAAGAATGATGCCACAGTACAAAGACAAAATGATCAGTTTTAACAATTGGCTTAATTACTGGTGTCATTCAAAGGGGATCCAATGTCTGTCTGCTTGGGATGACATGCTTGACAAGCCACGCTGCTTCGCAAGGGATGGCTTGCACCTGTCACCCCTGGGCTTCCGGATATTGGCCAAGGCTCTTGCCACCCCCATAGTGCCTTTTTAGGCAAGGCTCAAATGACAAACCTACCTCCCTAGAAAACACAAGTGGAAAAAACTAAGGGTAATGCTGTTCAATGCCAGAAGTCTAAACCTCAAGATGCACAGCCTCGAAGCCCTCCTCAGTATGGAGAACATCGATGTCTGTGCAGTGACTGAAACCTGGTTCAAGGCTCCTGAGAGCACCCCAGCACTATCTGGTTTTACCTCATATCATGCTTTCCGGCCCCAAAACTTGGACCGAACCACAAAAGGAGGGGGAGTATCCATATTAATCAAAGATACCCACACCTCCAGGTTAGTGGCAATGCACGAAGCATCAGAGACCATCCAGGTGCAACTAACCATAGGCAAAACTGCCTTACAGTTTGTAGCATGCTACAGACCACCCTCTCAAACTCTGGAACCCCACACAGCCTTCCTGAAGACACTGGAGAGTATGAATGTCTCTCCTAATACCATCATTTTGGGAGACTTCAACTACCCAAACATAGACTGGGAACATTACTCAAGTCCAAACACCCTAGCCCAAAGGTTCCTAGAATTCATAAGCTCAAATGCAATGGAACAACTAGTCGCTATTCCCACAAGAGGAGACAATATACTAGACGTGATCATCACAAACATGGGGACAAAATGCTCCACACCGGAAGTATATCCCTCTTTGGTAAGATCTGACCATAAATTAATCTCACTGGAAATCCACATCCCGCCCCCACCCCCTGCACAAAAGACCACAGTGAAGAACTTCTCAAAAGCCAACTTCACACTTCTTAAGACTGAAGTGGTATCTTTCAAGGCCCCTGGGCCAGTGGAAACCACAACCCACACTGCTGAATCCTTTGCAAATGCCTTCTATGGGCACCTTCAAGAATGCATGGATCATGCAATCCCAATTAAAACCAAGACCCATTCCCCCAAAGGCAGGTGCCCGGTCTGGTGGACCCCAGCCATAAACAAACTCTACAACAGGAGGAGGAAGCTACTACATGACAGAGCAAAATCCCTAAAAGGGAAGGCATTTCTGATCAGTACTAGCAAAAAACTATGATCACTCATAAAATCATCCAAGGCCAACTTTGAGAGAAAAATCGCAAAAGACAATCACAAGGCCTTCTTTAGCTATGTTAGAAACCTGGGTGGAAACTCCTAGATATGCTCAGAGTTAGTCCAAAATGACACAAAATACACTGAACCCACTGACATTGCCAACATTCTGGCAGACAGGTTCATTGCAAATTTCTCCTCCCCCCCCAAAAGGAGAAATAACTATCCCAGCAGAGTGTAGCCTCCCTAACATCTCAGATGCCCAGGTGAGAGCCGCCCTCTCTAAAGCTAAAAACACAGCATCAATGTGACCGGATGGTGTCCCGGGCTGTGTGCTACATGAACTCCAAGAGGAACTAAACCCACACATAAGGCTGCTGTTTAATCTTAGCCTTACTACAGGATACGTACCCAAAGAGTGGCGTACGGCAACAGTGGTCCCACTTCACAAAGGCGGTGCTTCTACTGACCCTGGAAATTACCACCCCATAAGCTTGACGAGCCTGGTCTGCAAAGCTATGGAGAGGGGCATTATGGAACTCATAAACAAAGACATTGAGGACCTACAGACATTGGATCCTACCCAATTTGGCTTTGTCAAGGGCAGATCCTGCCTTTTGAACTTGGTCGACTTTTTTGAAACCATCACTAAGGCCATTGATGAGGGTAAGGCAGTTCACAAAGCCTACCTTGATCTTGCAAAAGCCTTTGACACAATACCCCACTCGGGCATCATAGACAAACTCACCAGCTTAAATGTAAACCCATATATCACAAGATGGGTTGCAAACTGGCTCAAGGACAGAACCCACAGGGTCAGAGTTGCTGGAGCTATGTCAGACTCTAAGCCAGTCACAAGCAGTGTCCCACAGGGCTCAGTCCTGGGACCCCTCTTGTTTGGCATTTATTTTTCCGAGGTACAGGCAAACATAGGAGGATTGTGGCTGACAAAGTTTGCAGATGACTGCAAACTGGGCGCCATAATTGATACTCCAGCGGACACAAACATCCTTCAGAGAGGCCTCATAGAAACGGATAATTGGTGCCAGAGCCATGGCCTTAAGCTGAACGCCAAAAAATGTATAGTCATACCCTTTGGGAAAAACAAGGTACCGACAAATTACCACATAGGTGGTAATCCATTAAGTACGGAAGAGGTAATCGGGGACCTAGGGACCCAGGTTGACAGTAACCTCTCATTTGACACTCACATTGCCAAAGTGGTTAGGAAAACCTTCTATAGTGCTCACCTTATCATGAAGGGTTTCACATCTAGATCAAGAGAGGTCATTGTGCCCCTGTACTCTTCTCTTATCAGGCCAATGAATTGAGTACAATGCCCCATTTGGGATGTATCTCACCCGACATCTGCAGCAGCTGGAAAGACCCCAAAAGTTCCTCACCAAGAGGATAAAGGGTCTTAAACATATGTCATATGCTGCCCGACTGAAAAAACTCCAACTCTATTCAGTCGCATACCGCCTACTCAGAGGTGATCTGTGCCTGACGTACAAGGCCATGTCCAATCCGGAATTAATGGACATGCTCCACCTCAGTAAATCCAAATCCATCAGAGCTACGAGAGCAAGAGACTTAAACCTCAACACAGAAATAAATAGGACGTGCTGGAGGGACAGATTCATAACCCAGAGGCTCCCTACACTCTGGAACAGAGTCCCAGTCCATGTTAGGCAGAGCCCCTCACTGACTCTATTCAAGAGAAATCTTGACGGGTGGATGGGAGATCGTAGGTTTACCCCGGGGGTCATCTCTGTGTCACTGCTAGACAGAGGCACAGTAAACTACACCCTAAAAGGGCGTAGTATTCTCATCCTAAGGAGTGGTGAAAGCCACACACACTCTGGCTAGGCTTATAAATGCCCTAGGGCAGATAGCCTAGTACGAACCTATGAACCTATTAGGGCATGTTACTTTAAGTAGCGGTTTGTTACGCTACTTTGTTTTTAAAATTTTGGCGCCACTAAAGTTATTTAAGCGGAAATGACAAAGTGAATAGTGTTCTGATGAAGCCCATGTAATACGGGTGAAAGCGCTTAACCGTTAAATTATTTCTGACCGCTTTTCATTTTGTTCAGTTGGTTTCAACTGTTGTGTGCCGTTTTTATGTTTGCTGATGTACTTTGAAGTGTGTTTGCTACGAGCAGTGTGGCTACTACGAGGAGTGCTTGTGCAATAAACAACATATTTTATATTTTACATTTCTATCGTTGTGGAATTATTCGAGCATCTCTGGAATCATTGCTTTTTTCGTTATTAACAACATATGGATTGTTTGTGGTCCTGAGATACAGAGGTGTGAGTGCACTTATTGGGTCTCTTTGGATGTCCTTCATGGATGCATCTGCAGTCATAACAACTGGGTTGTCCTGTCGTCAGGCAGCCCTTCGGTCGGCCGGATTGCAAAGTCTGGGTCCGGCTTCGGCTGATGTTGCACTTCACCCGACGTCATCTCTGCTGGTCTTCGGGTATAAAGGCATCAGCCGACGCCATTTTCCTCCGTCTTTCTTGCTGCGTGGCGCCCGAAGCAGAAGCTGTTCGCAAGTGCCGGTCGGTCAGATCCAGAGATTACTACTACCGAATACTACTTCGAAGACTTCTAAAAAGCTAAGTACCCCGTTGGGGACTCTTTCTTGCCTCAGCCGATGTCAGAAAAAGTCAATAACTGTTTAACTTGTGGGAAACAAATACCTCATAAAGATTTCCACTCTTACTGTTTGCCTTGCTTAGGCCCAGACCACGACGTAGCAGCCTGTTCGGCCTGCGCTTCCTTCAACCGACGAACGCTAAGGCGTCGGTCGGAGTTTGCTGAACAGTTTTTCGGCTCAGACTTTGCGTATATTATGCTGTCGGATCCTCTGACTACCCAAATTATTAAAAAACGCAAGGAAAAAGACCGACACCCGCGGTCCGCGGTTTCGGCCGAAACCACGGTGAAGCAAGCCGCGAGTGTCTCGGTTTCGGCCGAAACCGAGAAAACTGGTCAATCTCCATGCGAATCCATGGCTACTACTGAGGCTCCTGCTACCTTACCTGAATCGGCCTCAGAAATTTTGCCTACAACCGTGGTTTCTACTGATTTATCAGACACCATCCCTTTGGATATCTCTACCCCAGCACGTGGTGCTGCTAGACCCCCTGCAGCCATGTCTATCAAGGCCTTTGCCAGGGCCAAAGCAGCCAAATCTGCTAAGGCAGTGCCTGTTAAACCTCCCTCACACAGGCCCACTTCTAGTTCACAAATGCTTACTCTGGCAGAAGATTTAATATCCTTAATTAGGGGATCCCAATCTCACCCAGACAGGGCCTCTCAGCCCCCTGAAAAGAGACCTAGGACAGAGCCCCCCGAGCCAGTGTCCTCTGAGGCTTCTGCGGATGACTCTGACATTTCAGAACAGCCAGAGGACCCTTTTTCTACATATGAAGACTCCGATGCTGAAGAATCCATTCCAGCTGCCTCGCCAGCAGAGGAATTTTCCTTTGGGGAAACCTTGCATGCCATGAGAGAACAATTCCAATGGCAGGGACAAGATTTCTCAGACTCAAGAAAAAGGCTTAGGACCTTCCTACACTTACCACAACATAGGCCCTTAGCTATACCTCCTGTTTTACCTGTTGTGGATGACGCATTTAATGATGTCTGCACTGCTCCTGATTCTTTACCTCCTGCCCCTGCAAAACCTGATAGATATTACAGGGTACCTGACACTCATCACCACCTATACAAGGCCCCACTGGCAGACCCGAAACTATTTCCCAGGGGCCTAAGGCAGTAGCCTCAACCACAGCAAAACCCTATTCCTTCAGAAAGGGAATCCAGGTCCTTAGACAGATGGGGGAAAAAAGTTTACACCTCTGCTACTCTCTCAGCTAGAGCTTTAAACGGTCAATTTCACATGATCCAATACCAAGAGTTTATGCTTGATCAGTTAACTAAGAAAGTATCCTCTGATGAATCTTTAGACAAGAAATATGTATTCGAAATGGTAAATAACATACAACAGGTTAGTAACCATTCCTTAAAATGTGGCTATGATGCACTGGAGGCTTCATTTAGATCAGCCATGACTGGCACAGTGATAAGAAGACATGCATGGCTGAAAGAACAGGTCTTACCGGATCATGTTAAAGCAAAGCTATTAGATGCTCCCATGGATAAGGCCAGTTTATTTGGTACACCTGCCCAGCAGGTAATGAAGAAAATGGAAGAAAAGGCAAAATCTGTACAGACAGTTAAAGATTTCTTACAGGTTCAGCCCCAAGGTTTAGCAGAAACTGGCCTGCCAAAAATTGGTCCTTTCCTGACTCCACAAGATCCCAAAGGGGCAGAAACAGACGATCCAGAGGCAGAAATCAATCCAGAGGAGGTGCCTACAGAGGACGACAGTGGCAAGGTAATAACAGAGGCACAGACACAACCACTGCCACTGCAACAGGACAATCACAGTGACTTGACTCTAACTCCGCCTACCAGGGAGCAAATAGCAGCACCATTAGGCGGAAAGTTAGCCTTATTTTCGAAAATTGGCACTATATCACGAAGGACAAGTGGATTTTGCAAACCATAGACCAAGGCTACCGGTTCCACTTCCACACCTTGCCAGTAAAAAGAGGAATGCCAAACCTGCCTCCAAATCAAAAGATAGAAGCTCTACAGCAGATAACGAAATTATCCAAGATGAGAGCTGTGGAAAGAGTACCAATAACAGAACAGGGCAAAGGATTCTACTCCAGACTCTTCCTAGTACCAAGAAAAGAGAAAAGTTGGAGACCTATTCTCGACCTGTCCATCTTAAACACATATATCATTGTCCCAAAATTCAAAATGCTGACCCTACAGCAACTTCTTCCCATGCTGGGCAAGGAGTGTTGGCTGGTAACTCTAGATCTCAAGGAGGCATACCTGCACGTCCCCATTCGACCCAATCGCAGAAGATACCTCAGATTTCTTGCAGGATCAGAGCATTATCAATTCTCAGCATTGCCCTTTGGCTTATCTACTGCGCCCAGAGTATTCACAAAATGCCTGGCATCAGTAATCACTCACTGCAGACTACAGGGAATCCAAATTTATCCATACCTGGACGACTGCCTGCTACAAGCGGACAACAAAAGCAAGCTGACAACAGATTTACAAAGGGTCATTTACTTGCTACAAGCACTGGGATACACAGTCAACTTACAAAAGTCAAGGCTGATACCATCCCAGACAAGAACATTCTTGGGCGTGGAATTGGACACAGTAAATCAAATGGCATTCCTAACTACAGAAAAACAAAAAGAACTCCCTCTTTACTTCTTGGCATTAACAAGACAGAACAAACTAACAGCAAGAAAAGTTCTGCAGGCCTTGGGCTTCATGGCATCATGCATAATCTTGGTACCACATGCCAGACTGCATATGAGAAAACTACAGTGGTACCTAAAGAATTATGGTCTCAACACAGGCACAGCCTAGAAGCAGAAATACCATTAATCCCATGCCTAAAACACGAATTCCTCTGGTGGGCCCAAGCATGCCAGTCAAACCCAGGCCTACCCTTCCACAAGTTTCGAACAAGCCAAACCATCACAACAGACGCCTCAGACCTAGGATGGGGGGTGCACATGCTGGACAAATGCGTACAAGGATTGTGGACTCAGGACCAGCTGCACTTGCACATAAACCAAAAAGAAATGCTGGCAGTAAAACTGGCAATCCAAAAATTCAGACCATTCCTCAAAGAAGGCCATTTGATGATAAGGACAGACAACACCACAGTCATGTGGTACTTCAACAAACAGGGAGGCAGTCATTCATACCCCCTGTGCAGAATGACTTTGGACCTTTGGAATCTGGCTCTCAGCTACAACATCCAGTTACAGGCAATATTTGTACCGGGAAAAGAGAACACCCTAGCAGACATGTTAAGCAGAACCACCTCGGATGCTCACGAATGGATGCTACACCCAGACATCTTCAAGACCATCACAAAGAAATGGGGAATGCCACAAATAGATCTATTCGCTTCCCCTCTCAATCACCAGCTCAAAAAATTCTGCACAAGGACATTCCACCCACTTGCATGGAAGGTGGATTCTCTTTCCTTCAGCTGGACAGGTCTGACAGCATATGCATTTCCACCTCTTCCCTTGATACACAAGGTATTACTGAAAATCAAAGAGGAACGTCCAAGGATAATCCTGATAGCTCGAACTGGCCAAGACAACACTGGTACCCCCTGGTGAGGAGCATGTCTCGGGAGAAAATGTGGTCAATACCCCTGATGCCCTTGATGTTAACTCAGAACAACTACAGCATCATGCATCCAAACCTAAAAACTTTGCAGCTGACTGCCTGGAACATCACATAGCAGCAACTAAGCCAGATCTTTCCCAAAGGGTTAAAGACATTATCCTTGAAGCCCGCAGACCTTCAACAAGAAGGAACTATGCAGGAAAATGGAAAAGGTTTGTCATTTGGAGTACTGAAAGAGGAAAAGATGTGTCGAATATAGATATTGCAAACATTCTGAAGTATTTGGCAGAGCTTTTACATACAGGCCTGTCCTATTCCTCCATCAAGATACATGCATCAGCTATTTCAGCAGAATACAGCTTTGATCCACCTGTCTTTTCACATCCTCTACTCAGGCAGTTCCTCAGAGGGATCAAGAATGTAAAACCTCCAAGGAAACCACCATTACCAGCATGGGACTTGAACTTTGTGCTAGAAAAGTTGACACTCCCTCCGTTCGAACCAGCAGCAACAGCAGATCTACAGCACCTATCATGGAAAACTGCTTTCCTACTGGCAATTACCTCAGCAAGGAGGGTTTCGGAACTACAAGCCTTAATGGCAGTACAACCCTTCCTAATCTTCCATAAAGATAGGGTGTCCATGAGAACAAATCCTACATTTATGCCTAAGGTGGTATCCAGAGTGTCTTTAAACCAGGCAATCCACCTACCTACCTTCTTTCCCAATCCACAAAACAGAGGGGAAAGAATGCTGCATACCTTGGACGTACATAGGCAGCTACGCTACTACCTGGACAGAACCAAAAGTAACAGAAAAACTGACCAGCTTTTGGTAGCCTATGCAACAGGGAGGGAAGGAAAAGCAATTTCCAAACAGACAATCTCCAAATGGATAGGAAATTGCATAAGATTTTGTTACTCCTTCCATGGAAAACCAATTCCACAGAACATAAGGCCTCATTCTACAAGGGCTACAGCCACTACCACAGCTTTCTTACGAGGAGTGGCAACCAAGGACATTATTGAGGCGGCTACTTGGACCTCCGTGCATACATTTGCCAAGCATTATAATTTACCTCTATATTCTAGATCCCGAGCAGGGTTTGCCACTGCTGTATTGCAAGGGATCCTAACCACACCATAATTTTATCATCCTCCTCCCTAGTTGGCTATGGTATTCTACCCAGTTGTTATGACTGCAGATGCATCCATGAAGGACATAGTACAGTTTTGTACCTACCATAAATGTAGATGTCCGAACTGGATAGCATCTGCAGTCAGGATTACCCTCCCTCCTTCCCTCTGTGGTACTCCTAGGGTATTTATCCTCCTAATAGCTAGCTGGGAGGGGAGTCTCTTATGGTGTATTTGTTTGTATATATGTACATACATGCTTATTTTTTGTGTTTGCCTTCTATCTTTTTGGAAACATTGGCATTTATCCAAAATTTAGCCTTCCAAGAGGGCAACTGGCATCTGGGGCAAGAAACACTGAGGAAAATGGCGTCGGCTGATGCCTTTATACCCGAAGACCAGCAGAGATGACGTTGGGTGAAGTGCGACATCAGCCGAAGCCGGACCATGACTTTGGAATCCGGCCGACCGAAGGGCTGCCTGACGACAGGACAACCCAGTTGTTATGACTGCAGATGCTATCCAGTTCGGACATCTACATTTATGGTAGGTACAAAACTGTACTTTATTATCTTTCAAGTTGTTGTTTGGAATGGATTATGTAGTTGCTATATTTACCATGGAGAACACCGGTGAAGTTACACCAGAATCGAATGCGGACCAGATGAATGACATTCAGTCACTAAGAGAGGAAATAAAAACTTTGAAAGGAGAGATGTCTCGGTTAGTGGAATTGGTAAAGAGGAGTTTGTGCAGTGGTAACAATACAACTTATGGACATTTTATTAACAAATCAGATGTGAACACTTATATTAACCAACAGGGGGTTAATTCCAATGAGTTGGGAGAAGAACGATTATTTTGTGTGACAACAAATACCCCCATGCTATTCAGAGTTCACAAAGAAAAGAAGATAGTATTGAATCATTTTTGGGCAATTTATCTATTCCCAATGGACAGGGAACAAGAAATAAGGCATGCATTATAGATATGGATCAAATTTTCAACACAACGGAGCCATTGAATAGTAGCAAGAAAAATGGCTCTAGCTTCACCTTTGATTTTTCTATATATGATGTTGATGAAGAAAGTAAACGGGTTGGTACCAAACCCAAAAGAGTTCTTCCCATAAAAACTTATTCTAATGTTGTGGGGAAACAGGAGCAAAAGAAAAAAGGTACTGTACAGTCTGCCAATCATTTTGGGTCTTCAGTTAGAACTGATAATGTGAATGGGAATACTTTTAACAGATTCAACAAATTCATGGAGACTGATTGTAATTTTGACAATCAGGGTGTTGAACATGACACTATACACAGGTCTGAGACATATGGGACCTTAAAGGACATGATTTATGCATTGGGAAAGAAATTAAAATCTATTAATGGAATAAAAATAGATAATGCGTATTTAGAAAAATGTATTACAATGAAAATAGTTCCAAAAGGTATGAGATTCTTTAAGGAACCTATGGGTGTCATGTTAAACGATCAAGTTATTGCTGAATTCAATCAATATTTTGATGAATGTGGAATTGGGTTTATGCAATTGATTATAAAACATAATGATGAAAAATTAAGTAGGCTCATACAAGAAACAGAAAATTTTAATTTAAAAATTACAACTGATTTATTGTTTAATGAGTGGGAGAATTTGTACAATAAACAATTCAGTATGGCCGAGAAATTGACATACCATATGTGGTAACAAACAAAAAAAGATAGATAGAGATGTTGAACAGTATGAACAGGGGAAAGTATATTTTTGGGGCATGAACAGAAAGAAAAATACTGAATTTAATAAGAATTCAAGTATAGAACAATTTCAGGATAACAGCCAGAATAGACAAAGAGATTCAAATTTTTGGGAACGGGTAAATCAGGGGGAACCGTATTGGAAGCAAGAAAGGGGATATTATCAAAGGAAAAAGAATACACAGAGACAGTGGGAAAACAACAGATGGAGAAAATGAATGAAGGAGACCACTCTAGCCCAAAATTAGGAAGTGAAACAAAAAAGATGAATGAGTTGATTAAAACATGGAATGGTTTTAATATTTATAATTATGCTAATGTTGAGATCAATCAGACTTATTTTTCTTTATCCAAAGGGATGAAATTTATTCCAACACCTAGATTTAATATAGTGGATAGTCTTACAGAATTAAAGAAATTTACTAGGAAGATAAATCTATCCATTATGTTTAATAAGGCTGGACAAACAACAAATGTAAGGGATGAAAAGAAACAAAGTATACATTCTGAGATAAAAGTACCAAGTTATTTTGTCCCAGTATATGATTTTAGAGTAGAAACATATGAGAACATTGTAAAGAGAGAAATTTACAAATTATATAGAGAGCACAAAAGAAAACCTTTTTTGAGAAATATTACTCGAGGAAACTGTTTTATTAAGAGAATTACAGTATAATGAAAATGGTAAGGGTTATGAAACAAAATAAAGGTGGAGGTGTGGTATTATATGATAAATTAGAATACACAACATTTTATATGGATCTGGGAATTATGAAACTATTTCACTCAATGAAATAAATATAGCCCACCAGAGAATTGATAGTTATATTGAAGAATTTTATATTGATGGAAGAATTGACAAAGATCTATACAAATTCTTGTCAGTAAAATTCCCGAGGTTGGCTACTATAGTTGGGATTTCGAAGATCCATAAAAATATTTTAGACCCACCATTCCGACCTATTATATCTGGAAGTGACTCCAAAACTTTCCTTATGGGTAGATATATTGATACTAGGTTGAGGCATATATATAGCAATATAACACATTTAGTAAAAGATTCATGGGAATTTTTGAAGAATTATCGCCTAAAAACATGGAAGGATTTTTTTGTTGGTTACAATTGACCTTTTTTCTAGCATCCCTAAAAAGGAGGGCCTTGAGGCCTTTTGCAATAGCATAAGCAAATATGCGGGCATTGAATGGGATGAAGCAAGTCTAATTATGGAGATGATGGAAATGGTGTTAGACAACAATTTCATCTTCTATGAAGGAGAATATTTCAGACAGACCAGGGGAGTAGCAATGGGAACAGCATGTGCTCCCATTTTTGCAAACCTGGTCATGCTGGATTGGAAAGAACAAATACTTTTTTCCAGTAGCTACTACTCTTATATTGTCCATTATGTCAGATTTTTGGATGACATATATATATTATGGAATTATGATGAGATTAAACTATTAGAATGTATCCAATATCCGAATACGAGTAGCAACTATTTAAAATTTACATACACTTATAATAATGAAGGTGTGGCATACTTGGACACCATGGTATACAACAATGAGGATACTTTACATTCTAGAATTTTTAGAAAGGAAACATTTTCTAATGATTATCTGTCATATGATAGTTACCATCCTAAGAAGTTAAAGCAAAATATTTATAAGGGCCAGTGCATTAGGGCCCTTAGGATGACATCCAAGTATGACATATTCATTGAAGAGATTGGTAAAATACACATTATGTTCTCGGAAAGAGGCTACCCCAGTAATATGTTGGACAATGTGGATAAATATGTTATTGGATTATGGGGAACAACGTATAAATCCTTGTTAGGTATGGGTAGTGAAACGGATTTAGGTCCACTAACTACAAAGAAAGTTAATACACAACATCAAAGATCATACATAATGCTATATAATCCATTATCAGAGGGGGGTGGCCAACATCCTGAAGAACTATTGGTTTTTAATTAAAAGTGAAGGTGACAATAGAGACCTATTTGAAGGTACACCTGGAATAGTTTATAAAATGGGATCTAATATTAAAAAATACCTTGAAACAGGTTATAAGAATATTAATAGGATGGATATTATTAAACACACCACTAGATGTGGATCATGCAAACAATGTAGTTATATATTGGAGAAATATGAGATTGTGTTAGACAATATTATTAGATCTAGACTTAGATTAGTAAAGGGGAATTGTAATTCAAGTATGGTTGTATACATTGCTGTATGTCAAGGATGTCCAAGTTATTATGTGGGGAAAACGGAGAGAAGTTTTAAAAAATGCATTTATGAACATAATTATAATATCAAGAAAAGGGATCAGAAATTATAAAAAAGTATTGAATTATAGAGAAGCGTGGTTATTCACAAACGCAACAACATATCCTGGTTTAAATGATAGTATATCAGTAAAAGCAATTCTTGATATATAGACAGGATATTGCTTAAATAAGGGAGGCATCATATATACATTATATAAATATTTATTGTATTGCAAGTTTTATGTTTTTAGAGATTAATATATTTATTTAGAATATATGATTCATATTGTATTTTGTTATATATTATGATCGCATAGGCAAGGCACTTTTGAGTGAGATATGTTTATAATCAGTGATGCATTTTCAGTTTTAATATAAGGTTATATATATGTTTTTTTAGTATATAATGTTTGTACTTATATTATTCAAGAAATGTAATGCGTAGTTGTATGGAATTTATTGTAGAAGAAGTTATATGTTTTTTTAGAAATTACAGCATTGGTATTAAACAACGGAAGTTCTATTGTATGAGTCATTAGGGCATGTTACTTTAAGTAGCAGTTTGTTACGCTACTTTGTTTTTAAAATTTTGGCGCCACTAAAGATATTTAAGCGGAAATGACAAAGTGAATAGTGTTCTGATGAAGCCCGTGTAATACGGGTGAAAGCGCTTAACCGTTAAATTATTTCTGACCGCTTTTCATTTTGTTCAGTTGGTTTCAACTGTTGTGTGCCGTTTTTATGTTTGCTGATGTACTTTGAAGTGTGTTTGCTACGAGCAGTGTGGCTGCTACGAGGAGTGCTTGTGCAATAAACAACGTATTTTATATTTTCCATTTCTATCATTGTGGAATTATTCGAGCATCTCTGGAATCATTGCTTTTTTCCTTAACATATGGATTGTTTGTGGTCCTGAGATACAGAGGTGTGAGTGCACTTATTGGGTCTCTTTGGTTATTATCTTTCAAGTTGTTGTTTGGAACGGATTTGTGTACACTTACCATAAATGTAGATGTTCGAGTGTATTCGCTGTTGCAGTCCAGTTTACCCACCAGCCATCCCCCTTTTTTTCTAGAACTTCTCTTTCCTTCACTATATTCTACAGCCTTTGTGGTGTATTTACTTTTAGATGAAGGTAAAGTTTATGTTGTTACAATTGCATTTATATATATTTTTGCTCCCCATTTGGGGGGCACCTGACATCTGGGGCAAGAAAAACTGAAGAAAATGGCGTCTGCTGCATGTTTTATGTTTTATATCCCTGACGACCTGACGTCATGGAAGAGGAGACCGCAACCGACGCAGGACCCAAGACTTTGATATTCAGGCCGACTGAGGGCAACCTGCCAGCAGATTACCCCAAATGTAATGACTGCAACAGTGAATACACTCTAACATCTATATTTATGGTAAGTGTACACAAATGTACTTTTCAATCTTCTGATTTGCGATTGGCATTGCACATTACAGATGGGCACTAGCAGAATTTTAAGACAAACTCACCAAAATTTTGGCAATTTAGAATTTTTCCCTTCCTTTAATGTAAAGTGATCTCAAATGTAATATATGTAGAATCTTGTTGCATGTGGGTAAAACCACCTCATGGAAAATGTACTAGGGTTACAAACCACTTGAAAAAAAAATTGGTCCCAAACTAGGGAAATGTTAAATTTTTGTTGCACTCAGTTTTGGTCCTTGAAATTTCAGTAAGAAGCTAGTGTAGAGCTCGATTATGTGAATAGAAGGCAGTTTCCTGACAAACTCTGAGTGTAGGAACATGGGAACAATACTAGGTAAATGGTCACAGGAACCATTAAATGCAGTATACTACTCCTTGCCCTTCAGAAGAACTTAATAGAGTGCTCATCTCCCAAATCTAACAGGGCCATACATGGTAACCCTGATGTAAATTTGTGACTCTCCAACACAGAGGATTATGATTGGGTCTCAGTAACTGTTCTTTAATCATGTAGGGCTCTGCTTGAGAGGTGCATTTTGGCATCCATATCCGGAATGAAGCTAGCTGTGAGCTAAGATATAATCATAATTCTTTGTAGTACGTGGAGCTTTATTTACTTTATGTACTATAGTTACAGAAAAAGAAGTGAAGAATTGTGCTGGAAAAACACTTGTGCACTTTCAAAGAGAGAGCATGTAGAAACAGTTTGTCCCTTTGAAACACGAAGAGCGTTAAAAGCTGTTAGACACTTCATTCTACTACACACATTGTAAGTGTGGCAGAGTGAAGTTGTAAATGCTTTTAATTTTCTTTTATTTTTTTCTGTTCTTGCCACTGTTCTTTGCTGGCCAATAATGTCTCTAACATGAAACCCAATTGTAACAACTCTTAGAAGTGCCTAATAAACTTTTATTAAGCACCGATAACTGCTATTACTGTCAGGCTTCATGTTAGGGAAACACAAGTTTGAAAAAACTCTTGAAAAAATATTTTTCCCCCCAATACTGAAACATAATCTCTGTGTTCCATGCACTATAAAGTTCTTCTGTTGTACTTGGCTTTTTACTAAAGTCTCATACAATCATTTAACTACTGAATAACTCACAAATTGCATATTCACATCAGCTTGAAAAAGATGATCCTAGTAAATGATCTCCTTACAATTCAGTCAGCTTTACTGAAAGTGTACATGCAGACTGCTTTGAGAATGCTGCTTATTTAAGTGTACATGTTGCAATGCTTTCTGAGTTGCAGAATTAGACTATTGGTGTTTGTCTTCATGTTATATCTATGTGGTTTTCTGAAAAATTCTGCCAGACTGTTTCAGAAGTATTTTTTTCCCTGGAACTATAGATGTTCTTCGTATTTCACTGTTGAAGTCATCACACTTGGGTTATTTGCCTGCAGATAGCCCTCAGTCAGCCTGAATACCTGAGTCTTTGGATTTCTGCGTCAGAAGCTGTCACCTCATCCATGATGTCAGGTTCGTCAGGGGTATAAAACATGCAGCCGACGCCATTACACCAGCTTTTCCTGCTGTGTGGGAGCCCGAACCAGAAGCAGTTTGCAAGTGTCACTCGGCAGCTACCTGAAATTTTCATTTTTCGAGTTTCAAACCTGAAGTCTTCTAAAGCCATTGGGGATCCTTTTCTTGCTCTAACTGATGTCAGAAAAAGTTAACAATTGTCTTGCCTGGGGAAAGCAAATACTTCACAGAGATTTTCATTCCTACTGCGTCACCTGTTTAGGCCCAGACCACGACGTCCCTCGCTGTTGGTTTTGTGCCTTGTTCCACACCCGAACTATTTGTCATCAGGCTATTTTTGTCTCAGTTCTTTCGCTCTCGTTCTCTGTATTCCGAAATGGTATCGGTAAGCCTTCCGACTACTGACCTTCCGAAAAAACGCAAAGATAAAGACAGAGACAGACAGCATAGGTCCAAAACTGCCAACGACTCTTCCGTTAAGCTAGTCGCCAGTTCACCGGTACTCGGTGAGGTGCTTTTGCAGCCCCTGTTACCCACTTCTACAGATTTGCAGGCCTCTACTGAGACCCATTCGGAGTCCGGTATGCCGCAAGATGCTTTTTCGACTGTGGCACCTGTGGATGTCTCTACCTTGGATGGGTCCAGAGCCACTGTGCAGGCACCGGCATCTGAGGGTGAATTCAGACCTTCCGATGTTTGTATTAAACCGACTACTTCATTAATGACTAAATCTACCGAATTTCTCAGGCCCAGAGTTCGCACTATGTCTAGGAAACCGATGACTAAAGCACATTCTGAAGGTCCCATGCCACAGAAACAAATGCTTAGAAAGGTTGAAGACCTTATTACTTTAATTAGGGGAAGCCAGCCTTCCCCCTCTAAAAGACAAATAATTGATTTTCCTTCTGATTCTTTAGACCATCTGTCTGATGACTCTGACCCCTGTGATTACCAGGGCATACCCTTATCTACCTATGAGATGCAGAGGAGTCAATTCCCTTAACCCCCACCCCCTGGGGACCTTTCTTTCGGTGAAACCTTGCATACCCTAAGAGAGCATTTCCCCTGGGAATACCAGGACTACCCACAGTCCAAAAAGAGACTCAGGGAATTTTTAGACTTGCCTCAGCATAGGCCTCTAGCTATTCCCCCTGTCCTGGATATTGTAAATGATGTCTTCATGTAATCTAGCCTTACCCCTGATACTTTACCACCTGCTCCTAGAAAGCCTGACAGATACTACACAGTATGTGACTCTCACATATTTCTCTTTGAAAAATCTCACTGCGGATCCAGAGACCATTTCCCAGGGACCTAAAGGTATTAAGGCTTCTACAGCCAAAAACCCTTCCCCTTCAGACAGGGATTCTAGGGCTTTAGACAGATGAGGTAAGAAGGGTATATACAACTCTTGCCATCAGGGCTTTAAATTGCCAGTTTCACATGTTGAAGTACCAGCAGCATATTATTGATCTAATTAAACCAAAAATGTTTTTGATTCCTGATTTTGCAGAAAATAAGGACTTACAAGACTTAATGCATTCTGCAAACCAAGTTGGTAAGCATACTTTGCAGTGTGGTTTTGATGCCTTAGAAGCATCTTGCAGGGCTGCTGTCACTGGGTCTGTTCTGAGAAGGCATGCTTGGCTGAAGGAACAAATCTTGCCAGACCATGTCAAGGCAAAATTACTTGATGCTCCATTAAACCAAGAATGTTTGTTTGGCTCTAAAGCAGAAGTTGTTCTTAAAAAGATGGAAGAAAAAATTAAATCCATGCAAACTGTTAGATTTCTTACAGGTACAGCCACCTAGATTCAGTAGACATTGGCCTTCAAAAAAAGGGTCCTTTCCAGTCCCTTCCAGACATTTTCAGCCCAAACCCAGGGGCAACCGACCACAAAGACTACAGTCTCAAGGTATGCACAGATCTAAACAATGGAGTGCTCCCTCCTCAAAAACTGGGAGTGGTAAGCCAACCCCCCCATGGAAAAAGTTCACAATGACTTGTCCTTAATCCTTCCCAGCCATGCCCAAGTACTTGCACCCCTAGGAGGAAAACTCACCCTGCATGCAAAAAACTGGGAGTATATTACCCAGGACCGATGGGTCTTAAACATTGTATCCCAGGGATACAGATTCTGTTTCCACTCTCTGCCAACCCCAAGCGGATTGCCAGACCTTCCTCCAAACCAGTGGACAGAGGCCCAAAAGCAAGTACTTTCTCTTCTCGGTATCAGGGCTGTTCAACCTGCACCAGCAGAGCAAAGGGGGACAGGGTTTCTACTCCAGGCTGTTGCTGGTGCCCAGGAAATAAAACTCTTGGCACCCTATTCTGGATCTGTTAACCCTAAACACCTTCCTGGTGGTACCAAAATTCAAAATGCTTACACTACAGCAGCTCCTTCCTATGCTAGCCAAGGACTCCTGGCTAGTCAGCCTAGACTTAAAAGAACCTTATCTGCACATCCCCATAAGGGAATCTTGCAGGAAATATCTACAATGTTCTTCATGTTTCACTGTTGCAGTCATTACATTTGGGTAATTTGCTGGCAGGTTGCCCTCCGTCAGCCTGAATAACAAAGTCTTGGGTCCTGCGTCGGTTGCTGTCTCCTCTTCCATGATGTCAGGGGTATAAAACATGCAGCCGACACCGTTTTATTCAGTCTTTCTTGCTGCGTGGTGCCGGAAGCAGAAGCAGTTCGCAAGTGCCGGTCGGCCGACTCCTGAAATTTTCATATTCGAGTTTCAGAACCGAAGTCTTCAAACTAAAGCTAAGTACCCCATTGGGGAAACTTTTTCTTGCTCCTTATCGATGTCAGTAAAAGTTAATAATTGCATTACTTGTGGGAAGAAAAAACCTCCTAAGGATTTTCATTTGTACTGTATTCCTTGCCTAGGCCCTGATCACAACGTGCCTTGCTGTCGGTTTTGTGCTAGATTTAACCAACGCACTATTAAGCGTCAGTATATTTTTGCTTCTAAATATTTTGGTTCAAGATTTAACTATCTGAAATGTCGTCTGTTAGCAATCCGACTACCGGAGTTCACAAAAAAAAACGCAAGGAAAAAGACAGACACAGACCGTTGAGGTCCAAAACCAACGACAAAGCTTCTCCTAAGCCAGTTGCCGGTTCGCCGGTACTCAGTGAGGCGCTTTCGCAGCCCCTGATACCCACTACTTTTGAGTCACAGGCCTCTACAGAGACCCATTGTATTGAACCCGCGGATGTCTCTCCCTTGGATGGGTCCAGAGTTGCTGAGCAGGCACCGGCTTCTGAGGATGTTTTCAGGCCTCAACTTTCTTATATTAAACCGACGCCAGCAACAAAAACAAGATCAAAAACAACTTCTGTGTCTAAAAAATGACGCATGAGCCACATGCTCAGGCCCCTATGCCTAAAAAACAGATGATCAAAATGGCCGAGGATTTAATTACCTTGATCAAGGGTTCCCAACCCCCCCCGCTAAGAGGCCTAGGCAAGGCACTGATTATGAATCTTCAGATCAGGTTACCATTTCTTCTGATCAGGAATTTTCTATTCCGCCCTATGAGGATTCTGATGCAGAGGAATCCATCCCATCTGCATCTCCTCCTGAGGATTACTCTTTTGGAGAGATTTGCATACTTTAAGGGAACATTTTCACTGGGAGAGTCAGGACGCCTCTGAATCAAAAAAGAGGCTTAGGGATTTCCTCCTTCTTCCTCAGCATAGGCCTTTGGCAGTACCTCCTGTATTAGACATTGTTGATGATGTGTTCTCTGAATCAAGCATGGCTCCTGATTTCCTGCCTCCGGCTCCTAGTAAGCCAGACGGATATTACAGGGTTCCTGACTCCCACAAATCTCTTTTCAAAAATCCTGCTGCTGATCCTGAGACTATTTCTCAGGCTCCCAAGGGTGTTAAGGCTTCTACAGCCAAAAATCCTACCCCTTCTGATAGAGATTCCAGGGCGCTGGATAGATGGGGTAAAAAGGTTTATACGTCTGCAACCTTGGCAATCAGGGCTTTAAACTGCCAGTTTCATATGCATCAATATCAACAGCATGTTATGGGCTTACTGAAACAGAAAATGATGATGATTTCTGATTGTGTGGAAAATAGAGTTACAGGATTTATTGCATTCAGCAGAACAGGTTGGAAAGCACAATTTGCAATGTAGTTTTGATTCCTTGGAGGCCTCTTGTAGGCCATCGTTACTGGATCTGTGATTAGAAGGCATGCCTGGCTCAAGGAGCAAAATCTGCCTGATCATGTGAAAGTTAAATTGTTGGATGCCCCTTTGCAGCATGATACTCTGGTAATAAGGAAGAAGAGGTTTTAAAGAAAATGGAAGACAAAGTTACATCTATGCAAACTGTAAAAGATTTCTTGCAAGTGCAGCCACCCAGGTTCAGTAGGTACTGGCCTACTAAAAATTGGTCCTTTCCTGTGTCCAACTGAGCCACGCAGTGCAAACCCAGGCACTCAAAAG
The DNA here is from genome assembly GCF_019279795.1 of Protopterus annectens. NCBI lineage: Eukaryota > Metazoa > Chordata > Ceratodontiformes > Protopteridae > Protopterus > Protopterus annectens. The sequence continues at coordinate 1,913,796,846 of NC_056725.1, forward strand.
GCTCCAGATATCAATCACAGGGTTCTTACGGGTCAAAGCAATGGGGTGCCTCCACCTCCAAATCTGGAGGAAACAAAGCACAACCCTACAGTAAGCAGTCTCAATGACCTTCCTCTACCATCACCAAGCACTTTTCTTTTGGCAGCCCCCTTGGGGGGAAAACTAGAACTTCGTGCTCAAAATTGGCAGTTAATTACCCAGGACAAGTGGTTATTAAACATAGTATCCCAGGGAGATTTCATTTCCATACTTTGCCAATTCCAGATGGATGGGAGTGGGCAGAGGCCCAGAAACAAGTCATGTCCCTCATGGATATGGGGGCTATTCAACCGGTACCAGAAAAGGACAAGGTTTTTATTCAAGACTTTTTCTGGTACCCAGAAAAGACAATCCATGGCGTCCAATATTGGACTTATCGATTCTGAACACGTTCCTGGACATTCCAAAATTCAAAATGCTGACTTTACAACAGCTACTGCCTATGCTAGGCAAGAATGCTTGGTTAGTAACTCTAGACTTGAGGCATACCTGCATATCCCAATAAGGGAATCATGCAGGAGATACCTCCGCTTCAAAGCAGGTTTTTTGCATTACCAATTCTCTGCACTGCCCTTTTGCTTATCTACTGCACCCAGGGTCTTTACAAAGTGCCTGGCACCAGTAATTGCATTCTGCAGACAAAGAAATATTCAAATTTATCCTTATCTGGACGATTGTCTCATTCAAGCAGAGGACAGGGACACTCTTCTTCAACATCTGGCGTTTGTAAAAAGGCTTCTAGCATGCCTAGGGTACACCATAAACGAAAATAAATCACAACTGGTACCCACTCAAATAATTACATTCCTGGGTGCAAGCTTGAATACAACTGCCCAGATGGCTTATCTCACACCAGACAAACAAAGGCAACTGACAACATACTTCAAACAAATGGCAACAAAAACCCAGTTATCTGCAAGACAAATTCTGCAGGCTTTGGGGTTCATGGCATCCTGCATTCTACTAATTCCATATGCAAGACTTCATATGAGGAAACTTCAATGGTACCTAAAAAGTTTATGGAGTCAGCATTGTCACAGCCTGGAAACAATGATTCCTCTCATTCCCTGCCTACAACAGGAGTTTCTTTGTTGGGCAGAGACATGTCACCAGAACAAGGGACTGTCATTCACTCTACCCCCTGCCACCCAAACCCTAACTACAGACGCATAAGACTATGCTTGGGGGATCCATCTGACAGGGAGATGCATTCAGGGCAAATGGAGCCCAAACCAAATGCATCTGCATATCAACCAGAAAGAAATGCTAGCTTTTCAGAAAGCACTGACAGCCTTCAAGGACGTACTTCATCCAGGACAACTACTGATAAAGGCGGACAACACCACAGTTATGTGGTACATAAACAGGGGGATACACATTCCTACCCCCTTTGCAGACTAGCCATGGCCTTGTGGAACACAGCCTTGACTTACCAAATACATCTTCAAGCTCAATTCCTGCCAGGAAAGCAAAATACTCTGGCAGACGACCTAAGCAGAAATCTTATGGACCCGCACAAATGGAAACTGGATCCACAAGTCTTCAGCATGTTAACACATAGATCTATTTGCCTCTCCCCAAAATTATCAGTTGGACAAATTCTGCACAAGAACTCATCACAAAAAAGCATGGAAAGTGGATGCTGTATCCTTCAGCTGGAAAAAACACATCAGTCTATGCCTTTCCTCCTCTGCCTCTACTCTCCAAGGTCTTTCTAAAAGTCCGACAGGAAAAAACAAAAATTATCCTAATTGCTCCGGACTGGCCTCGCCAGCACTCGTACCATCTTCTAAGGAATATGTCGCACCTTCCTCCATGGTACTTGCCTCAAATAACCTCATCTACTGTCTCAGCAGAACTATCAAATTCTGCACACTCAGCTCCAAACTCTGAATCTTGCAGCATGGCTAGTCAACTGATTATTCAAACCACACCTCTCAGTAAATCTGTGATGGATGTCATTTTGGAAGCCAGAAGGCCTAGTACTAGAAAATCTTAGGCTGATAAATGGAAGAGATTCTGTGCTTGGAATCAAGCACAAGGAATAGACACAGCAAAGCCCAGTATTCCTCAGATTTTACAATACTTAACTGAGATGCTTGACAAGGGCCTATCTTTTTCTTCAATAAAAATCCATGACTCTGCCATCTTGGCTCATTACAACACAGAGCCTCCCCTCTTTTCTCTTCAACTGCTTAAACAGTATCTTAGAGGGGCAAAAAATTTAAGGCCTCCCAGGCAAGCACCAACCCCTGCATGGGACCTCAATTTTGTGCTGGAAAAACTCACCCTGCCTCCTTTTGAACCAGCAGCTACTGCGGATCTAAAATTTTCTATCTTGGAAAACAGCTTTTCTTTTGGCAGTCACTTCAGCAAGAAGGGTTTCAGAACTACAAGCTCTCATGGCAGTGGAGCCTTTCATTATATTTTACCCGGACAGGGTGGCCCTCAGGACCAATCCTTCTTTTATGCCTAAGGTGGTATCCAGTGTGGCTCTTAACCAGACCATTCACCTGCCAACATTTTACCCAATTACGCAGAACAAGGGGGAGCGGATTCTGCATTCATTGGATGTACACAGACAGCTAAGATTCTACTTAAACAGGACCAAATCTCTAAGAAAGTCTGAGCAACTACTGGTAACATTTGCTGCAGGATCAGAGAGGAAGGCTATATCAAAGCAGACTATTTCTAAATGGATAAGCCACTGCATTTGTTTCTGCTGTTTGCACCATGGTAAACCTGTGCCCAAGGGGATCAGATCACATTTCACATGGGCTGCCTCTACTTCAGCAGCTTTTCTCAGAGAGGTCCCAGTCAAAGACATTCTAGAAGCTGCTACTTGGAGCTCTGTTCATACCTTCACAAAGCATTATCATCTACCTCTCTTCTCTAAATCCAGGGCAGGCTTTGCCACTGCAGTCCTGCAGGGCCTTTTAGCTGCTCCTAATGCTGTTTAGTTCCATCCTCTAATCCATAGCTTTGGGATTCTACCCAAATATAATGACTGCAACAGTGAAACATGAAGAACATAGTACAGTTGTGTACACTTACCATAAATGTAGATGTTTGAGTGTATTCACTGTTGCAGTCCGGGTTACCCACCCACCATCACCCATTCTATACCTTTTCTTTCCTTCATTATACTCAAAAGCCTTTGTGGTGTGTTTGCTTTTAGTTGAAGGTGAAGTTTGTTTCTAAAAGTGCATTTATATATATATATATATATATATATATATATATATTTTTTTTTTTTTTTTGCTCCCCATTTGGGAGTCACCTGACATCTGGGGCAAGAAAAACTGAATAAAATGGCATCGGCTGCATGTTTTATACCCCTGACAACCTGACGTCATGGAAGACGAGACAGCAACCAATGCAGGACCCAAGTCTTTGTTATTCAGGCCGACTGAATGCAACCTGCCAGCAGATTACCCAAATGTAATGACTGCAGCAGTGAATGCACTTGAACATCTACATTTAAGTGTACACAACTGTACTTTTCCGGGCAAGCTCTATGCACTCAGTTTTCTGCATTTCCCTTTGGCTTATCTACTGCACCCAGGGTATTCACAAAGTGCCTGGCTCCAGCAATTGCTTACTGCAGGCAGAGAAATATTCAAATTTACCCATACTTGGCCAATTGCCTGATTGAGGCGGACAGTCAGGAATTGCTACTTCAGCACCTGACATTTGTAAAGAGTTCTCTGGGGTATACCATCAATGAAAAGAAATCACATCTGGTACACATTTGAAAGATTGTATTCCTGGGAGGAAGCTTGAACACAACTTCTCAGATGGCATTCCTCACTCCAGAAAAGCAGGTTTATTTGACAACTTATTTCAAACTACTGGCCACCCAAACCCAGCTATCTGCAAGAAAAATACTGCAAGCCCTAGGGTTTATGGCCTCATGTATTCAGCTGATTCCATATGCAAGACTGCATATGAGGAAACTTCAGTGGTACTTAAAAAGTCTCTGGTGTCAACATGCCCAGGACCTGGAAGCAGTGATTCCTATCATTCCTTGCCTATGGACAGAATGCCTTTGGTGGGCCGAGGCTTACAGCCACAACAAGGGACTCCCTTTCTCACAACCCCCCGCCGTCCAAACTCTGACAACAGACGCATCAGACTATGCATGGGGGGCTTACATGGCAGGCAAATGCATTCAAGGTAAATGGAGCCCAGGACGAATTCACCTGCATATCAATCAAAAAGAAATGTTAGCTGTACAGAATGCACTGACAGCCTTCAAATACCTTATCCTGCCAGAACAACTCCTGATAAAGACAGACAACACCACAGTTATGTGGTACATAAACAAGCAGGGGGGAACTCACTCCTACCCACTCTGCAGATTAGCCATGGCTCTGTGGAACACAGCCTTAAGCAGCCAAGTGTACCTGCTAGCTCAGTTCCTGCCAGGCAAACAAAATTTACTGGCAGACGACTTGAGCAGAAATCTAATGGACCCACACGAGGGGAAACTGGAACCAAACTCATTCAAACTTCTAATACACAGATGGGAGACACCAGTGGTGGACCTATTTATGTCCCCCCCCGAAACCATCAACTAAACAAATTTTGCACCAGAATTCCCCACAGCCAAGCTTGGAAAGTGGGTGCCCTATCCTTCACATGGGAAAACCTCTCAATCTGTGCCTTTCCCCCTCTGCCCCTTCTTCCAAAAGTACTCCTCAAGATCAAACAGGACAGGCCAAGGACAATCCTTATTGCACCAGACTGGCTACGCCAGCACTGGTACCCACGCCTATGCAGTCTGACAGCAGTGCCACCCTGGCACCTACAGCAGACCCCCTCTCTGCTGTCCCAGCAGGAGGGACAGATTTTGCATCCTCAGCTGCAAACCCTGAACCTGGCAGCATGGCTTATTCCCTGAATATATCACCAGCAACCTTCAGCAAACAGGTGCTTGATATTATCCTTGAGGCCAGGAGACCCAGTGCTAGGAAATCCTATTCAGAAAAGTGGAATAGATACTGTGCTTGGAGCCAGTCTCAAGGGAAGGACACAGGTGTGCCCTCCTTGCCTCAAATCGTAGATTACCTAGCAGAGCTGTTCCACAAAGGCCTGTCCTTCTCATCAATTAAGATTCATGCCTCTGCCATCTCAGCTCATTACAATACTGAGCCACCCCTCTTCTCTCACCCTCTGATCAAACAGTTCCTAAGAGGAGCTAACAATTTAAGACCCCCAAGGAGAGCTCCCACTCCTGCCTGGGACCTTAACTTTGTATTAGAGAAGCTCACGCTTCCTCCTTTTGAGCCTGCTGCTACAGCAGTGTTAAAATTCCTCTCTTGGAAAGCAGCCTTACTGCTAGCCATCACTTCAGCAAAAAGAGTGTCTGAGTTACAGGCCCTTTTGGCTGTAGAACCCTTCATTATCTTCCATGCAGACAGGGTTTCCCTCAGGACTAACCCATCTTTTATGCCCAAGGTGGTATCCAGTGTGGGTTTAAACTAATCCGCCCATTTGCCAACATTTTTTCCTAATTTTCAGAATAAAGGGGAAGGAATCCTGCACTCCTTAGACGTGCACAGACAGCTCAGGTTCTACCTTGACAGGACTAAACCTTTCAGAAAATCTGACCAGTTGCTGGTCAGCTTTACTACAGGGGCAGATTGCAAGGCCTTTCAAAACAAGCCATTTCTAAATGGATAGCCCACTGTATCCATTTCTGCTACAAACACCATGCAAAACCTACCCCACTGGGATCAGGCCTCATTCCACTAGGGCTACCTCAACCGCTACAGCTTTTCTCAGGAGAGTCCCTACCAGGGACATCCTGGAAGCTGCAACCTGGAGATGTCCTTCAAGGATGCATCTGCAGTCTTTACAAATGGGTTGTCCTGTCGTCAGGCAGCCCTTCGGTCGGCCGGATTCCAAAGTCTGGGTCTGGCTTCGGCTGATGTCGCACTTCACCCGACGTCATTGCGGCAGTTATTCGGGTATAAAGGCATCAGCCGACGCCGTTTTCCTCAGTCTTTCTTGCCGCGTGGCGCCCGAAGCAGAAGCTGTTCGCAAGTGTCGGTTGGTCAGATCCAGAGATTACTACTACCGAATACTACTTCGAAGACTTCTATAAAGCTAAGTACCCCGTTGGGGACTCTTTCTTGCCTCAGCCGATGTCAGAGAAAGTTAATAACTGTTTATCTTGTGGGAAACAAATACCTCATAAAGATTTCCACTCCTATTGCATACATTGTTTAGGCCCAGACCACGACGTAGCAGCTTGTCTAGCCTGTGCTTCTTTTAACCGACGGACGCTTAGACGTCGGTCGGACTTTGCTGAACAGATTTTCGGCTCCGATTTTGCCTACATTATGCCGTCGGATCCTCCCGACTCGCAAATTACCAAAAGCGCAAAGAAAGGACCGACACTCGCGGTCCGGTTTCGGCGAAACGCGGTTAAGCAAACCACGAGTGTCTCGGTTTCGGCCGAAACCGAGCAAGCGGTTCTTTCTTCAGCCGATATCATGCCTTCTACCGAGGCCTCTTCTAACCTGGTAGAAACGGCTTCTGAAATCCAACCTTCTGTTGCAGTTTCACAGGAGTTATCAGACACCATTCCCCTGGATTTTTCAACCCCTGCACGTGGAGCTGCTAGGCCTCCTCCAGCTATGTCTTTTAAGGCCTTTGCCAGGGCTAAAGCAGCCAAAGCATCAAAACCTGTGCCTGCCAAGCCCCCTTCTCACAGGCCCAGCACCAGCTCCCACATGCTTTCTTTGGCTGAGGATCTCATCTCTTTAATTTGTGGAGCCCAGCCTCATCCAGACAGGGCCTCTCTCCCTCCTCCAGAAAAGAGGCCTAGAGCAGAGCCCCCTGAGCCAGTATCCACAGATGATTCCTCTGATGACTCAGAACATACAGACCCTCCTGAGGCTTCTTATTCTCCTTGAAGACTCTGATGCTGAGGAGTCCATCCCTTCAGCCTCTCCTCCTGAGGAATTTTCCTTTGGGGAAACCTTGCATGCTATGAGGGAACAATTTCAGTGGCAGGGCCAAGATTTCTCAGACTCTAGAAAAGGCTTAGGACCTTTCTACATTTGCCACAGCATAGGCCTTTAGCTATACCTCCAGTTCTTTCTGTTGTTGATGATGCATTTAATGATGCTTGCACTGCTCCTGATTCTTTACCTCCGGCTCCTGCTAAGCCCGATAGGTACTACAGGGTCCCTGACACTCATCACCACTTATATAAGGCTCCTTTTGCAGATCCAGAGACTATCTCCCAGGGTCCTAAAGCTGTAGCCGCTACTTCTTCTAAAACCCCTCCCTCTGAAAGGGAATCCAGGTCCTTAGAGATGGGGTAAAAAGTTTACACCTCTGCTACTTTGTCAGCTAGAGCTTTGAACTGCCAATTTCATATGATTCAATATCAAGAGTTTATGCTTGACCAGTTGACTAAAAAGCTGTCCTCTGAAGAATCTTTAGATAAAAGTATGTTCAAGAAATGGTACATAACATACAGCAGGTTAGTAACCATTCTTTAAAATGTGGCTATGATGCACTGGAGGCTTCCTTTAGATCAGCCATGACTGGCACAGTTATCAGGAGGCATGCATGGTTGAAAGAACAGGCATTACCAGACCATGTCAAATCGAAGCTTTTGGATGCACCTATGGACAAGGTCAATTTATTTGGTTCCCCTGCACAGCAGGTACTAAAAAAGATGGAAGAGAAAGCAAAATCTGTGCAAACAGTGAAAGATTTCTTACAAGTTCAACCTCCAAGGTTTAGCAGGAACTGGCCCTCCAAGAATTGGCCCTTTCCGGAATCCTCTAATGCACAAAGAGGCAGGAATAGGCGCTCTAGAGGCAGAAACCAATCCAGGGGTGCCTACAGGGGTCGCCAGTGGCAGGGTAACAACCAACGAGGCACGGATACAGCCACCACCACTACAACAACTCAATCACAGTGACTTGGCGGTGGCACCTACCAGGGAACAACTAGAAGCACCCTTAGGCGGAAAGCTAACCTTATTCTCAAGAAACTGGCACTGCATTACAGGAGAAAAATGGATTTTGCAAATTATAGACCAAGGTTACAGGTTCCATTTCCATACTCTACCAGAAAAGAGAGGAATGCCAAACCTTCCACCTACTCAAAGGACAGAAGCTCTAAAGCAAATATCTCAATTATTAAGAATGAGAGCTGTGGAAAAGGTACCATCTATGGAGCAAGGAAAGGGATTTTACTCCAGACTCTTCCTGGTACCAAGAAAAGAAAACAAATTGAGGCCTATTCTAGACCTGTCTGCTTTAAACACATTCCTCATTGTTCCAAAATTCAAAATGCTGACCCTACAGCAGCTTCTTCCCATGCTGGGCAAGGAGTCTTGGCTGGTAACTCTAGATCTCAAGGAGGCATACCTGCACGTCCCCATAAGACCAATTTGCAGAAGATACCTCAGATTTCTTGCAGGATCAGAGCATTATCAATTCTCAGCATTGCCCTTTGGCTTATCTACTGCGCCCAGAGTGTTCACGAAATGCCTGGCATCAGTAATCGCTCATTGCAGACTTCAGGGGATTCAAATCTGTCCCTACCTGGACGACTGCCTGATACAAGCGGACAACAAAAACAAACTAACAGAAGACTTACAAAGAGTCATCTACCTACTGCAAGCCCTGGGATACACAGTCAATACAAAAAAGTCAAGGCTGATTCCATCCCAAAGAATAACCTTTCTGGGTGCAGAACTGGACACATCAAAACAAATGGCATTCCTAACTGCAGAAAAGAAAGAGCAACTTCCTCTCTACTTCTTGGCATTAACAAAGCAGAACCATCTAACTGCAAGAAAAGTGCTGCAAACTCTAGGCTTCATGGCATCCTGCATAATACTGGTCCCTCATGCCAGGCTGCATATGAGAAAGCTACAGTGGTACCTAAAGAATTTGTGGTCCCAGCACAAGCACAGCCTAGAAACCAAAATTCCAATGATCCCATGCCTGAAACAGGAGTTCCTATGGTGGGCTCAGGCCTGCCAATCAAACACAGGATTGCCCTTCTGCAAAAGCCAACCAAGACAAACCATCACGACAGATGCCTCAGACCTCGGATGGGGGGCACACATGCTGGACAAGTGCATTCAAGGCCTATGGACTCAAGACCAGCTGCATCTGCACATAAATCTAAAAGAAATGATGGCAGTAAAACTGGCAATCCAGGCATTCAAACCTTTTCTCCAAGAAGGCCAGTTGATGATAAGGACAGACAACACCACAGTTATGTGGTACATCAACAAACAGGGAGGCACACACTCATATCCTCTATGCCGGCTGGCACTGGACCTATGGGATGTGGCTCTGAGCTACAACATTCAGTTACAGGCAATTTATGTACCAGGGAAGGAAAACATTCTAGCAGACATATTAAGCAGAACTGCAACAGATGCCCACGAATGGATGCTGCATCCGGACATCTTCAAAACTATCGCAAGAAAATGGGGATTACCACAAATAGACATGTTTGCATCCCCTTTCAATCACCAGTTGAAGAAATTCTGCACAAGGACTTACCACCCACTTGCTTGGAAGGTGGACTCCCTCTCTTTCAGTTGGAAAAGCCTGACAGCATACGCATTCCCACCACTTCCTTTGATGCACAAGGTGCTTCTGAAGATCAAAGAGGAACGTCCGAGGATCATTCTGATAGCCCCAAACTGGCCAAGACAACATTGGTATCCACTGCTGAGGAGCATGTCCCGGGAACAAATATGGACACTGCCCCTGATCCCATTACTGCTAACACAGAACAACTACAACATCCTGCATCCAAACCTAAAAACTCTGCAGCTAACTGCCTGGAACATTACCTAACAGCAATTAACCCAAATTTATCCCAAAGGGTTAAAGACATAATCCTGGAGGCTCGTAGACCTTCAACAAGAAAGAATTATGCAGCAAAATGGAAAAGATATCTCATCTGGAGTACTGCAAAGGGGCAAGATGTGACACTGGTGAACATAGCCAACATCCTGGAGTACTTGGCGGAGTTCTACCATACAGGCCTGTCCTATTCTTCCATCAAGATACATGCATCAGCTATTTCAGCAGAATACAGCTTGGATCCTCCTGTCTTCTCGCATCCTCTGCTCAGACAGTTTCTGAGAGGAATTAAAAATGTAAAACCTCCCAGGAAACCTCCATTGCCAGCATGGGACTTGAACTTTGTGCTAGAAAAACTGACTCTTCCTCCTTTCGAACCAGCAGCAACAGCATAATTGCAATACTTATCCTGGAAGACTGCTTTCCTGTTGGCAATAACTTCAGCAAGAAGGGTCTCTGAACTACAGGCATTAATGGCAGTGCAACCCTTCCTGATCTTCCATCAAGATAGAGTATCCATGAGAACAAATCCTACATTTATGCCTAAGGTGGTATCCAGAGTCTCTTTAAATCAGGCTATCCACCTTCCTACATTCTTCCCTAACCCACAGAACAGGGGAGAAAGGCTCTTACATACCTTGGATGTACACAGACAATTACACTGCTACCTGTACAGGACAAAAAAACAATAGAAAAACTGACCAGCTTCTGGTAGCATATGCAACAGGAAAGGAAGGAAAACCAATTTCTAAACAGACAATCTCCAAATGGATAGGAAATTGCATTAGGTTTTGTTACTCCTACCATGGAAAGAAAACTCCAGAGAACATCAGGCCTCACTCCACAAGGGCTACAGCCACTACCACAGCTTTCTTACGAGGAGTGGCTACCAAGGACATTATAGAGGCTACTACTTGGACCTCCGTGCATACATTTGCCAAGCATTATAACTTACCTCTATACTCTAGATCCCGTGCTGGTTTTGCCACTGCTGTTTTGCAAGGGATCCTAACTACACCATAATCTCTTCTCATTTCCTCCTCCCTAGTTTAGCTATGGTATTCTACCCATTTGTAAAGACTGCAGATGCATCCTTGAAGGACATAGTACAGTTTTGTACCTACCATAAATGTAGATGTCCGAGAGGAATGCATCTGCAGTCAGGATTACCCACCCTCCTTCCCCTCTGAGGTACTCCTAGGGTATTTGCCAATCTTCAGCTAGCTTGGGGGGGATTTATTATGGTGTATTTGTTTGTATATATGTACATACATGCTTATTTTGTGTGTTTGCTCTCTACTATTTGGAAACTTTGGCATTTATCCAAATTTAGCCATCCAAGAGGGCACCTGGCATCTGGGGCAAGAAACACTGAGGAAAATGGTGTCGGCTGATGCCTTTATACCCGAATAACTGCCGCAATGACGTCGGGTGAAGTGTGACATCAGCCGAAGCCAGACCCAGACTGTGGAATCCGGCCGACCGAAGGGCTGCCTGACGACAGGACAACCCATTTGTAAAGACTGCAGATGCATTCCTCTCGGACATCTACATTTATGGTAGGTACAAAACTGTACTTTCTGTACACACCTTCACCAAGCATTACCACTTACCTATATTTTCCAAATCCAGCACTGGATTTGCCATAGCAGTCTTACAAGGCCTGCTAGCCAGCCCTACTACTTCTTGACTGCCTCCTCCCTTCCCCAGCTTTGGGAATCAACCCGAGTGTGTTGTCTGCAACAGTGAATCACGAAGAACATAGTACAGTTGTGTACACTTACCATTAATGTAGATGTTCGAGTGTATTCACTGTTGCAGTCCTGGTTTCCCTTCCTCCATCCCCCTTGCCCCCCCCCCCACAAGGTATTTTTGGTATTTACTTTCTACTGATGGTGTTCTTCCACCATAACCTAGCTCCTTATTGGGGCTCCTGACAGGGCAAGATAAACTGATGTAATGGTGTCGGCTGCCTGTTTTTATACCACTGACGACCTAATGTCAGTCTGGAGCTTCAGCAACCAATGCAGAAATGCTAAGCCTCTGGATTTGGGCCAACTGAGGGCTACCCTGGCAGGGATAACCCAAATGTGATGACTGCAACAGTGAACACACTCGAACATCTACATTTATGGTAAGTGTACGCAACCGTACTTTAACACCATTACCTCACCATGGAAAGTCATAGTTTCCTCCAGCTTGTGTAGATGTTGGGGCTTTCCTGATGTACTATTTCTACTTTATTTCAGGATAGTTCTGGAAGTGGCAAGGTACCCACCAGAGATTATGTTGGATGTTCTTCGTGTTTCACTGTTGCAGTCATTACATTTGGGTAATCCTGCTGGCAGGTTGCCCTCAGTCGGCCTGAATTCCAAAGTCTTGAGTCCTGCGTCTGCTGTCGTCGCCCCTTCCCTTACGTCAGGTCGTCAGGGGTATAAAAGAAGCAGCCAACGCCATTTTCTTTAGTCTTTCTTGCCACGCGGTGCCCGAAGCAGAAGCAGTTCGCAAGTGCCGGTCGGCTGACTCCTGAGATTTTTGAGTTCGAATTTCAGATCCAGAGTCTTCTATAAAGCTAAGTACCCCGTTGGGGAAACTTTTTTCTTGCTCCTGAACCGATCTCAGAAAAAGTTAATTGTATTTCTTGTGGGAAGCAAATACCTCATAAGGACTTTCATGTTTACTGTATTCCTTGCCTAGGCCCCGATCATAACTTTCTGGGTTGTCGGTTTTGTGCTAGATTTAACCAACGCACTATTAAGCGTCGGTATGATTTTGCTTTAAACTACTTTGGACGCAGGTTTAATTATCCAGAAATGTCGTCGGAAAGCCATCCGACTACCGGAGTTCACAAAAAATGCAAAGAAAAAGAAAGACACCCGAGGCCCAAAACTGATGACGAAGCTTCTCCTATGCCAGTCACCTGTTCATCTGTTCTCAGTGAGGCGTTTTTACAGCCCCTAACGACAGCTACTTTAGAGTCGCAGGCCACTACCGACTCCCACGTGGAGTCGGCCATGCCGCTGGAAACTCAAGGTATTGAAGCCTCGGACGCTAATCTTTCAGATGGGTCCGGAGCCGCTGAGCAGGCACCGGCTTCTGAGGGTGTATTCAGACCCAAACATCTATACATTAAACCGACTTCATAGGCAAAGACTAAAGCTCCTTCAAAGGCAAAGAAGCAAACTCAAGAGACACGTGGACAGGTCTCCATACCCAAAAAACAGGTGCTCAAAATGGCCGAAGACTTGATTACCTTGATCAGGGGTTCCCATCCCCCTCCTGATAAGAGGCCTAGGCAGGAGACTGACTATGAATCTTAAAATCAGGTTTCCATTTCTTCTGATCAGGAATATTCTTTTCCCCCCTATGAGGATTCTGATGCTGAAGAATCCATTCCTTAAGCTTCTCCTCCTGAGGACTATTCCTTTGGGGAAACCTTACATACCATGAGGGAGCATTTCCACTGGGAGAGCCAAGATTTTTCAGAATCTTAAAAAGAGGCTCAGGGTTTTCTTGTTACTACCTCAGCACAAGACACTAGCCATCCCTCCTGTGTTAGACATTGTAGATGATGTGTTTTCAGAGTCTAGCCTTACCCCTGACTCCTGATATTACAGGGTTCCTGACTCACATAAATTCCTTTTTAAAAACCCTGCTGCAGACCCAGAAACTATTTCTCAGGGTCCCAAGGGAGTTAAGGCTTCCACTGCAAAAAACCCTACCCCTGCTGACAGGGACTCCAGGGCACTGGATAGATGGGGAAAAAAGGTTTACACATCTGCTACCTTGGCTATAAGGGCCTTAAACTGTCAGTTTCAGATGCTCAAATATCGGCAGCATGTCATGGCATTGCTTAAACAGAAAATGTTGTTAATCTCTGAATGTGTAGAAAGTAAGGAAATGCAGGATATATTGCATGCAGCTGAACAAGTTGGAAAACATACTTTGCAATGTGGTTTTGATTCTTTATTTATTTTTATTTTTTATTTTATTTATTTACAGTTGGTGTACCAGGATAGTCCATTGGGCCAATAAGAACCCGTTTTCAATGGAGTCCTGGGGAGAAAAGCTCCAAAACAAAGGTTACAAAAGAGATTACAGCAGTTTACAATTTCAATCATTTGTAAGTTAAAGACAAAGCTTTAAAACATTGGTAAACAAAAAAGATTACAGCAGTTTACAATTGTGGTAATTTGTGGGTTCAAGACAGAACAAAGATTAAGCATTTACAAAGGAAAATATTTTTTTTTTTTTTTTTTTTTTCTTCTTCTTCTTCTTCTTTAGAGTCCTCCTGCAGGGCTGCAGTTACAGGTTCTGTAATTAGAAGGCATGCTTGGCTAAAGGAACAAAATCTGCCTGATCATGTTAAAGTTAAATTATTAGATGCACCTTTGCAGCATGATATTTTGGTGTTAAGGCAGAAGAGGTGTTAAAGAAAATGGAGGACAAGGCTAAATCTATGCAAACGGTCAAAGATTTCTTACAAGTACAGCTGCCTAGGTTTAGTAGACACTGGCCAACTAAGAATTGTTCCTTTCCTGTGTTGGACAGACCTCAAAGGGGCAGACCCAGACGCCCTAGAGGCAGATCCCAGGCGCAAGGTTCATACAGGTCAAAGCAATGGGGTGCTTCTGCCTCCAAAAGTGGAGAAGACAAATCACAACCTTACAGGAAACAGTCCCAATGACTTCCCCCTGCCGGCACTAAGCACTTATTTTCTGGCAGCACCCTTAGGGGGAAAATTAGCACTTTTTTCTCAAAATTGACATATTATAACCCAGGACAAGTGGGTACTAAATATCATGTCACAGGGCTACAAGTTCCATTTCCATACCCTGCCAAAGGCAAACGGCTGGCCAGATCTGCCAAAAAATCAATGGGCAGAGGCACAAACACAAGTCTCATCCCTCATGGACATGAGGGCCATTCAACAAGTGCCGGAGCAAGAGTGGGGACAAGGATTTTACTCACGACTGATGTTCATCGCGTTACCCTGCTGCAGTCATCACACTTGGGTTATCCTGCAGTCAGGCGGTCCCGCAGTCGGCCAGAGTTCCAAAGTCTTGGTCCGGCTTCGGTTGCTGTCGCTTCTTCCCTGACGTCAGTGCGACAGGGGTATATGAGGCATCCAACGCCATTTTCTCCAGTCTTTATTGCCGTGTGGTGCCCGAAGCAGAAGCAGTTCGCAAGTGCCGGTCGGCCGACACTTGAGATTTTTTAATCGAATTACAGTCTGAAGTCTTCAGTAAAGCGAAGTACCCCATTGGGGAACCTTTTCTTGCCTCAGTCCGATGTCAGAAAAAGTTAACAATTGCATTTCTTGTGGGAAGCAAATAGCTCATAAGGACTTCCATTCTTATTGTATTCCTTGCCTAGGCCCAGACCACGACGTCACAGGTTGTCGGTTTTGTGCTAGGTTTAATAAACGAACTATCAAACGCCGTTTTGACTTCACACGACATTACTTTGGTAGGAAATTTAATTATATCATGCCGTCGGAGCAGCCGACGACTGGCATGCATAAAAAACACAAGGATAAGGACAGGCAGCCTAGAACCAAGCCAGACTCCGAGGCCTCTGCTGGGCCTGTCGCTGGTTCTCTGGTTTTCAGTGAGGCTCCTACGCAGCCCCTGACGACCGCAGAATTGGAAGCCCAGACAGCTTCGGATTCACAAGCGGAGTGCACTAGGCCATCGCAGCCATCTTCATTAGGCCCTTTCGACACCGGAGCAGGAGGAGATCCCGGTGCAGTAGAAACACCTTCGGTTGCAGAAGGTGTCTTCAGACTGACTACACTCACCATTAAATCTTATGCTAAGCTTAAAACTCCATTAAAACCAAAAAAGACTGTACATTAGTCTCCAGTTCAAGGCCCCATGCCTAAGAAACAGATGCTTAAGATGGCTGAAGATTTGATTACCCTAATCAGGGGTTCCCATCCCCCTCCAGATAAAAGGCCAAGACAAGAGGAGGATTATGCTTCCTCTGACCAGGTTTCTATTTCCTCAGATTCTTCTGAGGAACAGGATTACGCTTTTCCCCCTTATGAGGACTCTGATGCTGAAGACTCTATTCCCTCAGCATCTCCCCCTGAAGACTACTCCTCTGGGGAAACTTTACATACCATGAGGGAACATTTCCACTGGGAAGGCCAGGACTACTCTGATTCTAAGAAAAGGCTCCGAGAGTTCCTTTTACTACCCCAGCACAGACCACTTGCTATCCCTCCAGTTTTAGACATTGTGGATGATGTTTACTTAAGTCTAGTCTAAATCCAGACTCTCTACCTCCTGCTCCAGCCAAACCAGACGGATACTACAGTTTACCTGACTCTCATAAATTCCTTTATAAAAGCCCTTTGGCTGACCCAGAAACAATTTCCCAGGGTCGCAAAGGGGCTAAAGCTTCTATGGCTAAAAATCCTGTACCCTCTGAAAGGGATTCCAGAGCCCTAGATAGATGGGGAAAGAAGATATACACCTCAGCTACTCTAGCTATGAGAGCATTAAATTGTCAGTTTCACATGCTGAAATATCAGCAATTCCTAATGTCTCAATTAAAACAAAAAATGAGCACACATTCTGAACAGTCTGAATTCAAGGAAATGCAGGATCTGTTGCATGCAGCTGAACAGGTGGGCAAACATACTTTACAATGTAGATTTGATTCATTGGAAGCTTCCTGTAGAGCAGCTGTTACTGGGTCGGTCATACATAGACATGCTTGGTTAAAAGAACATACCCTACCTGATCATGTTAAAGCAAAATTATTGGATGCACCTTTACAGCAGGATGTCTTATTTGGTGTCAAAGCAGAAGAGGTTTTAAAGAAAATGGAGGATATGGCAAGGTCTATGCAGACAGTCAAGGATTTTTTTACAGGTACAACCCCCTCGTTTCAGCAGAAATTGGCCAAAAAAAAACTGGTCCTTTCCAGCTTCTGACAGATCACAGAGGGGCAAATACAGACGCCCAAGGGGCCGAGGTCAGTCACAAGGCCCTTACAAACCTTGCCAATGGGGTGCCGCAACCCAGAAAGGAGGAGAAGACCGGCCCCAAGCTAGCAGAAGACAAACACAATGACTTAACCCTCAAACTACCAAGCAAATCTCTCTTGGCAGCTCCCTTGGGAGGAAAATTAGCACTTTTTGCAGACAACTGGCACATCATCACAAAAGACAAATGGGTCCTAAACATTGTCTCACAAGGATACAGATTCCACTTTCATACCTTGCCAAGGATAAAAGGAATGCCAAACCTGCCACCAAATCAATGGGCAGAGGCACAAAAACAAATTACAGCTCTCATGGACATGAGAGCCATTCAACAGGTACCTATACAGGAGCAAGGACAAGGATTTTACTCAAGACTCTTTCTAGTCCCCAGAAAGGACAAAGCATGGAGACCCATTCTGGATCTTACAATTCTGAACACCTATCTGCAATACCAAAATTCAAGAAGGGTAATTTCACAAAGAAAATGTACCTATGCTTGCCGCAGTTGCAATCAATTTGCTTTTGTAAAGAACTCAAATGTGTTTATACACCCTGATACTGGTAAGAAATATGAATTTTCACATTATGCAGACTGTAAATCTAAAAATGTGGTCTATCTTAGTCAATGTAAGAAATGCCACTGTTTCTATGTTGGCATGACTAATAGAACACTTAGGGAATGTATAAGGGAACATGTCTATGCTATTAATAGAGAGAATGAGACTAATGCCCTGGCTAATCATATCATGCAGTATGATAGTACACATTCTTTTAGTTTTATGGTGATAGAACATATTTTCACTACAGAAAGATTGGGATGTATACGTAATAAAACTGAAAAAGAAGAGATTAAATGGATTACTAAACTATCGGCAGATAGAGGTCATGGTCTCAATGATAAGATTTCATTGAGACCTTTTCTTGTAGATAGACCATTGAAACACTAGGTTAAATATATACATTGTGAGTGAAGTATTTTTATGATGGTCAGCATTTTTTATATGATGATTAGTTTTTTTATGATGATTAGTTTTAATGCAAGTTAATGTAAGTCCTTTTTATATGCACTTTTTCATATGCTTGTACATAATTCATTAATGTTTTTAAAGTGTATAACATTTGTTACATATGTCAGTTTTTTATATATTCTCTATATTTTTTTATATTTACAAAGTATCTTACATATGTCCATACGTATTACTTTGAGTGCTTTTTTCATACATACACCAATAGTATTGTGTATTATTGATGAGTGCAGATGTATGCTTTGTGATAGGAGGATGTAGGCTATTTAAATGAATGAAAAAATGGTTGTAATTATTAAGTCTGATGAAGCGTCCTGGCAGACGTGAAAGTGCTTACTTTATTCAATAAATTCGTGTTGCTGTGATATACAATTGTGGTTGACTTCGATTGTCTTGGTGTATCTACCTCTTTCATCTTGGACCAAAATTCAAGATGCTAACACTACAGCAGCTTCTTTCCATGCTGGGCAGGAAGGCTTGGCTAGTTACGTTGGATCTCAAGGAGGCATACCTGCATGTCCCTATCAGACAAAATTGCAGAAGATACCTCCGCTTCATTGCAGGTTCAACCCATTATCAATTCTCTGCACTGCCCTTTGGCTTATCTACTGTGCCAAGGGTCTTCACAAAATGCCTGGCACCAGTAATTGCATACTGCAGACAAAGAGGAATTCAAATATACCATACCTGGACGACTGCCTTATTCAAGCAGAAAGCAAGGACATTCTTTTAAAGCATCTGGCATTTGTCAAACACCTTCTAAGTTGCCTAGGGTCACAGTAAACGAAAAGAAATCAAAACTAGTGCCCTCACAAAACATAATATTCCTGGGTGCCAGCTTGAATACAACGGCCCAGATGGCTTATCTCACGCCAGACAAGCAACAACAGCTGACTCAATACTTCAAAATAATGGCAACAAAGACCCAACTCCCTGCAAGAAAAATTCTGCAGGCCTTGGGATTCATGGCATTTTGCATACTACTAATACCATTTGCAAAACTGCATATGAGGAAATAACAATGGTACCTGAAAAGCGTATGGACTCAGCACAGCCACAGCTTGGAAACAATGATACCACTCATTCCCTGCCTTCAACAGGAGTATCTATGGTGGGCACAGGCATGTCACCTCAACAAGGGTCAGCCTTTCACCTAACCCACAGCCAGGCAAACTATAACAACATATGCATCGGACTATGCCTGGGGAGCACACATGGCAGGATTCTGCATTCAGGGCAAATGGACTACGGATCAAAGGCATCTGCATATCAATCAAAAAGAAATGCTAGCAGTACAGCATGCCTTAACAGCTTTCAAGGACCTCTTACACCCAGGACAACTAATAATAAAGATGGACAATACCACAGTAATGTGGTACATAAGCAAGGGGGCACAAATTCCTACCCTCTATGCAGGGAAGCAATGACCTTGTGGAACACAGCACTGTCTTACCAAGTTCAACTACAAGCACAATTCCTGCCAGGAAAGAAAAACACATTGGCAGACGACCTAAGCAGAAACATCATGGATCTCCACAAGTGGAAACTAGATCCACAAGTATTTGCAATGGTAACTCAAAAATGGGGACGCCCAGACATAGATCTGTTTGCCAACCCCCAAAACTACCAACTTCAAAAATTTTGCACAAGGACATTCCACCCACAAGCTTGGAAAGTGGACACCCTCTCATTCAGTTGGAAAACATTAACAGTGTATGCCTTTCCTCAACTGCCTCTTCTAGCAAAGGTGCTGCTGAAAGTCAGATTAGAGAGGCCACAAATGATGCTCATTGCACCAGACTGGCCACGCTAGCACTGGTATCCAGTTCTAAGGAACATGGCCCACGGCCCACCATGGATTTCACCACAAATTCCTCACCTGCTCACCCAGCGAGACAATCAGATTCTACACAGCCAGCTCAAGACTTTAAACCTGGTTGCATGGCAAATTACCTAAACAACCAGCCAACACCTCTATCCAAAGCTGTTATGAATGTCATCCTGGAGGCCAGGAGGCCCAGCACCAGGAAAACCTATTCAGACAAATGGAAAAGATTTTGCAGCTAAAGGCCAAAATCCCCTTGATCCAAACATTCCTCAGATTCTACAATATTTAACTGAGATGTTGCACAAAGGACTTTCCTTTTCATCTATTAAGATCCACGCCTCAGCAATTTCAGCTCATTGCAACACGGATCCTCCTTTATTTTCATATCCACTCCTAAAACAGTACCTCAGAGGGGCTAAGAACATAAGACCGCCCAGGAGAGCACCAACACCTACTTGGGATCTCAACTTTGTTCTGGAAAAGCTTACACTGCCGCCCTGTGAACCAGCTTTCTCAGCTGATTTAAAGTTTCTTTCATGGAAAACTGCCCTGCTGCTAGCAATAACTTCAGCTAGAAGAGTCTCAGAGCTACAGGCACTAATGGCAGTGGAGCCTTTCCTCGTTTTTCATCAAGACAGAGTCTCTCTACGAACTAACCCTTCCTTTATGCCAAAGGTGGTATCCAGTGTGGCCCTAAACCAAACCATTCATTTGCCCAGCTTTTTTCCAAATCCCCAGAATAAAGGAGAAAGACTCCTGCACTCTTTGGACATTCACAGTCAATTACATTACTACTTGGATAAAACTAAGGCTTTCAGAAAATCTTACCAGCTCTTTGTAGCCTATGCTGCCGGAACACAAGGAAAAGCTATCTCAAAACAGACCATTTCAAAATGGATAGGACATTGCATACGTTTCTGCTACACGCATCATGGGAAACTGGTACCTGCTAGCATTAGGTCCCACTCCACCAGGGCTACAGCTACATCAGCAGCCTTTCTCAGGGGGGTGCCAACCAAAGATATTCTGGAAGCTGCAACTTGGAGTTCAGTGCACACCTTCACCAAACACTATCACTTACCTCTATATTCTAAGACTAGAGCTGGCTTTGCCACTGCAGTTTTGCAGGGCCTACTAGCTTCTTCTAACCCTGTTTAATTCCACCACCCATCCTTAGCTTTGGGATTCAACCCAAGTGTGATGACTGCAGCAGGGTAACACGATGAACATAGTACAGTTTTGTACCTACCATAAATGTAGATGTTCGAGTGTTCACCCTGCTGCAGTCCAGGTTACTCCCCCTCTGAACTAGCTGGACTTGTACCTTTCTATCCTATACAACCTCTGTGGTATATTTGCTTGTGACTGAAGGTATTGTTTTATTTTTACATGTATATTTTTCTATAGCAATATGTATTGCCCACCTATTGGGGGCACCTGACATCTGGGGCAAGAAAAACTGAAGAAAATGGCGTCTGATGCCTCTTGTATACCCCTGGCGCACTGACGTCAGGGAAGAAGTGACAGCAACCGACGCCGGACCAAGACTTTGGAACTCTGGCTGACTGCGGGCCCGCCTGACGGCAGGATAACCCAAGTGTGATGACTGCAGCAGGGTGAACACTCGAACATCTACATTTATGGTAGGTACAAAACTGGACCTATCAATTCTGAACACATTCCTGGATATACCAAATTTCAAAATGTTGACTTTGCAGCAGCTTCTGCCCATGCTGGGCAAGAGCGCTTAGCTTGTAACTTTAGACCTAAAAGAGGCATACCTGCATGTCCCAATCAGACAAATATGCAGAAGATACCTCAGATTTAAGGCTGGCTCAATGCATTACCAATTCTCTGCACTGCCCTTGGCTTATCTACTGCGCCCAGGGTCTTTACAAAGTGCCTGGCACCAGTAATTGCATTCTGCAGACAGAGGAATACAAATATATCCTTACTTGGATGACTGTCTCATTCAAGCAGAGAACAAGGGCATCCTTCTACAGCATCTGGCGTTTGTGAAAAAACTTCTAGCATGCCTAGGGTACACAGTCAATGAAATGAAATCAAAACTAGTACCCTCTCAAGAGATAATATTCTTGGGTGCAAGCTTAAATACAACTGCCTAGATGGCTTATCTCATGCCAGGAAAACAAAGGCAACTGAATACCTATTTCAAAATGTTATCAACAAAGGCCCAGTTATCAGCAAGAAAAATTCTGCAGGCTTTGGGCTTCATGGCATCCTGCATCCTACTTATGCCATATGTAAGACTGCATATGAGGAAACTTCAATGGTAACTAAAAAGTGTTTGGACTCAACATTGCCACAGCCTGGAAACTATAATTACTCTCATTCCCTGCCTGCAACAGGAGTTTCGATGGTGGGCAAAGGCTTGTCACCAAAACAAGGGACATCCATTCATATTACCCCAGCCAGGCAGACACTAACAATGGATGCATCAGATTATGCCTTGGGGGCCCACATGGCAGGAAGATGCATTCAGGGAACATGGACCTCAAACCAAATGCATCTACATATCAATCAAAAGGAGATGCTAGCTATTCAAAATGCCCTGACATCCTTCAAGGACCTGCTTCATCCAGGACAACTACTGATAAAGACAGACAACACCACGGTCATGTTGTATATAAACAAGCAGGGGGGCAGACATTCTTACCCCCTTTGCAGACTAGCCATGACTTTGTGGGTCACTGCATTGACTTACCAAGTACATCTGCAGGCACAATTACTGCCAGGAAGGAAAAATACTCTGGCAGACGAACTAAGCAGAAACCTCATGGATCCCCACGAGTGGCAGCTGGATCCACAAGTCTTCAGCATGATAACAAGGAAATGGGGATGCCCAGACATAGATCTATTTGCTTCCCCTCACAACTACCAACTAAAGAGATTCTGCACAAGGATTTATCACAGATAAGCATGGAAAGTGGACGCCCTATCCTTCAGCTGGAAAAACCCATCAGTATATGCCTTTCCCCTTCTGCCTCTCCTCCCAAAGGTACTCCTAAAGGTCAGACTAGAGAAGCCAAAGATGATACTGATTGCAACAGACTGTCCCCGCCAGCACTGGTACCCAAAATTAAGGAGTTTGTCTCAATGCCCAGCATGGACCTTACCTCAAGTACTGCATCTACTGTCCCAGCAAAACAGTCAGATCTTGCACAGCCAACTCAGGACTTTAAACCTGGCAGCATGGCAGATAATGTAGCCATACAAAACACACCTCTCAGCAAAGCTGTGATGGATGTCATTTTGGAAGCCGGAAGGCCTAGTACTAGAAAATCTTATGCTGGAAAATGGAAGAGATTCTGTGCTTGGCACCAGACACAAGGAACAGATACAGCTGTACCAAATATTCCTCAGATTTTGCAATACTTAACTGAGATGCTGGACAAAGGCCTATCTTTCTCATGTATTAAAATTCATGCCTCTGCCATTTCGGCTCATTACAATACAGAGCCACCAATCTTTTCTCATCCTTTATTAAAACAGTACGTCAGAGGAGCCAAAAATTTAAGGCCTCCAAGGAGATCACCAATGCCTGCATGGGACCTCAACTATGTCTTGGGAAAACTCACCCTGCCTCCTTTTGAACCAGCTGCTACGGCTGATATAAAGTTTTTATCTTGGAAAACAGCTCTGCTCCTAGCAATAACTTCTGCAAGACGAGTTTCAGAGCTACAGGCACTCATGGCTGTGGAACCTTTTATCATTTTTTATCCAGACAGGGTCTCACTGAGGACAAACCCAACATTTATGCCTAAAGTGGTGTCCAGTGTGGCTCTTAACCCAACCATTCATCTGCCAACTATATATACAAATCCACAGAACAAGGGGGAAAGAATTCTGCATTCTTTGGACGTACACAGACAGCTTAGATTCTACTTGGACAGAACCAAAGTTTTCAGAAAGACAGAGCAATTACTAGTGGCATATGCTGCAGTATCACAAGGAAAGGCTATCTCAAAGCAGGCTATTTCAAAATGGATAGGTCACTGGATTCGTTTCTGCTACTTATACCATGGCAAGCCAGTGCCTAAGGGAATTAGGCCACATTCCACCAGAGCTGCAGCCACTTCAGCAGCCTTTCTCAGGGGAGTCCCAACCAAGGACATTTTAGAGGCAGCTGCTTGGAGTTCAGTGCACACCTTTACAAAGCACTATCATCTGCCACTCTACTCTAAATCCAGGGCAGGCTTTGCCACTGCAGTCCTGCAGGGTCTCATAGCCGCTCTTAATGCTGTTTAGTTCCAGCCTTCCAACCATAGCTTTGGGAATCTACCCAAATGTAATGACTGCAACAGTGAAACACAAAGAACATAGTACAGTTGTGTACACTTACCTTAAATGTAGATGTTCGAGTGTATTCACTGTTGCAGTCCAGGCTACCCACCTGCCAATCCCCCCTTTTCTTCTGATGGAACCTATCTTTCCTTCTCTGATTTATACAACCTATGTGGTGTATTTGCTTGTGGATGAAGGTAAAGTTTATATTGCTGCATGTAATTTTATATATACATATAAAATGTTCTTCATCTCACATTGCTGCAGTCCTTACATATGGGTAGTCCGCTGTCCTCGGTCGGCCCGAATACCAAAGTATTAGGCTGACGTCGGTCAAGGCGCTTAAAACTGACATCAGGACGTCAGGGTACAAAAGCGCATGACCGACGTCACATCCTCAGTCTTTTTTGCCGCATGGTCCGATGCAGAAGCAGCGTTGCAAGTGCCGTTCGGCGTTCTGAAATTTTTCGAGGTCGGAGTTTCAGACCGAATCCAAGTTGGCTAAGTACCCCGTTGGGGAATTTTTTGTTTTTTTCTTGCCTCAGTGTATTACCGGATGTCAGAAAAAGTGAATAATTGTGTTTCTTGTGGGAAACAGATACCGCATAGGGATTATCATTCTTTGTGCATTCCTTGTTTGGGGCCTGAGCACGACGTAGTCGGGTGTCGCTTTTGTGCTAGGTTTAATAAGCGCACTATTAGCGAAGGTTAGATTGTGCTAGGCTGGTCTTGAAGCGGTGCAATTATAACATGCCGTCGGATTCTCCGGCGCCGCTTCGCGAAGAAGCGCAAAGACAAAGCGGTTAAACCCAGGCAAGATGAGTCGTCCGTTCGGACGCCGGTTCTTTAGAGCTTCAATGGAACCGGTGGTTCCGATGGAGGCTTCTCTGGAGTCTCAGGGGGAGACTTTGATTTTGCAGGATGTGGCCTCTCTAGAGGCAGGCCAGGCTGAAGGGGCTTCTCAGGTTTCTGTACTCCCCTCCCTTCCCAGGGTGGTTAGGCCCTCTCCTTCTGTTTCCAAGGCTTCTTCCAGAGGCAGGCCAGGTTTAGCTTCTGTTGGTGTCACTCCTAGTTCAGCAGGGTCTGTGCCTAAGAAGCACATGCTTAAAATGGCAGAAGATTTGATTACTCTGATTAGAGGTTCTATGCCCCTCCTGATAAGAGGCCTAGGGTGGAGCCAGAGTTGGAAAGTTTTGAACAGGCTTGGATGATTCAGAGTCTTGGCTGAAGACTTGCAGGAGTACACTCCTTATTCTGATTCTGATGCTGAAGATTCCACTCCTTCTGCTTCTCCTCCAGAGGATTTTTCTTTTCAGAGACACTTCATTCTATGAGGGAACATTTTAAGTGGGGAGGTCAGGACTTCTCTGATTCACGGAAAAGGCTTAGGGAATTTTTGTTTTACCTCAACATAGGCCCTTAGCTATACCTCCTGTTCTGGATGTTGTGCAAGATGTATTTTCAGAGGCTTCACTTAATCCTGATTCTCTGCCTCCTGCCTGTTAAACCGGATAGGTATTACAGGGTGCCTGAGGCACATAAATATCTCTATAAGAGTCCTAGGGGACCCAGAAACTATTAGCCAGGGACCTAAGGGTGTCAGGGCCTCTGTTGTAAAGAATCCGGTTCCTCTAGATAAAGAGGCCAGAGCTTTGGATAGATGGGGAAAGAAGGTCTATACATCTTCTACCTTAGCAATGAGGGCTTTGAATTGCCAGTTTCATATGTTGAAATATCAGAATTTTCTTCTTTCTCAATTGAAATCTAAGGTGGATGCTCTGGCAGAAGGCATTGAGTGTAAAGAATTACAAGATTTGGTGCATGTCTCTGAACAGGTGGGTAAGCATTCTTTACAGTGTGGTTTTGATGCTTTGCAGGCCTCTTCTAGGGTGGCTGCCACTGGTTCAGTTCTTTGCAGGCACGCCTGGCTTAAGGATCAGAATTTATCTGACCATGTTAAGACAAGGATTTTGGATGCTCCTTTGCAGTCTGAAGTGTTGTTTGGTCCACCTGTGGAGTCAGTCTTGAAGAAAATGGAAGACAAGGCTACGTCTATGCAGACTGTTAAAGATTTTTTGCAAGTTCAGCCTCCGAAGTTTAGTAGAAATTGGCCCGCTAAGGGGTGGACGTATCCTTCTTCTGATTCTCAGTCTAGGGGTAGATCTAGACGTGGTAGGGGCAGAGCTCAGAGTTCCTTCAGACCTAGAACATGGAGTTCACCTGCACAATCTTCGAGTGAGGGCAGGGGCCAGTCCTTTCGTAAACAGGCCCAATGACCTACTGTTTCAGCTGCCAAATCCTTCTTGCCTGGCAGCAACTTTGGGAGGACGGTTGGCACTCTTCAAGGAAAATTGGATATTAATTACCCAGGACAAATGGGTGTTGGATATCATACACCAAGGTTACAAGTTTTATTTCCATACCTTGCCTCCTTTCAAAGGCATGCCAGACGTTCCTCCTCAGCAAAGACTAGAGGCTCACAAACAGATTTCTCTACTACTTCAAATAGGAGCTATACAACCGGTCCCTCTGCCAGAAGTGGGCCTAGGATTTTATTCTCGCCTGTTTCTAGTACCGAAGAAAGGGAACACGTGGAGACCAATTTTGGATTTATCTATCCTCAACACATATCTGGACATTCCCAAGTTCAAAATGTTGACGTTACAACAGCTTTTACCTCTGCTGGGCAAAGATCACTGGATGGTGACTCTGGATCTCAAGGAGGCTTACCTTCATGTTCCTATCAGGCCCAGTTGCAGGAAGTATCTGCGTTTTCGGGCTGGGACTTTTCATTATCAGTTCTCTGCATTGCCCTTTGGCTTATCTACTGTGCCCAGAGTGTTCACAAAGGTTCTGGCTCCAGTGATAGCTTTCTTCAGGCTAAGAGGAATACAAATCTATCCTTATTTGGACGATTGCCTGATTCTGGCTCAAGGAAAGGACGAACTTCTTCATCATTTACAGTATGTGATGGCAGTGTTAAGATGCCTAGGGTATTCTGTGAACGAAATAAAGTCCAGTCTAGTACCCTCTCTGGACATGTGCTTTCTGGGTGTGAGACTGAATACAGCATCCCAGATGGCCTTTTTGACCCTGGACAAACAAAAGAATCTTTCTCTTTATTTCCATCAATTGTCTCGTCAGTCCAGGCGGACTGCAAGGACAGTCCTTCAAGCCTTGGGGTTCATGGCATCTTGTATTCTGGTACTTCCCAATGCCAAACTGCATATGAGGAAGCTACAATGGTATCTCAAAAATGTATGGGCCTTAACACTGCCAAGATATGGACACTGTCATTCAGATAATACCTTGCATTCAAAAGGAATTTTTGTGGTGGGCTCAGGAATGTCACCTAAACAAGGGACTCTCTGTGACCCGACCAGAGGCGAGTCAGATTCTAACGACAGATGCCTCAGACAAAGCTTGGGAGCTCATCTAAATGGAAAATGGGTACAAGACACGTGGCCTGCCAGACTTCAACATTTACATATCAACTTGAAGGAGATGTTAGCAGTCCAATTTGCATTGATAGCTTTCAAGGATTTACTTCTTCCAGGGCAGGTGTTGATTCAAACAGACAACACAACTGTCATGTGGTACATCAACAAGCAAGGGGGGACACATTCTTACCCTCTATGCAGACAAGCAATGATTTTGTGGGAGACTGCTCTCAGTTTGCAGCTAAATCTTCAGGCAAGGTTTCTGCCAGGAGCACAGAACTCCTTAGCAGATGTGTTGAGCAGACAAATCAGGGATCCCCACGAGTGGAAATTGGATCCTCATGTATTTCAAAAATAGATCTGTTCGCTTCTCCACTAAATTACCAGTTGCCAAAGTTTTGCACAAAAAGGTTTCATCCCACAGCTTGGAAAGTGGATGCTCTCTCATTCAATTGGAGCAATCTTCACGTGTATGCCTTTCCACCACTGCCTCTCCTCCCAAAGGTACTCCTGAAGGTCAGACAGGACAAGCCAACCATGATTTTAATAGCTCCGGATTGGCCTCGACAGCACTGGTACCCATTACTGAGAAGTCTGGTACGGGAGCCTCCATGGCCTTTGCCTTCGATTCCACACCTGCTGTCTCAGGAGAACAGTCACCTACTCAATGTCAAACTTCAGTCTCTGCATCTAACAGCCTGGCATATTCTGTTTTAAACCCTGAAGGGTCTCTGCTTCCACAACAAGTTTTGAATGTTATTTTGGAGGCCAGACGGCCTAGTACAAGGAAAGTGTACGCAGATAAATGGAGGAGATTTTTAATTTGGAGTACAGCAAAGGACTTTGATGTTTCTAAACCTAATTTAAGTGTTGCTCTTCAATACCTTACTGAGTTATTGGACAAAGGTTTGTCCTTCTCCTCTATAAAGGTTCATGCTGCAGCAATTTCTGCTCACTATGACTGTGACCCACCTTTATTTTCTCATCCTTTGTTTAAGCAGTTCCTTAGAGGGGCAAAGAATATAAGACCCCACGTAGAGCTCCTACTCCTGCTTGGGATCTCAATTTTGTGTTGGAGAAACTCACTCTACAACCTTTTGAGCCTGCAGCTACTGCCGAGTTGAAATATTTATCATGGAAGACTGCTTTTTTGTTGGCCATTACCTCTGCGAGAAGGGTTTCTGAATTACAGGCCCTTATGGCGGTTGAGCCTTTCTTAATTTTCCACAAGGATAGGGTATCTTTGCGTACTAATCCTTCCTTTATGCCTAAAGTGGTTTCTAGTGTGGCTTTAAACCAAACTATTCATTTGCCTACTTTTTATGCAAACCCCCAAAATAAAGGGAAAAGATTTTGCACACTTTGGATATACACAGACAGTTGCGATATTATTTGAGCAGAACTAAAGGGTTCAGGCAGTCTCAGCAGTTATTTGTTTCATTTGCTTTGGGTTCTCAGGGCAAACCTGTTTCAAAACAAACTATTTCTAAGTGGATTGGTTTTGTATTGCTTTCTGTTATTCCCATCATGGTAAGGAGATTCCAGCTGGGATTAGGCCTCATTCCACTAGGGCTACTGCCACTTCTACAGCTTTTTAAGGGGGGTGGCTACTAAAGATATTTTGGAGGCAGCTACTTGGAGTTCAGTGCATACTTTCTCTAAGCATTACCACCTTCCTCTTTACTCTAAATCTAGGGCTGGATTTGCCACTGCAATTTTACAGGGCATTTTGGCAGCTCCTAATGCTTTATAGTTTTGCCATCTTCCCTTACCTCTGCTTTGGGATTCTACCCATATGTAAGGACTGCAGCAATGTGAGATGAAGAACATAGTACAGTTTTGTACCTACCATAAATGTAGATGTTCGAAGATCCACATTGCTGCAGTCCAATTTACCCTCCCTCCTTCCCCTCTGTAGTTTGAGGTGGTTGTGTGGTTTGGGTTGTAAATATTGTAAATATGGTTAGTGCAGGGGTGGTTGGTTGTTCTTTGCTGTTTTTGGCTTTGGCCTTTCTTTTTAGGGCCTTCTGACATCTGGGGCAAGAAAAGACTGAGGATGTGACGTCGGTCATGCGCTTTTGTACCCTGACGTCCTGATGTCAGTTTTAAGCGCCTTGACCGACGTCAGCCTAATACTTTGGTATTCGGGCCGACCGAGGACAGCGGACTACCCATATGTAAGGACTGCAGCAATGTGGATCTTCGAACATCTACATTTATGGTAGGTACAAAACTGTACTTTTTGGCTACCCTTTTAGGGGGCACCTAACATCTGGGGCAAGAAAAAACAAGAAAATGGCGTCTGCTGCTTCTTTTATACCCTTGACGAACTGACGTCAGGGAAGGGGCGACGACAGCCGACGCAGGACCCAAGACTTTGGAATTCAGGCCGACTGAGGGCAACCTGCCAGCAGATTACCCAAATGTAATGACTGTAACAGTGAATACACTCGAACATCTACATTTATGGTAAGTGTACACAAATGTACTTTTCTATCCTTTTCCAGCTTTCTTCTTTGTTTGCAATGGGAAAACAGTGCCTTTAAAAGTTATGTCCAATATAACTTTTGCTGTGTTAACTGAGCAATATGGTAGCTTATTCATTTAATTTGCCGTTTCTAAATTCTCAGTTGACATGTTTTTGATTATTCAATGTGCAGCAGCTTTCTTCATCTAATATTATGCAACCTTGAAAGATGAACAAATCTAACAAATCTTTGTTAAAAGTTGTGTACATGAATAGAAAATACTTCTTGTTTGGATAGTTAAGTATGCAACAGAACCTAAACAGGCCAGTCTATTAGTGGGTTGGAGATTCACAAACATATAATGCACAGTCATAAATGACTTGGGTTATTCCACTTTAATCACCTCTTGCACTTTATTTCGCTAGGCTCTTTAGTCTGGATTCTTTGGCTTGATGTGTTCCAGATTTTTCTTCCAGGCTCTCAAACTTCAGCAGGTTTATTTTGTAGCAAAGACTAATTCATATCTTTTGAATCCTAGCTTTTATGTAAGAAGAACAACACTTTGAGTTTCTTTGGAAGTCATCCAGCAGGCATTAAATTTATTTATTTACTTATTTTTTATTTGTTTATATTTGTTTACCAGGGTAGTGCATTGATCTCAATGGACCATTTGCAGGCACAGCCCGGATGAATAGTATCACTTAAGAAATGAATAAAACATAGTTACAGATAAAATACATAAATACATATTTACTGAATATGCTATAACATTTAGTTCAGTAAGCAGTTAGTCATAAAATGGATGGGAAAATAAATTATGCTTGGCAGAGCTTTACGGATGAGATGTAGCCATAATGACTGAGGTACCTTATTCTACAGGGATAACAGCATATCTTTGTATAGAGAGATATGAAGACATTAGAAGAGGCACGTGAAAATAATTGCAAGAAAGGATCCCATGGAGTGAAGAAAGAGAAAAGGTGTGTGATGCACGACGGAAGTAGGATGAATAAGAGGGCAGTAAGTAAAGGGGATTGTA
The DNA here is from genome assembly GCF_019279795.1 of Protopterus annectens. NCBI lineage: Eukaryota > Metazoa > Chordata > Ceratodontiformes > Protopteridae > Protopterus > Protopterus annectens. Next base: position 1,913,827,841 of record NC_056725.1, read on the forward strand.
AGATGACATAAGAAAGGATGAAACAGAGGTAAATGTGTGTGTGTGAGAGCTGTAGGGTTCATGTAATGTGACCTAGCTGCACTTTGCTTGGATAAAGAGGTGTTCCTTGAGCTGTTATCTGAAATCAGAGGACTTGTAGATATCTCGGATTGAGAGAGGAATGGAGTCCCATAGTTTGGGTGCTAGGATGAAGGATGGATGGCCAGTGCAGTAGCATTTACATTTTGGAGTTAGTAGGGGGTTGAAATTGAGAGATACCCCTGAGATTATATGTGGGGGTTTTGGTGAAAAGTTTGAGTGAGAGGGGGCGATGTCTCCGGAGAAATGGCTTTGTGAATTAGTGATTCCAGTAGGAGGTTGGCTCTCAAATGTGCTGGGAGCCATTTAACTTTGGCGAGAGTTAAGCAGTGGTGTTAATTATTGGAGGTTAGTAATGAACAGGCAGATTTTACTGGAGATGGTTTGTAAGGTGGTGGCATTATTCTTTGAGCCTGCAGCTATGATGGGTAGTCCATATTCAAGTTGCGATAAAAGTATGTATTTGCCTTGACAGCTTTGGCTGGCTTGTACAGAAGAGGTGATTGTTTATCCAGTACGTTTATCCAGTACAGCAGTATGTTGATTTTTTTGTGTGTGCTTTGAATGTGTAGTTGAAAGTTAAGAGATTGGTCTAGCCAAATGCTAAAATTTTTGAAGGATGTGGAAGTTTCAATGGTGGTTTTGTTAACATCTTTAATATTAATATTAATGAAGCTGGGTACTTTGGCTATTTTATGGTTGGTTCCAAATAGTATAGCTTTTGTTTTTGAGGGATTGAGTATAGGTTTCTGACCTATTAACCACTGTTTGAGGGTTTGGAGGTCATACTGTAGCCGAAGTTATATAACAGGATGGGATTTATTTGACTTGTAGATGACCATGCCATCTGCATAAAGAATTGGTTGTTGGAAGATTATCAGATGGGGGGGGGGTTGTTAATAAGTATGGAAAGAGCAGAGGGACTAAAGTGGAACAATGGGATCTTCTTTCATAAGAGGAGATGTTATAGAGGTGGTGGTGCCTACTTTCATCTTGAGGAATCTGTGGGTGATGAATTCTACAGACCAAAGTTTTACATTGTTGCCAACACCAATTTCAGTTAATTTGTCAGATAGTAACTTATGACCATTTAAAACAAAGGCTTTTGTGAGGTCAATAAAGACACCTCCTGTCAGGTTGCCTTTGCCCATATTGGATAATATGTTATCTAATGAGGGAGTGGAATGTAAAGGGGCGGGAGGGTGGCTGTGGGTGGTAAGTTTTGTGGTACATGACAGGCTGCTGAACTCATTGAGGAAGTCAGTAGATGAGAGTTTATATGTGGTTGTGTTGGAGAGGTTCAGGGGAGTAGAGTTGTCAAATTTTTTGAACAATCATTAGGTCGATTTCTCTCCAAAATCTTTTAGGTTTGCTTAAAGTGGGATTTGTTTGTTTTGGTAGTGATTTTTTTTTGTGTCCCCCGATGGATTGCTTGGCTAATTTGTGCAGTGAGGTATATTTGGCATGGTAAGCTGTGGAGAGGTTGCATTTCCACTTGTCTGTGGTACGAATTTTCTGTTAGATGTACTGAGGTGTTGATATGCCAGACTTGAATCCTTTCAAAAGCACATCAACTTGTGGCATTCAAAACATGTTATGCAGTGCTTAGGTGTGCAACATTGTAAAAAGCACGTGTTATAACCGTACATAATTCAAAAAAGTCTGTAAAAAATATGGACAATTTATGCATGTGACACTTGTAATTAAAAGTGGTTATGTTTGGGGCATGTATGCAGAATACTCTAGCTTGGTGTGGCTGCAAGTCACAGATACCACCGTAGTATTCTAAGCACATGTGCCATAAATGTCAGCTTGTGCAGTCCAAAGAGCAGACTGATGAAAGGGCAAGGAATGTAAAAGAGACTGACTGCAAGCGAAGGCTGATGCGCTGCTCAGCACATCATGCCTGAGCAGAAAAGCTGATGTACTAGCACATCATGCCTGAGCAACTGCATCAGCA